>NW_027555958.1:379220910-379570910 GCF_003287225.1 Phascolarctos cinereus | reverse complement strand
GATGTCCTGACTTGTGTGTGAATTAGATTTAAGTAAGGCAGAGTTGCACAAAGTCACCACCCTCACTCTTCCAGAATCATAGAAGTCCAATGGCAAGACAAAATCAAGATGACTGACAATGGCCTGGGAGGCACTGGATGACCTTGGCATCTTTCACATCTGACCAAGCTCTAAGTTCTCCACATCACCTGCTTCAGCTGCTGCTGTGGTCATTGGAACAAATTATTCTCATCTTCCCATTCTGCCCAGGAAGTCTTCACATGCTTGGGGTGAACATTCCCTTAACTCACCGAAGGGTTTGAGGTTTGTCAGTTACCCTCAAACTGGTTTAGCCCATCTACCAACATGGTTTCCCAGGGCATGGATGCTATTCATGCTACAGATTCTTGGAGCCACAGGTGAGAATTGAGTGCCAGGTAGGCACTAAAGGTAGATGAGGAGACCTAAAGGGGGGTCCTCAAGTACTCACACCAGTAGCTGGGCAGAAACAAGAGTTTTCCTCATTTGTAAGGTGGGGATGGTTATAGCACCTACCTCTTATGGTTGTTGTGAGGATGAAATGAGATTACATGTGTGTAATATGTATACATGCAATATATATGCATGTATGTGTATGTACACATGTGTATATGTTGATATACATTATATATAATAAATATAAGTATATATAAAATCTCATTTGATCCTCACAACAATATGTATGTGTACACACACATATACATACGCACACACACATATTACTTAGCAGTGCCTGGCACATAGTACGTGTTATATAAATGCTAGCTAAAATAAAAACAACAACTACTATGACTGTTGTTGTTATTATTGTTACTATTACCTTCCAAAACAACTCATTTTATTTTTGGATAGCTCTAATTATTGGGAGGTTTTCCTTAAATGGAGCCAATATCTGCCTCTCTGCTACTTCCACCCATCCTAACTAGTTTTGACCTCTGTGGCCAAGCAGACCAAATCATACTTTCAGATACTTGAAGATAGCTATCATGTACCCTGCCCTCCACCATCAACATCTCAAGTCTTCTCTGGACTAAACATTCTTCAGCTCTTCCTATGACATCATGATGGTGAGACCCTTCATCATCTTGGTTGCATCAATGTCTTTCTTAAAATGTGATGCTCTGAACTGAACACAGTAGTCCACAAGAGCTCTGATCAGGGCAAAGTGCAGAAGGACCTGGATGTTTTATATCTCTATTGATGTAACTTGAAATCACATTTCCTTTTTTGGCTGCCATGTCATTTTTTACATTTCTATTGAGTGGGAAGGTCAGGGAACCTATTGGATCTCCAAGAAAGCTCAAAGCAACATCATGAATAGGCTCTAGTGACAGAGAAGGACTGTTCCCTGACCTCCACCCCTACCCCACTCTCAGTATTCCACTGAACTTCAATCTCTTTCTATATTGGGTAGGGCATAGACCTCAGCCTTTGCCTGCTCCCACAGAACTCACCAGGCCAGCAATTATTGGCAATTCTTTGAAAGGAAGGTGGGATAGAGTGACAACCCTACGCAATAGGCAGCACCACGAGAAGTCAAATTTATCTGCAAAGGAGGTGGTGATTGGGGCTTGAAGAGGATCATGCTAGAGGCAGGGCTTACTAATGGCCATCCCAGCAAACTACAGGTTTTGCTACCCTCAGGAACCTTTTGAATCAAGGAACCCAGAGGTGCTGGTGGTCCTTCATTGTTCTCTACATAAACTCTCTCATTAAGTCCACCCATCAGGCCTCTCACAGCCAAGCTGAGTTGATTATTACTCTTATTATACTCCCTCCTTCCTTCTCTTCTATCCAGCCTCAAGCACACTCAGACTGCAATGACAAACATTGTTTTTGAAACAAAATGGATTGACTGTGGGCAGAGATTAGTTCTAACGATGCTGATCTCAACTCTACAGAATGTGAGCATGTGATGGTCCTTTAAATAATTCTCTTCCCGGTGTTTACCAAGGCTTCATCTCTACAACTCCAAGGAAACCAATCAATTCAGTCTCCAAATTAGTCAAATCAGTGGCGAGGTGGAGGTGGGGGTGGGGGTGGGGAAATAACACTGAAAAACAAATCCAACTAGTTTCTTTACTGTAATACTGATCTCACAGCATCCCAGCCTTCTTAAAATGGAGGAAGCTCAGAAGTCTTCCGCTCCATCCTCCCTTTGTGAATGTTAAAGCATTTTGTACATAGATGAGACAGTAAAGACCCAGCAGTATTAAGTGATTTGCCCAAGGTCACACAGTCACACTGCTAATGGAGTTTACTGCTGTGATCCTCTTTAAATTGCCCAATTAGATCTAAAATGGCTCAGTATTAAGCGTAATCATGCTTACTCTGAAACTCATCTCAATTCCCTAATTTAAAATTGTTTACTCTTGCAGCACACAAGATGAATAATCCACTTGAGTCTTACAAAGAATGGTTCCTCTGTGACATTTGAATGATCAGTTCTGGATGTGAGAAATGTCTAAATGCCAAAAGGAAAGTATAAAGAGGGAAGCCTAATAATAATAATAATAATAGTAATTAACATTTACATAGCACTTACTATGTGCTGGGCACTGTGCTAAACACTTTATAATTATTATCTCATTTGAGCTTCACAACAATCCTGTGAGATAGGTGCTATTAGTACCTCTCTTTTACAGATGAGGAAACTGAGGCAGATAGAAGTCAAATGACTTGTCTAGGGTCCCACAGCTAGTAAGCATCTGAGGCTGGATTTGAAACTCAAGTCCTCTTGCCTCCAGGCCCAATGTTTTATCCACAGTACCACTTAGTTGCCTCAAATTCCTATCTTTAAAATAGGAATCTTTCACCAAAGTCCTTTTCTGGTAGTTCATTATAGTATGGAGATTATTCTGGGCTCTTGAAAGCTATGCCAGCCGAGCACATACTCTGGAAAGTTGCTCCGTGATGGAAAGGAAATCCTAGCTGAGGCTTATGTCAGCTATCCGAGAAATAGTCTTGTTAAGTCCAGAGGGCACAGCAGCAGCAGGCAGCCATTAGATGATGAACACTTAGAATCATCGATTTACAGCTAGAAGGATTTGTCTATGGCAACTCGTGGTAACTCATGAAACAAAAACACAAGATGGCCTTTGGAACTGCATTCTGTTTCTGTAGTGACGATGGCAGAGAAGTGGGAAAGGGAGCAGATGGTGCTAAGAATAACACAGGTTTTAGGTCATGTAGAAACATTAACTGTTCACATTGTAAATCTGAAATCCTTCCCCACAGCCAACAAATTGACATATTCCAGAAGGAACCCAATCTAAGTGAAACTAACATTTTCACTTATAAATGAAACTAAATCATAAAAAGAAGTTGCACATAAAGGGAAAGATCACTTACAATTTTTTTTCTTGGACAGGCAAATAGGGGAATGGGCAGAGTGAATTTTATTCTGTGTACAAAAGTTGACAAGAAACAATATTTCATAGGATATTTGGTCCCCTCAGTTTTCAGTGCTTATGATGAACACAAGCAATAAAACCACCATGAAGATAACACACTTTTGCTACAGAGAATGAAGAAGTAGAGAAATTCAATGAAAAATTCAGTAAGACATTCATTGTTAAATCAAAATACACCTTAATACTTACTTCAATGTAAAGGTTGGTATGGAGAAAAATATGTTAAATAATAGTGCTCAAAATTAAAGGAAAAAAGAGTTTAGAAGCTTATAGACTAAAAAGAAGCATCATTGTATATATGTCATGAACACTTTCTTTGAGAAGAGTATTATTAGAAGGAGAACACAGAAAAACATCAAAAAAATTAAAATTAATTGTATCATAACAGGAAGGAAATGACTAGTTACCAATATGGAAGTCATTTTGGAACCAACTATGTATTGTCATATCCTTCACTGGTTAGAATAAAGACCCAAATCACCTCCAAGATAAAAGAAAGGATAAAAGTGAAAAGATGCAGCATGAAATTAAAGCAATTTCAGTCAATCTATTCATACAAGCTATTGATTCTGAAAAATGAGAAATGGTTAAAGGAATTGACACTGATACAGTCTATCACTATTTCCTTTGGAAGGGTAATTGATGAGTTGGAGTATGTGATTGAGTACTATTATACTATAAGTAATAACAAGTAAGATAATTTCAGAAAGACCTGAGAAGACTTATATGAACTGATGCAAAGTGAAGTGAGCAGAACCAGGAGAACATTGTACATAGTGTGATAAAGATTGTAACAACAATCAGCCGTGAAAGAATTAGCTACTCTGATCAATACATGATCTGAGATAATTCTGAAGAATTTATGATGAAAAATGTTATCCACTTCTACAGACAGAACTGACAAAGTCTGAGTGAAGATGGAACATTATTTTTTCACTTTCTTTATTTTTGTTGCATTTTTTGGTAACATGGCCAATATGGAAATGGTTTGCCTGATTTTACATATATAATTGAGATGACATTGCTTGCCTTCTCGTTGGGTAGGGGCAGAGTAAAAGGGAGGAAAAGAATTCAAAACTCAAAAAAAAAATGTAAGTGAATGTTAAAAATAAATGAACAATAAGTTTGTTCTGTAAAAAGAAAGCGTTACCAATGTAAAGTAATTGCCACATCAAGGAGGACAAAATCGCCAGGAAACTAACCTAGGTAGCAAACACTTACTTACCTTGCAAGTGGTGAGATATGGCAGCCAAGGCAACAACAATTCAAAAAACAAACTTGTTTACAAACAAAAGCTTATGGAGTAGGATGGTGAAAGATTGTGAGAAGTATCCTTCCATAGCAGTGAGATTGGTGGAGAGGAAAAAGTATTACAGGAAAACCTGGAATGAGATCCAGTCAAATCAGCTAATCTCCAAGTGTCTTAAAGATGAAACAATAAAAAAAAAAAACCAGAAAATATTGTCAAAATTTCTAAAACAAATTATTTTGTCCATTGATGGCTGTGAAGCTACTACACTTAGAGTCTAACATCCATGGTGCTACATGAGGAATTAGAAATAAAATTGAAGTAAAAAAAGGTGAGAAAAGAAAATGGACTACATGAAATGTACAAAGAGGTCTGTGCTGGAGGTGACTAAGGGTCACCTTAGCTCTTTGAGGGTACTAAGGGATCGATTCAAAAGATATCTGCAAGAAGGGATGCTACCAAAAGCCTGAGGAGAGAAAAAAATCATAGTACTACCAAACTAAGGCAATTAAGAAAATATTAATAATTACCAAATTACATGCCTCTTTCTCATCTCTATAATATCTTTGTGGAAGTGGCTTACACACACTGAGGACATCTTTGGTGAAAGTATGAAAAGGGAGTAGGCAGGTTTTCTCAAATGACATTTTATAGCAGATTACATTTTTACAGTCTGAAAGGCAGAGAACATTTTAAAATCTCACTGTGCTTTTTATTGATTATAAAATAGCATTTGATTTGATAGAGCAAAATGCTGTCCTAAAGATATTTAAGACATGTTGGGATCACCACTGACATTTGAAATCATACAAATTTCACTGATAAGAGGCAACATCCCTGAACATTACTATTAAAAGTAAAGTATGAAATGGAGAGATGCATGCTTATCAAGAATGTTTGCTACTGCTACAAAGAATATCCAATTCAGGTTCCTAATACAGAGGGCTTCTTAATTTTTGTGTGTGTCATGGATTCCTTTGGCAGTCTGGTGAAGCCTGTAGACCCCCTTCTCAGAAAAATGTTTTTAAATGTATAAGTTAAAATATATAGGATTATAAAGTAAATAAATTATATTAAACTACTGTTAAATATCATTCAAAAGTTCATGATTAAGATGATGCTACAGATGGTGAAGCCCTCCAGAAACTCTGATTTGTGAATCTCATTCTACTGATTGTATCCAGCTCCAGGACACTACAAAATTTTCTAAATGAGATTCACAGCCTCTCACAGAAATTCAGTCTATTTGAACAGGGAAAAACAAGTAGATGAAGAGGCACTATTGTCCAAACTAAGTTAGGTAGTTGAGTGGGCCGGCCAGTAGGGCTAGTCTGTCAACTTGGATAAACATACGGATGGACACAGATCAGGGCCCAGAAATGAATAGGAGGTAAAAAGCAGGTTAGATTGAATTTGCAAAATTATATATCATTTTTAATGACTCCAAACTTCTGGATACATATTCCTCCATCATCCTTTCCTTTTTTCTCTTTCTTTTTTCTTCCTTCCTTCTTTCCTTTCTTTCTTTCCTTTCTTTTTTCTTTCTTCCTTTTTTTCTTCCTTCTCTTCCTTCCTTCTTTCCTTCTCTTTCTGTCTTTCTTTCCTTTTCTTTGAGACTAAATCTACTTATCTCAGGCAGTTCAGTGGCATAGTAGATAGAGCACTGCGCTTGGAATCAGGAAGATTTATCTTCATGAGTTCAAATCCGGCCTCATGCTAGCTATGTGACCCTGGGCCAATCACTTGACCCTCAGTTTCCTCATCTGTAAAATGAGCTGGAGAAGGAAATGGCAAACCACTCCAGTATTTTTGCCACAAAAACCCCAAATTAGGTCACAAAGAATGAGACACACCTGAAAGGTGACTAGCCCACAACAACAGCTACCTATCTCACCAAGGCTGGACATACAGTGGCTACTCGCAGGCCTGATAGCATTGCTAATCAGCATAAGAGGTTTGCCGCTCCTTAGACAACCTGGGAGCCCTCCACTCTTGAAGGCTTACCATATTGGTGCAAGACTTAATGTGGATACCCCATTGGTTCAGCAAACTGTAGCTCACTCCCAAGTTGAGCCATTCACCAGCCTCAGCTTAGTCAGAGATTAAAGCATACACTACTGTGGCCTGGCCCCAAATCATCTTTTTAACACCAGTATTCTTTCAGTGAGATCATATGGTTGAGAATCATGGCACACTATTAGTCTTGAAGAATTGAAATTGCAGGTCCCTCACAAAACAAAAGAGAAATGAATGATTGGCACATTATATTATGAGCAATGAGATTCGGGCAAATAACATGAAAGATATCTGAAATCTAGTGGCAAGTGACATAATATTTCAAAATGATATGACCAGAAATGGCGGCAGGTCGGTCATATAGTGAGAACAAGGGATGATGGCTAGACTGCTGGATTTTGTTATACTTGCCCCTACATAACGTCAAATGACCCAGAAGAATGACCCCAGCTTGACGGGTGGATCCTCTGTGGAAATTTTATGGGAGCACATGGACAAGAGTCTCATAGGATGAGAAGATGTGGGTGAGTTGGAGCTTACACCATTAGATGGGGGACCCACTTCAGTGAGATCACACATTCATGAATGAGTGAAGAAATTGATGATACTAGTTCTATGATACTAGTGATACTATAGAAATGATACTAGTTCTATGATACTAGTGATACTAGAAATGATACTAGTTCTATGATACTAGTGATACTAGAAATGATACTAGTTCTATGATACTAGTGATACTAGAAACGATACTAGTTCTATGATACTAGTGATACTAGAAACGATACTAGTTCTTCTTACTTCACTGGGTCATTTCAAAAGAAGTACTTCGTAAACTCCAAAGCTCAATAGAAATTTAAGTTATAATTATGTTGTACATTAGGAATACAGGGAAAGGCTAAGGGAGTGGGGGAACATTTGGGTTCCTCTCCCTCTTCTCACATCTAGTTCCAATCAGGGTATTCAATTGAGTTTTAAATTTAGGGGGTCACTTGGTGCACAACATTTGGTCCGGTTGACCTCAGATACTCCTGAACTAGAACTGCATTCACCCTTGATCTCCTCACTCTCTCAGACGTGCAGGTTGGCATGGTAAGCAAATTCAACTGTCCTCTAGAAGCCACGCTCTGGAAAAACACCCACAGGGGCATAGGACAAACAAGGAGTAAGTGTGTTAACACCGCGTGATGATGACTAGCCACTGGGTGAAGAAAGCCGAGTGTTTGGAGAATTTGGTTGAACTTCCCGTAGAAACACTAAGGCCCATTGTTGTGTTTGGTTGGGAGTCTAACAGCATTCCCCATGCACCCAACACCTCCCTGGTGCCCCAGTCTCCCCACAGCCAGGGGAGAATAGTATTCCATATGTCTGTTGCTGCCCACAGTCTTCCAAGCCTGGTCTTCATTCAAACCTTAGCTCTTTTCCTCTGACAGACAGAACCCCTTGTGGGAAAATGGAGGGATTCAGAAGAGCTCCCAGTCTGTTTGGGAGACTTACAGACCCTGTGTAAGGGAGGTCCTAGTCTGACTGAAAGGACAAGACACATACATGAAAAAGGACTTGAGAACATTTGGAATCAAGAGGTGTAGAAGATAGGTAGAAATCTAACAGAAACAGGGAGATAGAGGACATTCCAAACTTAGGAAATGTTGAAGACAAACATGGAAGAAGGAAAGTGCCTCGGGCATGGAAGAGACACTTTGCCTGGACCCCAGCCACATTTAGAAATGTAGGGTGATACACCAGATTTTAAGGGATCTTGCGTGCTTTTTGAACTTTCTTTGGGAGAAAATAGTTAGATATTTAGAACTCCCAAAGGGGAAATAGATGGTAGAGCATAAGTAGAGTATAAGATCCTTGAGGGCAGCGACTGTTTTGTCTTCATCATTGTATTAGCAGCACCTAGCACAATGCCTAATAATAAATGCTTATTTATTTAACTTGAATATGGCCCAGAGGTGCCTTTTCCTAATCACTAGGACAGGACTAGTTTTGCTCAGTAGGGGCCAAATAAGATCTGGGGTGAGGGCTTTGAGAATGGAAGAGGTATGGTCAATGTACCAACCAAGGCTGATTATCAGTCATCTTCCGGCAGACTGGGGGCAAGTGGCAAAATGAAATGAAAAAAAAAAAAAAGAGAACGGAAAAGCCCTATGGGAATTCAATTTCTTAATGCATGTAACTAGAATATCAGTGAAGGAATATCTGAAGACTGCAGGTTGAAGGAGACAATAACAAGAGTGATTCATTTATTCAGTCATCACTCATTCATTCATTCATTCAATCTTTATTGAATGCCTACTATGTGCAAAGCTGTAATTTACCCTCCCTCTAATTTCTTCCCAACGTTGCCTCACCCTTTCCCCCCTCACAAAATATGGATCTGAATCCTTAACCTGAGTATAGCTTTGAGGGAGTTAAAGACGGGGAGGGTGGGCCAGGGCAAAGCAAGGCAAACCCTCTTTGCCAAGGCCTTTTCTGGTTTGTTGGTGGAAGTCCCTGCCCAGAGTCATAAGCCAAAGTCTACATTTACATGATGTAAAGGCCCCTTAGTGCCAGACTTGTTCGATTCCTCCAGACCAGGAGGGCAGCAAAGCAATCCCAGATACAGTGGGCAGAAGGAGAGGGCCAGTGGCCCTCTCACCTAGCCACGTAGAATGGGTAGTGGGAGGGCTGATTTTCCTCCCCTCTGCTTCTAGTCACTGTGACACATTCTCAGCAGGCAGAACCAAGACCCCCACTCTGGTAAGGTCTGCCTTATTTTAAGGGGTCCTTTTTCTTCTCCCTCACTCTTCTAAGGCTCTCTGTACCCCTCAACACACACACACACAGAGCCCAGAAAAGCTATCCAGCTAGGAATCTGGCAGGAGTGGTGTTTGCAAACTGACTTCAGTTAGGGCTCCCATCTTCAGTCGGCCTGGAGAGGCAGTTTGCAGGTGCCGATAAAACACAGCTGTGAAAGAGATAAGAGAACTTAAGGTAGTCGTGGGGCAACAGTTCATTGAGATATCTAGGTCTGGGAGAGGTGGCCAGATAGGCTCTCAAGGGTAGAAGGAGGCTGGATGGGAGAGATTAGAAGAGGAAGGAGACAGAGGGAAAAAAAGACAAGAGAACAGGAAGAAGATGAAGGGAGCAGAATAGACCACTGGGGTGTGGGAGCTGGTGGTGGGCACCTTTCATGTCTAGGGCATCTTTCACAAGGGAAGAATGAAAGGAAACTATCTAACAATTTGACAATAACTCATATTTACATAGTAAAGGGGTTCTTAATTTGGAGTTCCACTCAAGGGAACCCTGAATAGATTTCAGGGCATCTCTATGATAGGAATAAATGGCATCTTTATTTTCACTAACCTTTGGTTTCTTTTGTAATCCTATCTATTTCAGTTGATGCATTTAAAGACATTATTCTGAGAAAGGAGTCACAATCTTTACCAGACTGCCCAAGGGATCCAAGACAGTGGATGCTATAGAACTTTAAGGTTTACAAAGACCATTCCCCACAAATAACCCCTGCAAAACAATGAGTGTAAGTATGATTTTCCCCATTTTACCTATGAAGAAATTGATGCTCAGGGAATTTAAGCAACTTGACAATGGTCACACAGCCAATAAGTGTCAGAGCCCAACTTCAACTGCAGTTTTTTCTTTTTCTTTCTTTCTTTCTTTCTTTCTTTCTTTCTTTCTTTCTTTCTTTCTTTCTTTCTTTCTTTCTTTCTTTCTTTCTTTCTTTCTTTCTTTCTTTCGACACAATCAGGGTTAAGTGACTTGCCCAGGGTCCACCAGTAAGTGTCTAAGGCTAGATTTGAACTCAGGTCCTCTTGACTCCAGGGCCAGTGCTCTCTTTACTTTGCTACCTAGCTGCCCCCCTGCAGTGTTCTTTCTACTACACTGTGACTCCCCTAAACAGGAGCATGAAAGATTCAGTTGGGCCATAAGGAAAAACAGCACCATACAGCTACTTAAGAATATAATTTTGGCTATTACACATTGGAGAGAGTTACTCGGGAAGACTATGGACATTTTTTAAAAAGTTTTTTAAAACTAGAAGATGAAAATAATTGGGAGAGGAGATGAAGGATGAGTCTTGCCTAGAGACACACAGCCTCTCCAGGCTGTTTGCAACATAATGATTAAGGAAGAGGGAAGAAGGTATACAGTCCTGCCCTGATACCTTACAGAGCTTGGTTCTTAAAGACCAGCTGAGCATAATCTCTAGTAGGTCCTACTAAGCTAGAAAGGCTTTGAGTGTGGCCTTGGTGATGGACTGGATGTTTATTGACCAAAGTCGGAAGAAGAGAGGCTCATTATCAATTGGCCCTCAACACCTTCACAGGACCCTTAGTTGCCTCTCCCTTCTGATTGGAGGGCAGAGCAACAAACTCTTCCCCAAACCTTCCTTTATAAAAGGCTCAGAATTTTCCAGCTAACTTCATTTCCCATCAGCTCCTCCGCTTGGTTTCCACAGCCTTCGCTCCCCCTTGCTCCAGGGTGGCCACCCTGCCCCTCACCTTTCAGCTTCCTTTTGTGTATTATCTTACCTCATTCTGATTGTAAGCTCCTTGACATCAGGGACTGTCTTTCTTTTTCTCATTTGTACCCCCAGCACTTAGCACAGTACCTGGCACTTAGTAGGCATTTAATAAATGTTTATTGACTATTTACCAGCCTGTTAATCATCAGGCTTCTGTGAAGGAAGGGTGTGGCAACAGGGCCATATGGTGCCACTGGAAATCCCTATGATTCTGAGTCACGGGCTGCCTAAATCGAAGCCTCATTTCCTGGCCACTAACCCTAATTCCCTGCTCCTTCACATCCATCCATAGCAGTGCCATCCCTCCAATGTACCCACTCTTCCCTAGGTTTCCATTGTGCCCAATGAAACCAACCCCTGTTCTTCTGCTAATAAACTTCTTTTCCTCGTAGAGTTCTGAATTCCCTGCTTCAACTCTCGGAGTGTTAAATTGTATTTAACAAAAGGTAAGTGTAAGACACATATGATGGTTTTCATAGTTAACTTCTTTTGCCCTAATGAGAAAGATTGTGTTTTTCTTTAATAAGTAATCAACAGTTGATGTAATATTTGCTGTCACTTTAAGAATCTGGATTTTGAACATCAATGGTGCTTCTTTATCTCCTCTTGGGTGCTTTTGCTTGTAATTAGGGGAAGCTGCCACTAGGTGATGCCTTGGTTAAGTGCACGAATTCTTCTTAGGTGTGGCTAATTGCGAGTCTTATGTGTCTAGAAACTTACCAGAGGCCCAATGCAAAAGAATCTCTTTAAATGAAAGCTATCCCTAGAACCATGATGGGATTTGAACTCCTCTCCTCTCCTCCCCTCCCCTCCCCCTCCCCTCCCCTCCCTCCTCCCCTCCACTCCCCTCCCCTCCCCTCCCCTCCCCTCCCCTCCCTCCCCTCCCCTCCCTCCCCTCCCCTCCCCTCCCCTCCCCTCTCCTCTCTTCCAAGACTGGAGATTTTTCTACTCCTAAGTCTTGGCCTATTTTAATACTTTTGTTTTCTCTTTAGGCATGTTTGGCTTTGGTCTTCTTGAATCTCGGTAGCTTGTTACAAACATGTTGTGAAGGTTTTCTAACTGGGGATTGAGGTGGCATGCTTCAAGTCACAGTCAATCATCTCTGGCTTGTGGTTTCCAGCATTGAGTGGAATCTGGTGCATTTCAGACATGGCAATGGTCCTGGGAATTCCAGTCTGTAGGACCCACAATAATTCATCAGCAGCATCTTCTCAGGGAAAAGAACAGCTGTAAGTTCTCCACACTCAAACTCTTGTAGCAAATGGAGGAGAAAAATGGCTCCCAACTTAGGCAACTGGTGCATCCTACACAAATGTTCAAGTCCCATCTTCTCCATGAAGCCTGCCCTCCCCACTGTGATCCATGACATTCTTTCACTCTACATGGTACAGATGGAAGAACACTGGCTCCAGGGTAGAAGATGAAGGTTCAGATCCTGTCTCTGAACAATTGCTAGTTGAGTGATTCTAGGCAAATAACTTCACCTCTCTGGGATTTGGTTTCTTCATCTGTCGAATGAAGAGATTAGGCTAGATGTCTTCTCAGGTTCATCCCAGCTCTAAATCTGATTTTTTGATCTCTTATTAGATTGACTGTACCATAAGAAACAGGTTGTTGTTAAGTTGTTTCAATTGTGTTTGACTCTTCATGATCTGACTTGAGATTTTCTTGGCAAAGATACTGGAGTGGTTTGACATTTCCTTCTCCAGCTCATTTTACAGATGAGGAAACTGAGGCAACTAGGGTTAAGTGACTTGTTCTGGATCATACAGGTAGTAAGTGTCTGAGGCCAAATTTGAACTCAGGAAGATGAGTCTTCCTGCCTCTAGGCCTGGAGCTCTATCCACTATACCACCTACCTGTCCCTTAGGGGACAGGAGGAACGGTAGAAAGACTGCCTTACTTGCCAGGTTTGAAGCCCAGGTACTACCTGAATGACCATGACCACTTAGGATGATTTCCTTTCACCTCTCTTGGCCTCAGTTTATTCATCTGTAAAGTGGGCATAATCATACTTGCATGCCTGACTTTATGGGGCTATTGAAAGGAAAGTACTTTCTAAAAGACCAGTTATTGTTACTATCTTTTGTTTGGCCCTTAGTATACTCCACCTGTGGTTTTTAGTTATCTCTCTCAATGCACGTCAATTTTCTCTCCCCTATTGCGCTCTAAGTAAAAACCACATCTTCTGTGTCTTTTCTTTCCCTGTAACAACTTCTCTAAGCTATGGAAAGAAGGGATGTTCAGTAGGTATTTTGACACTTGCTCCATCCAATGAAGTACTCTTGTGTGCTGAACCTTCTCCATGTAATGCTATATCTCCTCCATTTCTGTTAGTGAGAATTGTATGATTTTCATCTTTGCCCTAAAAAGAATTAAGGAAGAATTGCATTTGTGGAACATTGTGTGTATGATCAGTCTTGGTTCTTCACTTTTGCTTAACTACTTTATTTTCCCATTTCTTATTTATTCTTTGTTGTAAGGGACAACTCTATCGAGGGGAAGAGATATGCTCAGAAATTAAGGCAATATAAAAACAAAATACTTCAATAATTTCAAAAAACATGTTTAAGGGAAGTTTTATGGTTCTGATCTTGGCCTCAGAGAAGAGATGAAGAATTGGACCTCCCATCTTTCCTTGGAAAGGTGAGAACTATGAGTGTAAAGTGTTGCCTATGCTGTTAGGCATGTCACTGGATGGAAAACAACAGCAAAACCCAGTGACAAACAAAAACTTGGTTTTGCTTCATCAATATGCAAGCATTTCATATGTGTCAAGCCCTGCAGTAAGGAGCAGGGAAAATATCACCAAAAAATACCCCAAATGGCTATCCTTTGTAACAAAAGAAGACCATTTCCAGAATGTATGTGTGAGGGAAGCAGTGAGGGGAGGTAAATATATATTTGATAACAATTATTTTGTAAAAGTAGAAGATGTTAATGAAACTTTCATTATAGTAGTAATAACAATATTTGTTATATTATTATGTATATGCATATTGTATTATATCTAATTAATACTTTTTAGCTTATTGTTGTCCCACACAAAGTTTTCTGGCATCATAAAATGATAAGTCATGGGTGCTTTTCCCTGGAATAGGGTAATGGATGGAAGAAGCAGGCAGCAGCACAGGAGGAGCATGTGTGAAATGTTCCAAGGACTCATTCAGGCTTAGTTCTGTAAACAGGCTTAAAACAAATGATTCCCAGAAGCCATCACTTGGTGGCAAGTACAATAGCATTCAAGAGTGGGTAAGAACTTTGAAATCACCAAAGAAAGTGGATCGCTCTCCTCCTGTGCCTCTTGGGAACGTGGTGACTGGCAGTATGGAGTAGTGGGAAAAACACTGGTTCTGGAAATCTGAGGACCTGAGTTCAAATTCCACTTCTACTGCTTGATGTCCTTGTGACTTTGAGCAAGAATTTCTCTGGGCCTTGGTCTCCTTATTTACAAAATAAGGGGATTGGATCAGACTACCTCTAAGATCTCCATAACCTTGAATAAAATCATTTCATTTCTTTGGATTTTGCTTTCCTTTTTGGACTGATTGAAAATGAGAGGGTTAAACTAGATGGTGCCCAAGTCCCATTCCAGCTTTCAGTCCTCTGTATGTCTAAGGATAAGGTTTTGGAGCGTTTTAAACTAAACAAAAGAGGAAAATATCTTTCCTTCTTAGTTGCTATTGAATCCTTTTTGGAAAAAAGCACCTATGTTTCTGGTGCATTAAAAGGAATGAGGAGCTTGTCAGCATCAAGGCTGGGAAACTGAGGGAATCTACATGTTCCAGAGGCCAAAAAAGGACTAGCAAAAGTGGTAGAGGGAGGAGTACTATCACCCCAAAATTTCTGGGATATGGAGAGTAAGAAAAAACTCAGACAGAATCATCTGGGGTTCGGCTGTAACTGTTTGCCTTCCTGGTGAGGTATTTCTTTATACTTTTATCCAAACTCTGAGTGATTATAACTGAGGGCAATAATCCCTGAGCCATACCTGAGGTCCCAAAGGTGCCAGATGGAAGAGATTAAAAGGGAGAGAGCACAGCAGTCAGTCAGAGTAGAAAAGAGGAGGAAATGCCCAGGATGGATGCCAGTCTCTCCTGGCTTATTCTAAGCCTGGAGCTCGGAATCCTCTAAGCTTCTGGAATGTGACAAGTGGACTTACCAAAGGGCCTCTGAGGTCTCTGCTCCTCTGCCCAGATGCATCATGGACTGCCCAGCTTCTCCCTTATGGCCCTTCCTAACAGTGCACTGGTGCCCCATGGTGGACAGAAAAGAGGACCTGGGTTTTGAACCTTGCCAAAGTCTGCCTCTCGGACTTGGGTCGAAGGCTTTGTCTTCTATCCCCATTAGATATTATTAACCCTCTGAATCAGCAGAGAAGGAAGCCCAGGCTTGAATCCTGACTGCACTCTATTCCTTCCTTTAAATCTTTTAACCTCTCTGGGACTATGAATAATGGTACTTTTGTTCAAGGCGGGTATAATTGTCCCAAGCTTCTGGAGCCCAGTCTTCCTCTCCCTGGTGTTGTAAGGTCGCCACTCCAAATGGGTCCTTGCATTCTGGCATTTCTTGGAGCCTTTCTGATCACGGAACTGATACAAAGCAGGTTCCCTAAAGGTGGGGCGTCCTTCCTTAATCCACTTTCTGGACTCTTCCACCTACTCCCCAATAGCCCTTCCATTCTGGAGAGCCCTCCTCCTTAAGATCCAATCTCGTGATTTGTGAGTACCTAGCCTGGACCACTCTTTCATGAGACGCTCAAACCATTTTCACTTCACTCTGGCCTCAACTCACGATCCATAGTCCTCCGCCTCCTTGCCAGCACCCTTGCCCACCCTTGGTAACCTTCCCTCCCCTAAATTCCAGCACCCCTTTATATATTGTCTTTTCCCATAGAATAAAAGCTTTGAGAGGACAGGGACGATCTTATTTGCTTATATTTGTAGCACAGTGCCTGGCACATACTAAATACATAATAAATATTCTCTCTATCTGTCTCTATTCAACACCTTCCCCTCTGAGGTTACTTTCTATCTATTCTGTATATAACTTGGATGTACCTATTTATTTATGTCACTACTATTAGAAGGCAGAGATTTTTTTTCCCTTTCTTTGCATCCCTAGAACTTAGCTCAGTGCCTGTCATATAGAAGTGCTTAATAAAATGTTTGTTAACTGATTGACAATACAATTCACTTAAACAAATATTTGTTAAATACCTGCCATGTGCTATTAATAGGCAGGTAGGTGGCACAGTGGATAGAGTACCAGGCCTGGAGTCAGGAAGACTTGAGTTCAAATCCAAACTCGGATGCTTACTAGCTGTATGGCCCTGGGCAAGTCACTTAACCCTGTTTACCTTAGTTTCCTCATCTGTAAAATGAGCTAGAGAAGTAAATGGTAAACCACTCCAGTATCTCTGCCAAGAAAACCCCAAATGATGTCACAAAAAGTTGGATTTGACTGAAATGACTGATGAAGACACAAAAATCATATATGACCTGAAAATTACAATATAATGAGGGGTAAGATGCTAACATATAACTCTAATATACAATTGTTGTGTCTGGATCACTTCTCAACTCAGAAAGTATGCCCCTCAAATAAACCTACCCTAGGGATCAAGGTATTCTGTGCTTCCAAGTCCACTCAAAACCATAGCTCTGGGCCCCCACCAACGTGTTACCTCTATTACTTAACCAGAGGATGTGATTAGTTTGAAGAAAAGAAATTTAATAAAATAACATAATAAGATAAAATAGCAACAACGTATTTTCTCTACAAACCTTGGCCACATTCTCTCACAAAAACAAAACAAAATTAGGAAGAGTGGACTCATGTAGAGGAACACATCTAGGGAATACATGTGGTCGGAAAACTAAAGGAGAAAAAAAACTTTCCTTTCCCTTAATGATAGACCTGTCCATTCCTCTCAAAAGTCAGAGCTAGATTAGGCTTTCATTTCCAGACTCTGCCCCAGGCACCAAGCTCTTTAGAATGCAGAACAGAAAACACCCATAGCTAAGTAGCTAGGGTCCTCAGGCATGTGTCTTTTTAACTAAATTTCATAATGATGGTGAGGATACCTTAAGCACCAAATATAAACTACAATATACCTTTCCGGTATTATCTCACACAATTCCCCTTTATAGTCTAGTATCATCTGGCCAAAACGAACTGCTTACTATTCCCTCCAAACTTCTCACACCAATGTTGTGCCTTTTCTCAACAATGTTGGCTGTGCTTGGAATAACCTCTCCCTCCAATCCACCACTTGAAACACTCCCCATTCTTCAACGCCCAGGTGAATGTTACCTCCTGCACGTGGTCTTAGAACCTCCCAGTCAAAAATTCTCTTTTCCTCCTCGGAACTGTCATTGTGTTCTGTTGATATATCTCTCAGAGTACTTGCCGTAATCTGACTTGTAAAATAGTGATTTGTGGAAACACAATCAATCAACCCGTAATTTAGTTTATTTATTAACAATAAATAGCATTTATATGTTACTTCAAGGTTTTTACATATGCTAACTAATCTGATTCAGGTGAGATATGTGCTATTATTATCCTCATTTTACAGATGAAGAAACTGAGGCTGAGAGAGGTTAAGTGAAGTGCCCAGGACCACACAGTTAGTAAATGCCTGAAGCAGGATTTAACCTGAGGTCTTCCAAATTGTACTAACCTTCTAAAGTGATTACTAGGTGCCTAATGCTGTTCTAGGCACTGGGGTTACAAGTACAAAGAATGACACAATCCCTATTCGCAAGGAATTCACATTCTAATCTTCCCAGTCAGATGGTAAACTCCTTGAGGGCAGGACCCCCAACTTGTTCTGCTATGTCTCCCTCTTAGGCATGGTACAGTACTTTGCACATAGAAAGTGCACAATAGATACTTGTTGAATTGACGATGGTGATTATATCGGCAAGTTTGATGCCATCTGGCTTTTTTCTGTCTCAAGGGAGGAGCCCCTGTCTCTAATGAAAGTCATGGGAGGCAGTGACAGAGGAAATGGGATAGAGGAGGGATGGGAGCAGGGGCAGGGGCAGGAGGGGAGGGGAGGGACAGGAAACTGGAAAGGGGGAGGATGTTCTCCAGAGGTTGAGGCAATTTCTGGAATGTAATGGAATGTTGGAGCTCCCTTTGTTTTCCTTGCAAACAATTGGCTGTATGTAGGGGCTGGAAAGAGCCAAGCCTTAACTCTCTGGAAGCCACTGGGCAGCAGTTTCCCTTCTAGCTGAGGAGTTCCTTCCATGCATCCTCATCCCCCCAGAGCACAGGCATCCATGGGGGAAGGCCAGGGGCAAGGCCCTATCAGCTCCTGAACTTGGAAAGGAAAATGTCGCTGTCAGTAATAAACAAGTCTTAGAGGACAGATGGTAACAAAGCCTGGAAAAAGTTAGACATGGAAACAGAGCCAAAGATAAAGGCAGAGATGGGAAGGAAGCTGGAATGGGATGAAAGGATAGAGCAGATCAGCAAAAGGGGAGCATAGCCACGGGAATACAGTATGGGAGCAGCCACAGTCAGCTTGGACTGGATCCCTGGGACTGAGGGAGCAGAACAGCCTCAGAATTCTAGAACTCCAGAGCTGGGATGGGGTCACCTGGGCCACCCCCATCTCCAGGCAGAAAGAAGACAGACTTCAAGATAAAGCTGCCTGCTTCTCAGAGAATATATACATACATACATACATACATACATACATATATATATATATGTGTGTGTGTGTGTGTATGTATGTATTCTCAGAGGAAATATACATACATACATACATACATACATATATACATTTTATATATATATATATATATATATATATATATATAGAGAGAGAGAGAGAGAGAGAGAGAGAGAGAGAGAGAGAGACACACACACACACACACACACACACACACACACACACATCCAGGGAGAGAAGAGGTATTAGGCTGCTTACCAAAGGAAGGTCTTACAGAGCTGTTGTGCTGACCTCATTGTTGTATACCTGTGAAACCTGCCCAGTCTCCTTGCGCCATGCAAGGAAACTGGATTGCTTCTGTTTGAATTGTCTTAGGAAGATTCTGAAGATCACCTGACAAGATACAGAGGTCTTTTCTCCAGCTGAACTGTCAAGCATTCAAACTCTATTGCAGAGAGTACAACTCCAGTGGTCTGGCCATGTTGTTCCAACGCCAAATGTACATTTACCTAAAAGACTATCTTATGGAGAACTCACACAGGGCAAGTGCTCACACAGAGGTCAGAAGAAGTGATGCAAGGACACTCTCAAGCTCTCTCTGAAAAACTTTGGTATGGATTGTGAGACATGGGAGACATTGGCACAGAACTGTACAGTATGGCGTGCCTGCATCAGAGAAGACACTGTGCTCTATGAGCAAAGCAGTAGCTCAAAAGAAACATGAGATGTGTAAATTCAGAGACATCTCCTTCCATATGTTCATATGGACTATTTGTGCCTTCTGAGCTTGTATTGATCTGATCACCCACAACTGGACACACTGTACATTGACCCTGACATTGTCATGTCATTTGAGTCCTCTTAAGTACAAAGGATAACGATGAACATATGAAGTGTTGGTCACTGGAAAGTCCTTACTTATTACAATCCAACAAATAATAACGATAATAATAACTAACATTTGTATAGTATTGTAAAGTTACATATTTTACCTTATTTGATCCACACAACAGCCTTGTGAAATAGGAATTAATCCCATTTTACAGATGAGAGAACTGAGGCTGAGAGGCATGAAATGACTTTCCACGGTTACTCAGCTAAGTGGGTACCTGAGTCAGGGTTTGAACTGGGGTCTAACTCCATGCCCAATATGCTACCCACTGTGCCACCCAGTTGTTGGAGTTCATTAGCACTCACTAGGTGCTGAGCCCTGCTCTAGCTTTAAGATATGGCTCTTGTCTTCAAGTAATAATTTACAAATGTGTGAAGAGCCTTGGACCAGGAGTCAGAACAACAATAATAAGAACTACGATGGTGATCACAGGATAGGGCTCCATCTTGTGACTTCACTGGCATTAGAAACTCCTTCTACTGATGCAGGTCAGTGCCTCTATAGCTTCTAATTCTAGAGAACTGCCCAGGACACTGAGAGATCCAGGTCCTGTGTGCCCAGGATCACATAACTAGTGTGTGTTAGAGGTGGGACTTGAACCCAGATCTTTTTAATTCTTTTTTTTTTAAGGCAACTGGGATTAAGTGACTTGCCCAGGGTCACATAGCTAGTAAATTTTTTTAAAGGTTTATTAAATTTGTTTGTCTTTTCTTTTCCTTTTTGGCTAGGCAATGGGGTTAAATGACTTGCCCAGTAAGTGTCTTGCTAGTAAGTGTCAAATGTCTGAGGCTGGATTTGAACTCAGGTCCTCCTGACTCCAGAGCTGGTGCTACTGTGCCACCTAGCTGCCTAGATCTTTCTAATTCTAAGGCTAGCTCTCTAGTCACTATGCTGTGTTGCCTCTCTGCTGCAGATATAGCTTCTAATTGGGTCCCTTGTGTCAGTACTCCTCCCACTCTAATCAATTTTTTACTCAGCCGCAGTTTTCCTAAAGAGTTGGTCTTATATCACCCTCTTACTCAATGGACACCAACAGCTTCCCATTTCCTCTAGGATCTAATACAATGACTACTTTTTAGTATTTAAAAACTTTCACATCCTATGTCCTCCCATTTTCCCAACCTTCTTATATATTACACCCTCTTCATACACTCTATGATCCAGCCATAATGCCCGTAATTAATACCAAGTAATGGCCCACTTACTATTCCTTACACATGACTTTCCACATGGAAGGTCCGTCTTCTACCTTCACATCTTTGCACTGGCTATGCCTCCTGCCTAAAATGCTCTGCCTCCTAACTTTTGACTCTTATGATCTCTGGTTTCCCTTAAGAGTCAGCAGCACAAGAGGTATCTCCCACAGGAGGCACTACCCCACTTCCATGTTTAAAGCTATTTGCCATTTAATCTATCTATCTATCTATCTATCTATCTATCTATCTATCTATCTATCTGTCTGTCTGTCTGTCTGTCTGTCTGTCTGTCTGTCTGTCTGTCTATCTATCTATCTATCTATCTATATCTACATATATAGATGTATATATATATGTAGATATGTAGATATATAGATATATATCTACATACATATATGTACACAGTGCTTTATGTATACATTGCCTTCCCTCTGGGGTGCATGGGGTGTTCCAGGAAGACTAGCACTCTGGTGTGAGAGCTTGCCAAGCCCTTTTCAGAGCTGCTCATCCACCTTTGGTGTCTACCTTCACTCAGCCCTCACCTGATGGGCTAAACCAGGTTGAGGGTAACTGACAGGCCTCATTAATAAGTTAGGGGAATGTCTACCTCCAGCATGTAAAGACTTCCCCTAGTGGAATGGGAAGATAAGAACAATGTGTTCCAACACCATGATGCTTAGAGCTTGGTCAGACATGTAAGATGCCAAGGTCATCCACTGCACCCTGGGCTATCGCTAGTGATCTTGGTTGTTGTCTTGCCACTAGACTTGGATGACTCTGGGAGAGAGAGTGAGGCTGATGCTTTTGTGCAGCTCTGCCTCTCTTAAATCCAATTCACAAACAAGTCAAGATGTCACCCATGATGTCATTGGTCCTCTTCCCCCCACTAGAATGTAAATTCCTTGAAATCAATGACCTTTTTTTTGCTTTTTCTTTGTGTAACCTGGGCTTAGAATAGTGACTGTCACATAATGAGTGGTTTATAAATGCTTGTTTATTGATATGAGCTCTGCTACTTATTGATTCTGTGACCTTGAACAAGACTCTTAATTTTTCTGAATTTACTAAGGTCCATTGTGTGCCAAGAAACTCTGAGAAACTCTGGGAATACAAAGGCGAAAGTGTTAAGTCCCTGAGAGTGGCTTAATGGGAAAGCAAACAAGTACATTTACATGAATATATACATATTATATCACATACAAATGAATACAAGAATAGCCTTTATAAGATCTGAGGGTCCTCATCTCAATTCCCACTGACACAGACAAGTTGGCTCTGCCAAAGTAAGACTAGTTACATTTTATCCTCATGGGTTGGGAGCACCCTCCTAAGGCTATTGATTCAAGTCCTCTTTTAGATGTGTTCTACCCAGCTCCAATCAACAGTTAATTAATATCTCCCTTGTGTCATTGACAGAATCAGTGATTAGAGATTCAATTAGTTTTGACAGAGATACTTACTAAGAAGATATAGGAAGACTAGAAGCACAAAATATCGCCCCAAATCGGGGGCACAATCTCTCCTGTGTTACCTCAGTCCCTAGGGATAGCAGTTCAGACTTAAAATATTTGCTCCAAAGCATTTTTCTCCTCCAAATAACTTCCAGATATGGCATAGGTGACAGATGCAGTCATTCCAAAAATAATCTTGGCTACTGATTTGATTCACAGCTGTGTTTGGTCAAGCAGATCAATCTTTGGGGCTGCTCTGGAAGCAGACTCTGGGAGGGACTCCCATCTCTGGACCTTTGGAGATCTCATAATTCATCCTTTACACTCATGCAAAGGGGCAAGAATTAGGGACAGTATGCTCATGGCCAAGAGTTGGCCTGGGTGGGGAGATAAGCATCCTACAGCAAGAAACCACTGCTGTCATTACTATTACCTCCAACCCTTCATCTTCTCCCACCCCCTACCCACTCCCTAGGCTTACAGTAGTAATTCTTACCCCAATGCAGCCAGGCAGGAAAGAGAGAGGTTTGCTTTGGCAGGCTCATGCCCTTTTTGAATGCATGCTCAGTCCTGGCTCAGTAATCAACCAAAAAGCCTCTTCTTTCACCATGAAGTAATTGGATAGGAAACCAGTCATAGAATGCCTGCTCCCACTCCACAGACCATGTGGGAGATTGCATCAGGCACAGCCCCCTACCTATGCTCTTAAGGATTAAGCTTTCATTGGCAAGTTCCCTATTATACAAGGAAGCATCTGGGGGTGGGGGTAATCAGGAAAGGTTTCATGTAGAAGATGATGCTTGAATTGAGTCTTAAAGGAAACCAGGGGTTCTAAGAGGTGGGAGTGAAGGGGTACATACCAGGCATGAAGGACAACCTGTGCAAAGGCATAAAGATGAGAGATGGAATATTGCGTGTGTGAAGAATAGTGAGCAGGTCAATATGGCCAGACTGTGTGGATGAGAGGAATATGTAAAAAAAGACTAGAAAAATAAGACTAGACTAGCTTTAAAATCCAAAGAAAGGACTTTATATTTTATTCTAGAGGCAATAGTACCAAGGAAAAAAACACTGCTTCTGGAGGCAAAAGACCTGGATTTAAATCCTGCCTCTGACATGTATTAGCTGGGCAAAGCACTTAATCTTACTGGGCCTCAGTTTCCTCATCTGTAAATTGAGGGAGTTGGGTCAGATGGCTTCAAAGGTCTCTTCCAGATCTAGATCCATGATCTTATGATCCGTTAAACGCCAATCAGAGGGGCTTGTGTTTGATCCTAAAGATGATGCGGATTTACTAAAGTTTATAGAGTAGGGCCAGTGGAGTGGGGTTCATATCTATGATTTAGTCATGGTGGCTCTTTGGGGGATGAATTGGAGTGAGGATAGACTTGAAGCAGAGTGATCAGATGAGAAGTATTGAAGGCCTGAATTAACATGGTGGCTGTGTGAGGAGACAGAAGGGGTGTAGCAGTGGTATGCTGGATCCTACTGGCTTGTGAGAGCTGATTATTACATTTTCAGCACGATCATTTATGCATCAGAAATCAGAAAACACTAGAAATCAGGGCTTGATTTATTTTTTTGATTGTCTGATTTAAGAAAGTGATAGAGAAAATGTTACTTATGCAGATTAAACTTAAAAATGTGTTGTACATGCATTTTCCCTCTTAGGGAACTGGTTGTTAAATATTTCTCAGCACACCTCTGGATGTAAGAGAAGTTGTAAGCTAGACATGTCAGATCTGGCATGTGATTGGATTTGTATAGTGAAAGGGAATGAGGAGTCAAGAATGATACTGACATCAAGAACCTGGGTTACCAGAGCAATGGTGATGTCCTCTATAGTTATAGGAAAGACCTGAAGAAGGGTAGCTTGCAGGGGGTGGAATGCAATGAGCTCTATTTGGGACATATTGAGTTTGAGATGCATACAGGATATACAATCTGAAATGTTCAATAGGCAGTTTGTTCACAGGACTGGAGCACAGGAGATACAGTACCCACTTTAAAGGGTTATTTTTAGGATCAAATTAGACAAGGTAAAATCACTTTGAAAACTTTAAAACACTATGCAAATGCAAACAATCATTAATTAGGAGTTTAAAATCTTAAGACCCTCTGATGGAAAGTGAAAAGGTAGTTTTTTTGTTTTGTTTTGTTTTATATAGGCACCTGTGGCACGGATTGACTCTGCAACTCTTTGAAACAGTATTTTGGCATAGTTTTACATGTATGCATCTAACCCAAATCCACTTTACTCTCTACCAAGAAACCAAGCAGGACTCACAAATCGAATAGCAAATGTTTTTTTAATTGAGGCAATAATTTAAGTTGGAAGCAAGTAAAAGGAAAACCAAACAGTAGACCCAGCATCACCTGTGCCAGTTCAGAAAGGAGTATAATCTCCCTCAGATTCCCATTTTAATGCGACTATCTTCACTCAATCCTGCGCCACAGCTGGAATTTTTTATAGCTTGCTCCAGCTGCCAGCAACTAGCTATCCTTGACTGCAACTCTTCCCTGCCCCTGTAACAGTCCTACTGGTGGGACTTCTTCTTCCTCAAAGGGAGTAATAGCTTGTTTTTGTGAAACTATCCAAACAGCATGCCTGGGGGCTGAGCAACAGATGTTCAGATATTTTTTAATTGGTCCCACAGACCCATAAAAAGTCCTCTCAGACAGCTGCCAAGAGGACAATAAAACTACAAAGAGAAGTAAGAATCGCTCAACTCTAATTTTGCTTCTGTTTTCTCAACTGAGGAGAATGATCTTTATACTTAAAAAATAAAAACAAAAATTGGATAATAGGAAGCTGAGGAAGTGAAACTCAAAATAAATGAAGAGATGGTAAGTCACTCTGTTGAACAACTAAAAGATCTCAATGAACTCAAGTAACTAGGCTAAGTGTACTTTTAAGATCTGAGTGCTGAACCAGTGTTGAACACACATACACACACTTAGGTAAGAGGCAATTAGGGTTAAGTGACCTCCCCATGGTCACACAGCTAGTAAGTGTCTGAGGCCGAATTTGAACTCAGGTCCTCCTGACTCCAGGGCTGGTGCTCTCTCCACTGTGCTACCTTGCTGCCCCAGTTGTTTTGAACTTTCTAACTATTGGCCAAGGAGAATGAATCTGATTCTTTGACAAATTCCCCTCAATACCCTTGGGTAATGACTATATGCTACCATTTAATTCTACTGATTCCACAAGGATCTGCATTGTCTCCCTATCCACCAGGGGGCTAAAAGAGGGCAGGCAACATGCCTGCCCTTTACTCTGTTTCAGCATTCTGCATTGAGGGCCCTCTGGTAAATGTTTCTTTAGGTATATAGATCAAGGCACTCATTAATTTCCAAACCTAAGTCCCAGCTGTAATGGGGACAAGGACACCTATCGTTGTTCATTCTAACATCTTTAACTCAATCTACCCCACCTCCAACTCCTTGCACCATGCTACACAGCCAGAGCATCAGGTTGACTTGTCTAAAGTCTACTCTTTAAACATAAGGAAACACCTTTCATCTCCAAACTTAACATCTCTTGGTACAAATTTAGTACCTGGCAACAAAACAGCTACTCTCTCTTCCCTCCCATCCCTCATTACCTCCAGCAGCCTAGGACAACCAAGCAAGAGAATGTGGGGGTCACTTCCCACCGCAGTGTGGTGGAAAGGGGCTTTGGGCTAGGAGCTACAGTATCTGGGTTCTAGTCCCAGGTCTTTGTCTAATTCACTACATGACCTCTGGCAAGTCACTCAAGGATGTTGAGTAAATTGATGAATTATTTTTCCCCATCCTCACCATCACCCACTGCAAAGACTAGAGGGAACACAGAACTGTAGATTGCCATATATTACATGGTAATCTGGAAATACTCTAGTCAAACTCATTCATTTTAAAGAGGAGAAAGCTGAGTCTCAAAGAAGGCAAGCTCATACAGTGGGTAGGAACAGCACTATTACTAAAATCGAGTCTTTTGACTCTCAGTTCATTACTCTTTCCATTATATCAACACTGTCTCTGGAAAATTTCCCTTACCCCACTACCTCTTCTCTGCTCACCCAGTGCCAATGAAGAGCTACATACACAAAATCATGAAGAGTCCGGGTTTGGTTGAGAAAACTAGAGCATCCATTCCTAACATTTGATGTAGCTTTGACACCCTGGGGATTGCATGACTTCAGTTAACTCCTTACTTTCTTTTGGAGAATCAATCATTTATTCCTTCTTAGCTTCTCCTGGAACCTTCCTGCTCCCCAGGGAGGTCAATGGAGGTGGAAAAATGACAAGCTGCTGCAGACAGCCTGGCCAGAGATCCCATCTTTCCACCCTCAGTAATGTCTTGGCTCTTGCTTCCTCCTTTCCCCATATCATTCCTTCCGTCCACTTACAGAGGCTGGACAGTCTTGGCTTTCATGTTGGGTATTGGCACCGAGGACTATTTTCCTTTGTGCTACCTTCCCAGGAGTTTGGGGTTTGGGACCAGATAGGTATGGTCTGGTTCAACAGGAGGTCAGGGAATAGGAGAAACTAAATCTGGACCAGGTTGGGGAACAGAGCCCAACCTGGGATGGGGTGGGGAATGAAGGAATAGGTCTCCTACATCAGGCCACTGGTATTATCAGGACCCTCTGGCTTAATTAATTTAATCTCCTTTTTCTGAGCATTTTGTAGACATGAATGGCATGTCCTGGCTCCTTGGGATACTGGAAAATTATCATCAGCTCCAAGAATCAAGTAATCAGCCTTCTGCAAGTGATGTCATCTTGGCTAATAAAAGGGATGGATTGGGACCATTGACTTTGGCCAGTTCCCCACACCTTCTCTTCATCTAATATGTGCGTCCAAATATAGACCCATTTATTCCATAAATCTGGCTTCTGTTAAACTTGGGTGTGGCCTATGACCAATGTTATTATTATTATTTTTTAGCATATACCCATTTTTTTTCAAAGAGCTCTATCTTCTTTTGGAGGTACAGCCCATATTTGAAGGCAGCCTATATTTATGCTAGGGGTTCTTGAGCTTTTTTGTCAAGAAACCCTTTGGTAGTCTAGTGAAGTTTATGGACCCTTTCTCAGAATAATGCTTTAATAAAATAAAATAAAATACACACGATTACAAAGGTTGGTGAAGATGAAGATTAATTTTTACCCATCCCAAGTTCACGGACCCCCTAAAATCTGTCCACCAACCCCAGGCTAAGAACGCTAATAAGATTAATACAATCTTATTTTTATGCTCACCTCCTCTAATATGCACATATCATTATGAGGACGATAACAAGAATAATTCCATGCTTTGTTCTATAGCTTTGATCAATGTAAGATGCCTCATGGTGTAACCAAGAGTACAGTGGGACTAGAAGGAGACCTGGGATCAAGTCCCCACTTGGTCATGACATACTGTGTGACCCTAAGCAAGTCAATTCCTCTCTGGGAGAGGGGTGGCTGAATTTCCTCATCGGTAAAATAAGGGGGATTGGATCAGATGACATCTTCTAAGGATCTTCCAGGTCTCGCAATCTTTGAATCTCTTTGGATGCAAACTCTTAATGTTACCTATGAATAGATGGGTTCCCACTTGTCTTTCTTCTGCCTTTCCTTGCACAAAAGAGAGAAGGCTGGGGTCAGGATGTGGTACTGAGCATGGGTAACTTCATGTCTCTGGACCTCAGTTTCCCAATCCGTCAAATGGAGGTGGTAATTTTGCTTCAGGTGTTTTCAGAGAGATCCATAGTGATTTGAACTGGATGATTCCTAAGGTGCCATCAAACCCTCAAAGTCCCCTGCTCCACTGAGGACAAGATCAGAGGAGACAAGTTCAGAAATGTTCTGATGCCGCTCACCAGGAGAGAGGCTGGCCCATTCCTCCCTAGAGAAGAGAGGGACAAAGCATTCCATCAGTCTCCACCTCAGTGTCTTCTTGTGTGACCTTTCCCTTTTAGTCTCCTTATCTTTGACAAATATGTCTTTATTTCTTTGAGGAAGAGAACAGTGGGCTTTCAGAGACAATTTAGAGAGCCGAGGGAGTAAGTGTGTATGCACACCTGTATGTTTTCCCTATACAATAATAACGGAAATTGTGGTGGCACTTTAAGGTTTACTAAGTGTTTTCCTCAGAACAAGTCTGGGAAGCAAATAGGGAAAACATCACTGAAATACCTCAAATGGATCCATGATCTCATCAGTTTGTGAATTTCCTCCAATAACACTGATTGTAGCTCTCGTCCTTGTCCTCCCAAACATTTGCCACAGGAGGCCCCTCCACCAGTTTTCAGACAAAGAAATTGAGGCTTAGATAGTCTTAGTGATTTGCTCAAGATTCATAGTGAGCAGTACCAGAGACAGGATTTGAACACAGGTCTCCTGACACCAAGGCCAGTAGTCTTTCCACTGTAGCATCCTCTCTTAGATGCAAAAGGAATTGGCAAAGTGCAGGTGAGTTAACAGGCTCTTAGTCTGCAAGGGGGAGAGAGAGACAGACAGACAGAGACAGAGAGACAGAGACAGAGACAGACAGACAGAGACAGACAGAGACAGAGACAGAGAATGAGAGTGATGAAAGACAGAATGAGAATGAGAGATGAGAGAGAAAGAGAGAGAGATCACTAAGTCCATCCCCCTCCCTCTGGAAGTCCTGTTATCTCCCAAATGAAGACTTTTCAAGACTTCCCAGAGAAGTGAGACAACATCACTGCTTCCAGCGTCTCATGGCCCAGACAGTCAGGAAGTAGTTTCTGAAAGTCTAACCTGACCCCCTCCTGTGGTAGTCAGAGTTCTTTTTCTCTTACAGAGCCAGGGAGACAGCAAGAAAACAAGTCATTCCTTCCTCCATCTCCTTGGAAAAAAAGAAAAACAAAACCAAAAGTTCCAAATCCCTTTTCAAAGCCTGATCCTATGAGAGATGTCTCACAACAGTAGCTTCTGTGGTACCAGATCAGAAGCTGGCAGCAGCCTTGGAGGGCCATAAGCAGCCATGTCACCCTGTGGAGGAGCCAGTGGCTCCAGGTGACTTCTTCAATTGGCCGTTGTACCATTAAACACGCAAAGGTCAATACAGCCTGTGTCTGGAACTTCCTCTGGCCACCCTTCAGCCGACACCTCCGTCCCAGTAGCAACCAAAATACAGCAGCATTCAGGGATCATTACACCATCCAAGGTGGTGAGGGCTGTGAAATTGCAAAACACTTTCCATCCCAAGCTCTGTGATCATAGCTTTGGGACTTGTTTCTCGGTCCAACTTTTTTCCATGTTTTGTTTTACCCAGAAATTAGGGAATGAATAAATAGATGTGGGGATCATTTTTGTAGGTGTAATGTTTAAGAAAATTCCTTTTGGTTCCTTTGGCACCACAATGACTCTCTTCCCTGTTTCTTGGGGGTTATTTTTTTGGGGGGGGGGAGGAAGGAAAGAAAATAAGAGCTTTCTTATCTCTCTTATTTTAGTGAATGCTTAAGGATTCATGATTTCACATGGGGGTTGCCCCAGTGAAAAGTGGCCTTTAAGGAAAATTTTCTATGTAAATAGCATTGAGATTCATTCATTCATTCAACAAAATTTTTCAATGTTTACTACATGCAGAGCAATATTTTAATGGGGGTGGGAGGAGGTTACAATATTCAGCCAGTCATTTAGGTTGTTTCTTAACAGCCTTATTACTAGGTGAAAGATAATAGAATGTAAAGCACATAAAGATAAGAACATTTCAGGTACACATCTTAGCTACAGAGTTTAGCTTAAACAGATAAATATGATTTATCTTCTTCGTTTTACACCAGCCCACATCAGCAATGGATTTCTGCTCTCTAGTCCCCGAGAAATTTATGCCCTTTCTATCTCTGGGTCCAAATGCTTCCTCCAAACGTCCTAAGCTTGTTACTCCATCTGCTATGACTTCTGTGCCCAGGAATCACTAAGCGGTCTGCCCTGTTGGGCTTTTCTAAGATCATCTCTCCATATCACTTGATCTACTTAATCCTTTCCCCTTTAAACTCACTGTAATCCCTTCCCATTCTTTGCCAACCTCCAACTGCTCTTTTCTCCATCACATCTCTCTACGCATCTTTTCTATCATTTTTGTCTCCTTCCCACTGATTTTTTGACCCATAATAATATATTTTACATTGTTACAATACTTTATAAGTGACTTTTGCACAAATCACTACATTTGAGCCGCTTTACATCTGGAGCCAGGATTTAGAGTCCTATTTTATAGAAGAGAAAACTAAGACTCAGACAACTGAAATCATAAGATTTAGAGTTAGGAGGGACCTCAGAAGCTATCTAGTAAAACACTTTAATTTTACAGATGAAAAAAGCTGTGACTTAGCCAAGTTTTCATGGGTACAACATTTCACACCTGAACTGAGGTCCCAGTCCTCTGATTTCAAATCTGCTATTCCTAGAACCACAAAATAATAAGAGGAGGAGGAAGAGGAAGAGAGGAGGAGGAGGAGAAGAAGATGAAGAAGACAAAGATGAAGACAAAGATGAAGAAGAAGAAGAAGAAGGAGGAGGAGGAGGAGGAGGAAGAGGAGGATGAGGAGTAGGATGAGGAGGAGGAGGAGGAGGAGAATGAAAGTGTTTATACAGCTGTTTAAGGTTTGAAAGCCCTTGTCTCTGGACACTCAGGCTAGAGCTCTTTTCATTCTATCATTGACTATTCTCCGCTACAAGACACCACATGCAGACAGGAGCTTCATAGTTGCTTTCAGAAGCTGACCTTCAAATATTACTGAGCTGGATCTTTCCTTGGTGTTGTGTGTGACAGTAACTGTGAAGGTCAAAAGGCTTATAAGTAGAAGATTGTGATTCTGATACATTGATATTCTTGGCCATGTTCTTGTTTGAACCCATGTTCTTGGGTTCAAAGATCACTGCAAATGGCAACTGCAGCCATGAAATTAAAAGATGCTTGTCCTTTGGAAGGAAAGCTATGGCAAAGCAGAGACATCACCTTGCCAACAAAGGTCCATATAGACAAAGCTACTGTTTTTCCAGGAGTAATTTATGGCTGTGAGAGTTGGATTATAGGGAAAGTTGAGTGCTGCTTTCAAATTGTGGTGCTGGGCAAGACTTTTGAGAGTCCCTTGGATAAAAAGAAGATCAAGTCAGTCAATACTTAAATTAATTCACAGTATTCACTGGGAAGTCAAATACTGAAGCTGAAGCTTAAATACTTTAGCCAGATAATGAGAAGATAGGACTCATTAGAAAAGACCCTGATACTTGGAAAAATTGAAGGCAAAAGGAAAATGGAATGACAGAGGATGAGATGGATAGTGTCATGGAAAAACAAATATGAGCTTGGACAGACTTTGAGAGATAACGGAGGACAGAAGGGCCTGGCACACAGTGGTCCATGGGGTCATGAAGAGTTGGACACAACTAAGCAACAAGAGAAAATCGATCCCCAAAGCATAAAGTGCTCAAGCTTAATTGTTTAAAGGTAAATTTATAGATAGATTTGCAAGGATCAAGGAGAAAAATGACACATAGCACTCTTCTGCTTCAGAATCTGCTCCAGAAACAGAATCCTAGACTATTAGCGCTCTCAGGGATGTTAGAGACCATGGTAGCAAATACCTTCATTTTGCAGTATGTGGTATAATAATAATAGTGAAGATGTACATAGTACTTTAAGTTTTATGAGTGCTTCATGTGTCATCTTTGTTATTATGATTCTCATTTCGCAGATAGGGAAACTGAGGCTGAGAATGGTTAAGTGTAATATGGAAAGAGCATTGAATTTGGGGCCAGAAGACCTAGATTAAAGTTCTGATTTTATCTTTTAATTGTTACATGATCTAGGACAAACAACTTCACCTCTCTGAATCTCAGTTTCTCCACCTGTAAAATAGGGCTACCCTCTTCTGTTCCAGGATTCCTCTTTTGTTTCATTATCATCTGTGAAGGTGGCCCTGAAAGGTTGTGGAAATGGAGCACAGGTTGTAGAAGATTCTGCCAAGCTGGTTTTGAATGTAGTGCCGGAGACTAGTTATTTCAGTCATCCAAGGATGGTACAACCCTTCTACCTCTGATCTTCCCAGTCCCAAGTCTGAGTAAACCTAGGAATAGAACTTCCCAGAACTGTAGACTCAGCAAGTTGTGTGGCCCAGTTTGGAGCTTCTCCAGCTGGGAACGGAGGGAAGAACACAATCTGGGACTTCCGGTGTTGTTCAGAAGCACTGTACTTCATACTAGCATTGATGGCCACGATGAAGGCTGGAGAACTAGAAGCAGAAGCCAGTGTTTGGAGCAGAAGCAAATTAGAACCAAGATCCAGAACAGAGTCCCACCAACCACTTGATCAATCAATCAATATTTGTTAAGTGCCTACTATGTGTCAGGCATGGTACTAAGGGCTGGAAATACAAAAGGAGGCAAAAGAGTCCCTGACCTCAAGGAGCTTAAAATCTAATGGGGGAAACAGCATGTAAACAAATATATAGAAAGTAACCTATATACAGCATAAAGAGGAAAAATTAACAGAGGGAAGGGACTAGGGATGTAAAGGAAGCCAGGGAGATCAGTAGTCTCAACAGAAGAGGAAGAACATTCCAGCCATGGGAGATAGCCAGAGAAAATGCCTGGAGCCAAGAAATGGAATATTTTGTTTATGGAACAGCCAGGAGGCTAGTGTCACAGGAAGGGTTGAGCAAAGAGCAGTGGCCTCTACAAGACAGACTCTCCTAATGAGGGGCTTATATTCTAATTGTCGTTGTTGTTGTTCAGGCACATTCAATTCTTTGTGACACCGTTAGGGGTTTTCTTGGCAGAGATACTGGAGTGGTTTGTCATTTCCTTCTCCAGCTCATTTTACAGACGACAAAACTGAAGCAGACAGGGTTAAGTGACTTGCTCAGAGTTACACAGCTAGTAAGTGTCTGAGGTCGAATTTGAACTCGGGTCTTCCTGACTCCAGGCCCAGCACTCTATCCACTGCATCACCCAGCTCCTCCTACATTCTAATAGGTGGAAGCAAAACATAAGGGAGGCCTAAGAAGTAGGGGGAAGAGGAAGGCCAGAGGGGGTTCTGGATAGCATGTGCAGGAAGGTGAGCCAGAGGAGGAGACCCAAATAACCCAAAGTGGAGTTTGAGTTTACCTCATTTGCTGAGCTCAGTTTTCTTTGGGCAGGTGTGTGTTTTTACACTCATTCTCATGTGGCTGGGACAGTTTTCTGGCTTCCCTAACTTCACTCTAATGGGAAAGTTCCTGCCATCACTTCTCACAATATCTGGCTATGGCACCAGCCAGCTTTAAGAAGTCACACGCAAGAGTTCGTCTAGCTAAGCTCAAAGAAATTAATTATTCTAGAAGGCTGGCCACCAGGTGATAAATAGGGTTCGAGGGATTACTAACTGTGTAGGGGAAAGTAACACATAGTGATTATTAACTAACTATAACAGATTTAGCTCTTTTTAGCAGTAAAATGATCCAAGACAATCCCGAAAGACTCATGATGGAAAATGCTATCCATATACAGAGAAAGAACTATGGAATCTGAATGCAGATTGAAGCATACTATTTTTTCTCTCTCTTTTTTCTTTCCCATGGTTTTTCCCTTTTGTTCTGATTCTTCTTTCACAGCATGACTAATGTGGAAATATGTTTAACATGATTGTACATGTACAGCCTACATCAGATTGCTTTCTGTCTTATGGAGGGAGGGAGAGAGGGAGAAAAAATTGAAACTCAAAAACTTACAAAAAAGAATGTTGAAAACTATCTTTACATGCAATTGGGAAAAAATTAAAATACCATTAAGGCAAAAAAAGAATTAACATGTATATGATCTGTCTTAAAGGACTTTTGCAAGGAAAATGCTTTAGAAGGGGTCAGGTACTACAGAAAGGTGAACATATCTTATTGTTATTATTGTCTTACAGATAGATAGATAAAGCATTTATTAAATGCTTACTATGTGCCCAGCACTGTGCTAAGAATGAGGGATATAAAAACGGGAAAATAAGACAGTCTCTATTTTCAAGAAACCTACATTGTAATAAAGGGAAGACAAAATATAAGAGGCAGGGCTGGAAAGGGATGGTGTGAGAAGGAAGGTCCAGCCAACCAGTGTGGAGGTGGAGCAGGCTGGAGGGTGAGCTAGGCTGGGAGAGTGAGAGCATTGCAGTTGGGCCTATTTGTGATATGGAGGTTTCATGCAGGGGTTCACCAATCATTGAGAGGGTGTGACTGTCCTTTGCCCATGAGGACACTTGGTCCATGGAAGAGGGAAGTGTGGACACAAGGAATGACCACAGAAATGGAAAATGGAGGGCCCCAAAGCCAATGGTCATTCCCCAAATAAGGAGTTTTTAATTGATTCACCAACTGGTATTTTCATCCCTGGCAACTGTCTAACCTACATGTATGTAAGATTGATTATTCAAGGTTTCCTCAAAGTGCTCTGCGTGGTGGTGTCCCTTGACCTTGATGAGATGGCCAGCTCTAGGACCCCACACCATGCTGTCCTCTCTTCCCCTCCTTCATCCCAACTCATCCATACCTCTGCCAACACTTCTTCTTTCTTAGACTGTCTTGGTGGCAACATTCCTAAGGGGTCTGTGGCTTCCTCTCCATCAGCCTTCTAGTGTGCCAAGTCTCAACTCCTAACCAACTGCCACCGACCTGTAACATAAGCCAGTTGGAGCAGTGACACACTCAGAGGGGCATGTGTCTGGTGGGCCACCACTCCTTCCCCTCAAATCCCAATGGAGGCTGCCCAAGACGTTGGACTTGGGAGTCTTAGGAATAGCACCACCTCCTCAGACCACCAGCTTTGCAGCCATTCTCCTTTAAAGATGCCAACTAGAAACTGATTCTGTGGGTACAGCAGCCACAGCTACTAAAAAAAACCCAGAAAAGAAAGTTCTCACCCCTCAAAGTCTTTGGCATTGTTAAATGGCTAAAAATCAAAAACAGATACAGTTTTATTCATGGAAATGACATTAAAGATGATGCATTACCATCTGCCTTGCTGCTATACCCTAAGGACCACGAAGGCATATTTGTAACAAAGCTTTTGTTTTTCTTCTTTTTCCAGTGGGAAGGAGAATTTTTTTGTTTATTTTTAAATTAAATTTTAATTTAATCTAATTTCAAAAAAATAATTTTTGAAAAAAATTAATTTAAAAAAGTTAAGAACTTTTATATCTGCCCTGCAAATGAAACATGGGCCGTCTCTCACTATGAGAATGTGAGCTCCTTAAGAGAAAGAACTGTCTTACTTTCCCATTTGTATCGCCAACCACTTAGCATAGTGCTTTGCACATAGTAAATGCTTAATAAAGTTTTTTTTTTAATTCATTCATCCAAACATTAAATGCCTTCTATGTGTGGAGCATGTTGATAGATGCTAGAGAAGAAAGCTGGGATAAGACACAGTTCCTGTCCTCCTTCTCTTCTTCTCCCCGAAATGAGAAGGCCATCTCCAGTCAACCTGATCTCTATCTGGCCACTGGACCCAGATGATTCCAGGGTAGAAAGTGCAGCTGGTAACCTTGCACAGCCCTGCCTCACTTAAATCCAATGGCATCGCCTCCCTGGGACAAACAAGAGCTTGGCCCTTTCATCCAAATTCTTCCCATTCTTCAAGGCCCAGTTCTAGCATCGTCATCTCCCGGAAACCTCCTCCAGCTGTTCTAATCTTTGATCACCTCTCAGTCCTCTGAGGTGTGACAACAGGGACAGTCTGCTCCCACATAACCTGAAAGAATTATAGACTGCCTTGTTCCATGCACTCTTGACACTTGTGTCTTTATTTTATTTTTCTGACAAGATTAAAAACTCCCTAAGGATGGGGATTTTGCCATAGTTTTCTATCTTCTTTGTGCTGGGCACAAAGAAGCAGCTTGGTAGATACTTGCTGACATGACATCTACCTATTAAACTAATCTTGTGAAATGCCAACTTCCCAGGACAAGCCTAAGGGCAGAGAGGTACCAATAGGTTGCCCTGAATAAGACAACGTGGCACATGGAGACGCTCAGGGATTTAGAGTCCTGGTGTGTCTACCCCACCCCTTTCAGCTCCTCTTCTTAAGCCACGGTACCCTGCAGCTCTCTGACATTCTTGCGGGCTCCACAAACATTCTTGAGGAATCTCAGTAGCAGCCAGGGTTTCTATCCCAAATAGGCCATATTAGTGGCAGGCAATTTTCACTCTTTCTTCTCCCAGCACACGAAGGGAGAAGAGTAGCTGGTACCAGGAACAGATGGGAAAAAATTAGCATGACCCAAGAAAGGAGACAGTCCTAGCAGGGCCAGGTTCCTGAGTGTTGCAAGCCACCCTCTGCCTGCCTCATGAAGCCCTCTTCCATCTTGACCTCACCGATTCTGCCTGTAAAGGGACCTGTGTATTATTTCTTGGCACTGCCGGACCTCTGTTTTGCTGACTTTGCTCTCTCAGGACTAACACAGTAGAGGGTTGATTGATGGGAAGCCACAGACCCTTAAGAATGTTGCCACCAAGACAGCCTAAGAAAGACGAAGTGTTGGGGGAGGTATAGATGAGTTGGGACGAAGGAGGGGAAGAGAGGACAGCGTGGTGTGGGGTCCTAGGCTCTAGCAGGGGCAGGTGACGCTGCAGAGCACTTTGGGGGAGTCTTAGACCAGACAGGCGTCATGCAAAAGTAGGTGTGGCACCTGCCTGCAGCATGATTTAAAGGATTCTGGGAATTGTCCCTCTTTATATCCTACTCCCACTCTCTACTTCTTAAATGCCACAGTGTCTGAAAGTGTTTCCTTAGTAACATAGTCACATAGTGTGACTATGAGCAAGTCACTTAACTCTTCTGAGACTCAGTTTCCTCATGTGTAAAATGAGAGTGGCATTACAGTCTCTGCTTCGTAGGGTTTCCAGGAGAAAAGCACCTTAAAACACTTCAGAACTTTAAAACACTATAGCAATTCAATTCTTTATTGGTGAAGGTACTGCTATATCTGTCAGCTTCTTCTTCCTCTTAGCAAATAAGGTGCGCTAAGAGGTGCAGTGGATAGAGTGCTGGGCCTGGAGTCAAGAAGATCTGGCCTTAGACACTTATTAGTTGGGTGACCCTCAGCAATTCACTTAACCATTTTCTGACTCAGTTTCCTCAACTGTAAAATGGGGATAATAATAGTACCTATCACACAGGGTTGTTGTGAGGATCAAATGAGATAATATAGTTATCCCTTCCTCATCATGACTTTCCCCATCACAATTTCAATATATCTTGGATTGGCATAAGAAATTAAATGGGAATTTTGGGAGGAGTTTTATGGAAGCCACAGATGATACACAAAGGCCAGCAGACGACACAGAGCCTATGATCAAATACTTAACCCAAACTTTACAATAAGATATTATTAACATCCCAAAAGGAAAAAGAAAAAATCCAGACTCTTCTCTGGTACTAAGGGAGGGCCAAAAAGCCTTACGCAGATTTTCCAGATCTAGGGCCACTAACCCCCACAAAATAGAAGTGATAACTGTATTTGTAAAGCACTTAGCACAGTTCCTGGCATACAGTAGGTGCTTAATAATAAATATAGTAGGTGCTATTTCCTTCTCTTCCCATCTTAAAATTTAGTTACTTTTGAGAGAGGGTAAATTAATTCACATCAGGATCACAGATCACAGAATGTTAGAGCTGAAAAGTGCCTGAGAGATAATCTACTTCAGAGATAATCTACTCTTGTATCCGACAGGTAAAGAAATCGAGTCTCAGAGTAGTTATTAGACTTGCTCAAGTTCTAAGGGATTTTTCACATCCCCTTCCCAAGATAGGCATCAAAGCTGAGGGCTGAGAAGGGATGTAGGAGGAAAAATGGGGAGAGTGATGGGGTCATGGTGTCAAAGACATCCTTGCTGAGGGCTGGCCTTGCTAGTGTATCCAAGCAATTCATCCAAGAAGTGGCAATTAGAAAAAAAAAAGTGGCAATTAGGACCTGTCCATTTCAAAACCTATAAATGGTGCAACTTACGAAGTATTTTCTCTAGTCCAGTTTATCATTTATCACATATTTAAGGAGTGCCTACTGTTTGAAAAGTCCTGTGTTGCAGAAGGTAAAGTGTTAACAGGAAGCTCCAACTCTAGAACCCTAGAGAAGGATGAGGTCCACATGTGTGCTATCCATTACCACAGATGAAAGATGGGAGCTGGGAATGAAACCAAAAGGCAAGTTAAAAATGTATACTAAATTACAGAGATAATCAGAGCAGCTGGAAATGATGACAGAATAAAGCAGAGACCCAGGATGTAACATCTGGGGTCCTCCTGGACATGGTCCTAGAAAGAAAAAGAGACATCTCTAAGTGCATAGTCAGATATGCAAACCAAGGCCAAATCTGAATCATCCATGTCATCACAAACCTTTCCTTCCAGGGAGTGGCAAACTGAAATCCTCACCTCACCTCCCATCTTCCCTCTGGGGCAAGAAGTGATAGGAAGATGGGATGTACAGTCACCCAGTAGCCCCTCTGCATACCACCCTTGCATGAACAGCTGCTTTCCCAGGAGCCAGAGCATAAACAGAACACACAAATACTGAACAGGGAAAAAAGCACTTGGTTACCCAAACTGCAGCCGTATCTTTCCCTGTGTCCCTAAAACTAATCTGGATCAACTCCTTTTTCCCTGCTAATCCAAATATATCCAACTGCAGCTAGCTTGCCTATATCCACTAGGGTTAGCTAGACTAACTAGATAGCTCAGTAGATAGAACCCTGGGCCTGAAAAGCAGGAAGATCAGAGTTTGAATCCAGCCTCAGACCTTTACTACCTATATGAGACCTAGGCAAGTCACTTAATCTCTGTTTACCTCAGTTTTCTCAACTGTAAAATGGGTTTTAACAGCAGCACCTACCTCCCAGGGTGGCTGTGAGGTTCATGAGATAGTTGTAAAACTTACTGCTTCTTGACTTCCTTTCAAAGGTAGGCTGGGCATGTACTCCTTGTACTTGGTTCTTAAAGGGACAGCCTGGAGCTCAGAAACTGGAAGCTCTGGGAGATGAATCAGAGCAAGTTCCTGACTTCATGAATCTTACTGTCTAATAGAGAAGATACATCAAATAAATACATAATTGAGGAGATACATAAAATAAAAATAGATAAGTGGCAGGATATGTTAAATTCCATAAGAGTATTATGATGGCCTGGAATAAGAGAGAGATCACATCTGGTTGGGGGAGAAGGGAAGACTTCATGGAGGACATGAGATTTATCCTTAAATAATGGGTAGAGAGGGCTTTCAGTTCTATTTGCCCCTCTTCAGCTGGTAAAGGGTTACACTCCAGCATAGTCTGGGCAGACTTCAAAGCAGACAACTTGTGCCAAGATCTTCAGTGAACAAACAGTTCCACGGACATTGCAAGGTCTGTTTGCACTCAACACCATCTCCCTCATGTCTCCACTCAGTTATTTTGGTGAAAGATTTTGTTTTACTTCCTGGAACCCTCACACCACCCAGTTGGGCAGTCAATTAGTCCATAAGGCAGTCAACAAGCTTTAATCAAGCACTTAATATGTGCCAGTCACCACAGTTCCGTTCTTCATTACTTCATTACTATTTCACACCATCCTCCTTGGAAAAAGACCTTGGCTTAGAACCAAACCATCAATAACCTTGCCACATGGTTCCAGATTTCATCCTGGTTTATAAAAGGCCTCAGTTTCCTCATCTCTAAAATAAGGGGGTTAGACCAGATGATTTCAGAGTTTACTTTCAGTTCTAACACATTGCGGTTCTTTTATTCAACAATTAGAAATGGGGTTTGAGGGGTAGTGAGGAGAAGCATGCAAAAAAAATGACCTTATCTTTATTGTGGGTGACAAATATATCTGGGTATGATTATATACATGTAACCCATGTGGTAGAAAGTCAGGCACTGGGTTTATTGGACACAATCTTGGGGGCTTCTACCCTACAGGTTATATTTATAAGTTTGTTTGTTTGGGTCCCCCCCCCCGAGTTTTTCTGAGAACTTAAGAGTATAGCTTGGTCTAGATCTCCACAGATATGGGTAATAGGGTTTTAGCTCCCATTCAAGCGCTCAAGGTAACAATGCATATCAAATGTAGGACAACCTATATTTCACATGTAAAACAATACAAAGGACTCATAGCAGCCCATAAACAGGCAATACAATTATCTTATCCTTTCCAATTAGTCCTGTCTTCAGCATAGGGACTTATATAGCCTCTAGTTTTGCCAGACTTCTTAAAGTGTTTGAACTCCCCTCAGAAGGGAAATTAGCTTAAGGTTGCTAAAGGGGTAAGACTCAACTTGCCTTCTTTTCTCTAAGGCATTCCATTGAATCCAAGGAGTTTTACAGGTCAGCTGCCTTACTCAAAAGTGCTTGGGCTCCACTCAAAAGGGAACTCCCAGAAGGGGCCATTCACCCCTTCTCTATGTAGGCAATTCTATGTTTGGACAGCTCTAAGAGGAAGGTTTTTTTTCCCCCCAGATATTAGGCCTAAATTGGTCTCTTAACAACTTTTTCCTGTTAATGGTACTATATAGGAAGTGACCTAAGATGTGAGCCTAGTCCCCTTCCCTCTCCAGAGACTATAGTGGCATAAGGGGTGCTTGGAGGGGAGGGAAACGTCCTATCTGTATGGGAGTATGTTTGTGTATTTATTGTTATTTGTCTTTCATTTCGAAAAGGACCAATGACATCACGGGTGATGACTTGACTCATGTGTGAACCGGATTAAGTGAGGCAGAGTTGTACAAAATTGTCAGCCTCGTTCTCTCTTTCAGAGTCATCAAAGTCCAGTGACAGAAAAAAGAGTCGGGATAACTGGTGCTAGCCTGAGATGGAGTGGATGATGTCGGTGTCTTCATGTCTGACCTAAATGCTACATAGCATCTGCTTCAGCCTCCTTAATGGCCACTGAAACAAAATGTTCTCGTGCACCCATTCCACTAGGGGAAGTCTTCACATGGTTGGGGCAGACAACCCCAGAATTCATCAAAGGGTTTGAAGCCTATCACTTAACCTTAACTTGGTTTAGCTCTGGTTTACAGAAATGAATCTTCACTGGGAGGGAATTGATCAGGGTTTACCAAAATTATGTTTTCAGAGGAATGCATGGCTAAAAAAGAAGTTAGGTTAGTAAGAGCAAAACATAACCGGTGGACGGCCTATTTGCTCCACTGATATTCTCTTATCAGGGCAAAGCCAAAGTAGATGCCATATAGTGAACTTACAGTAAGATTTGGATTGGAGATGCATAGAACAGGCAGACATAGCTAGGCATAGATAGGTATTTCCCTTTGTTGAAGGGCACAGACACTTTGATGAGATGAAAGACCCTCTAAAGAACTTGAACACTATCCTCTTTAATCCCATGGTCAATCGAAAAGCACTATCAGCAGTCACTAAGCAGACATCTCCGCTGTTCTACCCCCTACCACCAGGAGGCAGGCTGCTCAGCAGCTCACTCCAGTGGAGTTTGGCTAGCATGAATGACTCAATTAACTTCCCCATGTTGAATACCTCCCACTTCTATTCAATGGCAGATCACAGATGCCCAGGGGAGCAGACCCCAGAACAATCTGCTAGTTATATCCTCCAGATCCCTGGGGCACTGTCATCTGACCTGCCAATGTACACCAAGGTCCACTTGGTCTTGCCATTTCCCCTAGCACTGAATCCTTAGGGCTTCCAGGCCTTTCCATCTGCTCTCCAGCTGAACTCACCTATGAGCTGTTTCTCCTAATTAGAGTATGAGCTCCTTGAGAGGAGGGATCACTTTGCTTTTCTGTTTTTAGCTCCAAAGCAAAGCACAGTAAGCATTTAATAAATGCTCTTTAATGTATGGATGCATTCATTGCATCTGACTTTCAGAAAGAGTCTAGACAATACCTTCGCTTGGCCAATAAATTTGTCATGGGAAGAGAGCTGAGAATGGGATGGGAAGAATACATGTTCGTCTGTTCTGCTCAACTGAGAAAGCTAAGATTTTCTTGTTTTAAGGACATTGCCTCCTCCATCATCTAATGACTCACGGTGATGTGAAGGTGTCCCTGGGGTCTCAAAAGCTATGTGAGTGGAATGAGAGTTCTGGCAGGTCCTATCAAGCTGGGAAAGATTTGAGAGTTAGCCCAGTAAAGCCTATGGTCTGAAGACTGACCCAGCTAAGTGCAGAAAGGCCCATTATCAAAAAGCTAGATACCAAGTGAGGAATTAGGGGAACCAAAGCAACTCAATTCATCTAAGTTGAGAAGGACTTCTGATCTTCATAGGTAGATAGCTTACCCACACCAGTGAAAGTACAGATCTTTGAAGTATTGAGAAACAGAATTGGCTTTGGAGTCAGAGAACCTGGATTCAAATCCTGCCTCTGCCCCTTACTACGTGTGTGGCTTTGGGTAAATCACTTAACCCCCTTAGATTTCAGAATTCTTATCTTTGATATGACGGAGTTGGACCAAACAGTCTCTGAGCTTCCTTCCAGATCTAGAACTACAATCCTACCTAAGAACACTCCTTGCCCTTGAAAATTAGAGTCCCTCCCATACCTTGAATTTCCTGACCTACTCTTGCAGAGCTGTGACCTTTACTGATGCTCTTTCCCCACCCCTTGCTAGTGCCTGTCCTCCCTCAAATTATTTTGTTTTTATTTCCCATCAATTTTCTATATGCTTATATAGGTACATGTATTCCCTGATAGAATGTAATCTCCTTGAGGTAGGGACTGCATCATCATTTGTCTGGGCAGACCGCTTAGAACAGAATAGGTACTTAATTAAGTACCTGATTGATCAGTTGAACTTAGCTGAGAATCCCTAATATTCCCAATTTGGAACTTTTGTACTAGGGAAGATGGCAAAAATGTCCTGTACAAACCAAGTTGTTAGCCCAAACAGGGCATGGTGGGTAATGTTTTGTACAAGGGGCAGGGAGATGCCAGGAGATTATATTACAAGCAGAGGAAAACATGGGATGGTCAATGTAAGAAGTTAAGGGTAACATATCAGAGAGCTGGAGACCTGAGTCTGCTCCATCCTGAAGTTAGGTTGGGTTGGGTACATTGGAACTGTTAGACAGGAGTAGAAGGCAAGCTGAGAAGGAAGAATCAGAATGAGTTGCAGGTCTGAGGAAAGCCAATGGAGAACATTAATCAGATGAGAATGGATAATATCAGTGATTGACTTTACTATAAGACATGCACTATAGTCTCTCTCATCCCTTCACATAGCAAATTTCCCTGTCTGCCATGTTCCCCTTAAGGCACCAAGCTCGCTGATGCACCTTTCTACCCCTGAATATCTCACCTATTCTCTCCCTCTCTTGTATAAGGTATGGTATAGTGGAAAGAGTTGTAGACCTCAAGTCAGGAATACATGGGTTTAAATCTTTCACCTCTCTGCACTTCAGTTTCTTCTTCTGTAAATGGGGATAATGATACCTGTATTACCTATCTCATATACCTACCTCTGTTTTCTTCAGTTTCCTCATCTGTCAAATGGAGATAATAATATCACCTCCCTCGCAGGGTAATTGTGAAGATCAGATGAATTGACTTATGCAAATGCTTTACAAACCTTCAGTGGTTGTATAAATGCTAGCTATTATTATTGTTGTTATCATTATATGGTTGTTATGAAGATCAAGTGAGATCATGTTTATACCTTCTAACCCTTAAAACGTTATATGTATCAGATGTTTTTTAATGTGGTTCTAACAAGGATTATTTTTATTACTATTATTGTCAGTCCCCAAGGGAAATGAGGCTGCTTAGAGAAACTGAGTACTATGGACCAGGCTGGATGGATGCTGGGAACTGGGTGGAGTAATATGTGGAAAAGTTAAAAACTGACCAACCAACTAAATAAAACTCCTCAGATTTTGTTGAACCTGAGGGAAGCAGATGCAACTCAGGATTCATCTCGGGCAACCTTCCCTATTTCTCTTTTTGATTACAATCTGCTCAGTTCTGAAATGTAAGGTGTTCCCATCCAAGGTGCAATCAATCAATCTAAAAGCTTGCAAAATTTATGAAGTGCCTGCTATGTTCCAGGTACTGTGCTAGGTAAAAGGCATACTGATGAAAATTTCTGCTGCCCCTCTCCTTGTGCCCTAGAACGTGACCAGAGCCAGAATATACCTGTCTCAGATGAAATAGTAGTCACCCTGTTTTATCCTTCACGGTCCTAAACCAAGTATGGCTTTATGCAAGGGTTTATTAATTAGAAGAAAAAGGAGAATTCTAAACAACTGCTGATGACATAGAGATTTTGAAAATACTAAACAGGGATTAAAAAGCAAGAGAAGCTAGAGCCACGGCCCAATTAACTGATCAGTCATCATTAGGCCTAAGCTTTCAAATCTAGGCTCAGTGCACCATAATTTAGGCTGCATGTAATTGGGCAGCTTTGTTATCTATCTCAAGGGAGCATCAGTCACAGAACCAAAGAGTCTTAGATTCTCAGAACTAAAATGGATCTTCTGGGGCTCCTGAACTTGTTTTTAGAAAAAAATTTTGATAACTACATTTCAGCATAATGGGTTTCTGTTGTGGTCCTATGTATTTAAAAACAATTTTTTTTCTGAGAAGAGGTCCACAGGCTTCACTAGACTGTCGAAGAGGTCCATGAAACAAGCAAGGTTAGACCTTTAATCCAACCTGTCCATGAACAGGAATCCCCTCTACCACATCTCTGATAATTGGTCATCAGACCCCCAGTGAGAAGAAACTCACTACATCCTCAACCATTCCATCTACCTTTCAGAGAGCTCTCAATGGTAAAAAAAGTTTTTCATTAGGATGAACCTAAATCTGATGAACTTCCATTCATTGTCCTCTGGAGCCAACTAGAATAACAACAACAACAGCAACAATAATAATAATAATAAGTAACATGAGGGGCAGCTAGGTGGAGAAGTGGATAGAGCACTGGTCCTGAAGTCAGGAGGACCTGAGTTCAAACCCAGCCTCAGACCAAGCACGTGACACTTACTAGCTGTGTGAATCTGGGCAAGTCACTTAACCCCAATTGCCTAAAAGCAATAATAATAATAATTATTATTATTATTATAATAACATGTATATAGTGCCTACTGTGTTTCAGATACTATGCTAAAGTGCTTCACAAATATCATCATTTGATCTTTACAACAACCTTGAGTGGTAAGGGCTATAGTCTCCATCTTTTACAAGAAAACTTTCCCAAACCCTCCAAATTCTAGTGCTTTCCTACTGTTAGTTTTTTTCCTATTTAACATGTATATAGCTTGCTTTGTATATAGTTGTTGGCATGTTGTTTCCCCCTTTAGATTGTAAGCTCCTTGAGGACAAGATTTGTCTTTTGTCTCTTTTTGCATCCCCAGTGCATAACACAAACCAGGTGCTTAATAAATGTTTATTGAGTGATTAACTTTACAGTTGAAGAAATCGAGGCAAACCAGGATTAAATGATTTGTGCAGGGTCATACAACTTATAAGTACTGGAGTCAAAATTTGAGCTTAGGTCTTTCCACCTGAAGGCCAAGGACTCTAGCTACTGCACCACCTAGCTGCCTCCATAGTCTCTTATATAATGGATATTCAAATACTGTACTTGAAGACAATTATCATTTGACCTAAGTCCTTTCTTCTGGCTAAATAAATAATACATAAATAGTATATAATATTAACAATATGAATTAATATTATATAATATTAATTATTAATACTATTAATAACATATAAATAAATAATCATCTGGCCCTATAAAGTGATGGGTAGGAGACAAGATAGCCTCTGAGAGGCCTCTTCTAGTTCTTAATGTATGACCCTATGGAATTCTCATATGACATGGTCTCCAGTTCCCCCTTCCTATCTTATTGACACTCTTCTCAGCACTGCAATTTGTCAATGTCTTTTCTAAAACATGGCACCCCCAAATGAGCTATTAATGTGATGTGACTAGGAAAACTTGATATGAGAGCATCACCTCGTAGTGCAGTGAAAACACCAGCAGCAGCAGCAGCATCAATAATGCAGTTCACATTCAGATAGAGCTTTGAGGCCAGCAAAGCCAACCTTACACAGCCTCATTTGATCCTTAAAACAACTCTGTGAGGAGGTAGGTTCTGGATTTGGAGTCAGATAACCTGATTTTGAATCTGCTACCTTCTGGGTGACCTTGGACAAGTCATTTCATCTCTCTGGGTCTCAGTTCCTTCAACTCTAAAATAAGGATGTTGAACTAATTAATCAAAAAGCATCTACTATGTATCAGGCAGTGCGCTAAGCACTGCCAGCCTCTGCCTTTAACAAGCTCACAATCTAATGGGGGAGAAAACAAATAAATTTATACAAACAAACTATATACAAGGATAAGTAGGAAATAATTAGTAAGAGGAAGGCACTAGAATTAAGAAGGAAGGGCTTCCTGTAGAAGACGGAATTTTGGTTGGGAACTAAGTAGATGACCCCTGAAGTCCCTTCCAGCTAGAGATTGATGCTCAGAGTTGAATCCCATGAAGCCCTGATTGATAGGGTAAAGCAAGAGACAGGAAAGCAGGAATGAGAAATTACACTAATAATACCAATAGGCCCCACTTCCAAGTAGAGAATAACTGGCAGTTTTCCATTAAGCACTATTATGTAGATAGTAGATACTTAATAACTGGGTCCCTGTGCATAGGACACATTTTAAAGTTTTATCTTCATTATTGACATTTTCTCCCTTTTGTTTCTTTTCTGGACAATCAACAAAACAATACAGCAGTCCCTGATTTGCAGTGTTTTCTGATTTATGAGGTTTAAATGTTCATGCTGAATGTTTAACAATTGGCTTTTGGGGGCTGTTTGAGCTGGATGCAACACACCTATGGCTTTAGGAACAAGGAAAACAAGATATGATCCCTACCCTTAAGGAGTTTACATCCTAACTGGGGAGAAAAGATTAACTCACACAGAAGTATCCTTCTATAATTCAATGGACTTATGATCTCCAACAAAGCCTTTGCAGAGCATCTAGCTCCCTATGTACTAGAGATCTTCCTCTATTTCTTTTACATTCCGTAAGGACCAGTGCAGCACCCAGTCTACCCATTTGTTATTCAGGTAATAGATCTTAAAAGAACCTTTGCAGTCATTTCATCCTCTGCCTTCATTTTTACAGATGAGGAAACTGAGGCTTAGAAAGGTGAAGTGATTTACTTTAAGTGATAGAAGTAGTAAGTGTCAAAGACAGAATTGAACTGGGGTCCTCCAACTCCTAATGGATAACTCACTCTATAAGACAAGTTCACCCTTTTTTAGTTCACCCCTTTCCTGGATGATTTTATTCTTGTTTATTCCTTTTCTAGTAACAGATTATGTCTGCTTTTTGAAGAGCAGCCTAGGTAAGGATAGAGAAGCCCCTCCCCAGAAGTTTGGCAACTGGTGGATGAATTCTTTGACAATAGAAAACAAAGAAACATGCAAAATGGTCCTAAGGCCTTCTGCTTCTGAAATTAAAGTGTCATAGTGCTAGAAAGGGGGACAAAGAATGCTAAGAATTACAATTTTTAGATCATCCATGAACAAAAATTCAATTGTTGGTATCTTGAACCTGGGATCTTTATCCAGTGACCAATGAGTTAACATTCCCCTGGAAGAATATCACCATGCTTGCTATTAACAAAACAGGAAGACAAAAAGGAAGTTGCAGTTAAGTGCAAGGATGACTCACATTCTCTTTGGAGAGTCAACTAAAGGAGTTGGTGGAGTTGATTTTATCCTGTGTCCAAACGCAAAGAGACAGCACTTCATAGTGGACATATTCCTTGACAGTGTTCAAGATGAATATTGCAAAAAGACCACCATCAAGATAATGATAACCTATGTGCCTATTTTTATGGCAGAGGATATGGAGGAAGGGACATTCTACAAAGAACAATGCACCATCCAAATTAAACCAAAACATAATGGAGTATTTTTTTTAACCTCAATGCAAAGCAGTCACAGGGGAAGACAGCAAAAAATATGCTGGAAAATTTGGTTGAGGATTAAGAAATGAAAGAGATCAAAGATCAAATTATAAACTATAAGAAAACCTTGTGCTTATATGTCACGAACACTGCTTTAAGAGACAAGTAGCACTGGACTTGGTAAACATCAAATAACTTTTTTAAGAAGATGAAGTTGACTATGTCTTAGTTGATGGGAAACAACCAGATACGGATGTGGGAATTATTTCCAGATTATCTGACTCTGTAATCAATCACCTAGTATTAGAGCAAAGATATAGAAAGTCAATGCCAAATTAGGAGAATGAAAATGGAGGTGTCATAAAACCAGTTCCAATTGGAGCTATTTAAACTAAGGATTGATATTGAAAATGGGTAAGGGATGAAAAAAAAAACCCAAGCATTACTTAAGGACATTTAACCAATGGAAATGAATCATCCCAACAAAGAGACTGAAGGGGCCTAGAAACTGCCTCAGCCCACAAATACTTGATCTCCTTGTCAAGTGTAGGACAAGACTTGGGGAAGTGTGATACCAGCTAAGAATATGAATTTGTTTTTAAAATTGGGATTGTAGATTTAGATCTTGAAGGCACCTTAGATCTTGAAGGCACCTAGTTTACCATCCTCATTTTGACAGATAATGGTGAAACTGAGATTTATAGATATGAAATGACTCATCTTAGGTCCTAGAAATAATAAGTGCAGAGGGAGGATTTGAATTTAGATCCTTCAAGTGAAGCCACAAGGGTCATGAAAGCCAAGGCAACAGTGTTTAAAGAGGGCAAGAGTACTAAGATTCACAGGTTTTTGGCCATTGGTAAAAGTTTATTTAATTGCGGAAAGGCGTCCATGGAAACAAGAAGAAAAGTCAAAATTCTCCACAGGTCTAAGATACTTTGGTGTTATGGGCAGTTCAAATACCTTTGGAAAAACTCCCATTGGAGAAACATTCTTGATCATTGCACCATCACCAATTTTCCCCTATTTTTTTCCATTGCATTGCTGATTTATTTTTTTTTAAGTTTAATAGTATTTTATTTTTTTCCCCAGTTACATGTCAAGAAAATTTTTATCATTCATTTTTTCAAGATTTTGAGTTCCAAATTTTTCTCTCTCCCTCCCGTCCCCTCTTCTGAAAATGGTAAGCAGTTTGATACAGATTATACATGTTCTATCATGCAGAAATATTTCCATATTAGTCACAGTTGTGAAAGAAGAAACAGATCAAAAGGGAAAAAAACACAAGAAAAAATAAAGTGAAAAAAATTATACTTTGATCTGCATTCAAAGTCCATCAGTTCTTTATCTGGATATAGATACCATTTTCCTTCGTGAATCCTTTGTACTTATCTTGGATCATGGTGTTGCTGAGAAGAGCTGAGGCATTCCTAGTTGATCATCACACAATGTTGCTGATACTGCATACAATGTTTTGCTGGTTCTGCTCATTTTGCTTTGCATCAGTTCATACAAGTCTTTCTAGCTTTTTCCGAAATCCGCCTGTTCATCAGGCACAGTAGTATTTCATTACAGTCATATACCACAGCCTGTTCAGCCATTCCCCAATTGATGGGCATCCCTTTAACTTCTAATATTTTGCCACTATGAAAAAAGCTGCTATGAATCAGTTTTGCATATGTAGATCCTTTCCCTTTTTTATGATCTCTTGGGGATACAGACCTGTCATGGATCAGTTATGAAAAAGATTGAGGGTAACTACATCTTAATATTTGGGCGTCAAAACTAATAAACATGAAATCAAGAAGACCATAAAGAACCTATAGGATGTAGTTGTGGTCCAGGTCAACATACCGATCTATACTGATCTTCCAAAAGCAAAAGGCCTGAATGTGACTTGGCTGTCCTAGGCTACATTGCCAACAAATTTTTACTCATTTAATCCATGTCTGGCTAGCTAGATTATTCCACATTTCATAAACAAGTTTCCACTGTGAAAAACAAAATTTTTGGAGCAAAGTGTTGCAAGATTATGAGGAGTATTATTTCATAAAACAGCAAAAAGAGGTTTTGCCAAGTACAAACCAGTTTACTCTCTTAATCCCATTGGATGATGGGCTACACTCTCTGTCCAACTGCTTTCTCCAGCTAAAGTATTTGTGCTGATGGACCCACATTGGACAAGACACTTCACGTCCCCAGGCCTCAGTTTCCTTATCTACAAAGTGAGGAAGTTGGACTACGGGGCCTCTGAGGTCCTCTCCAGGTGTAGGGATTTCACGATCCTGATGCCTCAGGCTCTATGGGTTAGCTATTCAGTTGAATATTATTGTGTGTATAACAGGCATTTTTCTTTCACTTGTTTTTTTAGAGAGCACAAGTTGCAAAGGGGTAACTCGTGGCTCCTGGTTGCTGGAAATCTTTTCTCCCCTTTTTGGGGTGTTGAGAAGTTCCTCTTAGTTAGGGTGCAGCCTCTTTGCCAGTTTCCTTGTGAAACCATAAATCTATGTCCAGTCTGTCCTTGGCTCCTAATGTAGACACTGACATCAGCTGATTCGGTGATGTTGCCAGGACGCCAGTAGGAATATGGGAAGATCAAAATCTTCCAGACCCTTCAAAGCTTGAAAGGCTGTCCTCTGGTCAAGAGTGGGAGAAAAGGAGACCTAGGTCATTGTCAAAGTTGAGGTCTTTCCTTCCCTGTTCTCCCTCCCCTCCCTGCCCCAACCAAGAATTCCTTCTCAGGCATTTTACTGAAATTCCACACTCGCTCCAATCTCTGGAATAAGTACAATTCTCAACAAGCTTGATGTTTTATAGACCACCTCTAGAGTGGACAAGTTTCCTCGGCTTATCCAAATACAATTCCTGTGCAACATCACTACAATTCATTGGAGGACCTTTTAGTTACTTTAAAGCCTATGATTGATTGACGTACTTGTTCTTACTTCCTTAACATATCCGCTTCACCTTATCACTTACTTTGAGTGAGGTGGGATGACTTGATCGTTTATTCAATCAATGCCCCACCCTTATTTGGGAAAGAACAAACACAGAGTCAAAGAGACTCCAAGTATTCACAGGTCACATGTGGCCCAAGTAAGAAGGGCTTATGGACTCTCTCCCCACCCAGAGGCTTAAATACTGCTTTCTGTCAGTTACAGCCAAGAAAAAAAAAAGATTCCAATTGCCTACTTGCTCTTTTATATTCATGCTCAGTCACCACATAGCAGCTATCAAAAAGGCCCTTTCATCCCCATACAGTTAGTAAAGGACACAATCATTGAATACTTGTGCGTGTTCCAAAGTCCAGTGGGGATTTAGCCAGGCTAAGCACACTGAGCATGCTCATCAGAGTTGGGCTTTCATTGGCCAGTCCTCTCATTTCTAGATTGTGGGGGTACAGGCTATGCTGTAGGAATGCAGCAAGAGGAGATCAGTGAGGGCTGTAGGTATGATAATGATAGATTGCAGGAAACTGAGGATTTGGGGGGGCTAACCTTTGGTTTGAAGTATCCTGGAATAAATACCCTATCATACACTCTACATTTCAGGCAACTGGGTAACGATGTATATACAGTGAACTCCATCTCCCATATCCAGACCTTCGTATATGGCTGGAATGTACATCCTCCTCCTTTCTGCCTTTTAGAAACCCCTAATGCCCAGGTCAAGCACCACTTTTTACATCAAGTCTTTCCTGATCCCTTAGTCATTAGTTGTTCCTCCTCAGTAAATAGTTTGTAAACATTTGTGTATATTTTGTATTTATTGAGTGCATGCTGTTTTCCCCTAGTGGAATATAAGCTCCTTGAGGGCAAGAATTATTTCACTTTTAATTTTTATATCCCCCAATAACTAGCACTGTGCCTGGTAGACAAATAAATGAATGAATGCCGGTGGAATAAGGGAATGAATTAATAGCTGACACAGGAAAGAATTTTCTGAGTATTTTTAAAGGATCATAGAATTTAGAGTGAGAAGGAGCCTGAGAGAAGACCTAGCAGGAACGCTTGTGTTGTATTATGTTTTGTCCTTCATTCTCGAAGATGATTATGACATCAGGAAGATGTTGCCAAGACTCGCAAGTGAATTGGATATTGTTTTTGTTTTTGTTCTTTGTTTTGCCAGGCAATGGGGTTAAGTGACTTGCCCTGGGTCACACAACCAGTAAGTGCCACCTAGCTGCTCCCTAGTGAATTGGATTTAAGTGAAGGAGGGCTGAGCAAGGTCACCAGCCTCACTTTCTCCTCCAGAGCCATCTGGGTCCAGTGGCTAGATATAGATCAGGACAATTAGAGAGAGCCCAGTGTGCAGGCTGTAATACTTAGCACAGTGTCAGAGGCATAGTAGATGCTTAGTAAATGTTTATCAATTGACTGATTGATTTGACAGGTGGAAAAAAATGAAGCCACTTCTTCAGTGGCTTCAGATAAGAAGTGACTGATCCAAGATCATATGAGCAATAAGTAGCAGAGCTGAGAGTTAAATCCAAGTCTTCTGACTTCAAATCAGTGTTCTTTGCTATATATCACACTTCTTGATTTTTAATGTCCCTGAAGAGTTGGTGTTTGTGAATGGAGAAAATGACGTGTCTAGAGTTCTGCCTAGGATTCTCACAGGATTTGAAGAGACCAGTAAAAGAGAAGGAAGGGGCTTAAAGCTAGGAATGGAAGGAAAGGAAAGAAAGAAACAGAATGGAAAGAGTTCAGGCCAACTGAGGACCAGAAGTACTGTCAGAGTACCAGTAAGGTGAAAGAAGGAACTTTCAGGGTGGGTTGGCCAAGGGAGATGGAGCCAGAGGAGAATGAAAAGTAGGAACTGACTTGTGAACACAGAATTCATTCTGTTGTGCAGGGGAGGGAAGAGATGGAGTTCTTCCTTTTCAGTCAGAGGAGCACAGGTCCTGGATTCATGACCCCCATGGCTCTTTTCAGCAAAGAAAAGGAGAAAGGGCAAAGGGACAGTGGAGAAAGGAAAAGAACTATGGGCACAGAAGGACCAGGGGAATCTAAGTTGCTGCTCCCTTGCTCCCAGCAAGGAAAAGGAGACAAGTAAGCTGAATTAGTGTCTCTCAGGGATGGCATCTCCTCATCCCTTCCAGCCTATGAAAAAGGAGAGATAATTAGATATTCTAAGATGATGAGAGGAGAGAAAGGGAGAGAAGAGGAGACCTAGAAAAGGGAAGGGACAACTATAGCTATAAGGCATCTGGGAGTAAGTGAGGGAAATAGGTGGGATGATATAATCCCACAGCAATGTGAATTTTAATGAATTTCATATCTCCTCCCTGTTCTCCAAAAAACATGTAAGAATAACTGGGGGGAGGTTGGGTGGGGTGCTGAATAGGAAGGAAGGGAGAAAAGGGAGGGAGTAAGGAAGAGGTAAAAAGGAGGAACAAGGGGGAGGAGGAGTGGGAGGAAAGTAATTGAGGAAGGGAAGAAAATTGAGTAGAGGAGGAGGAAGAGAAAACAAGAAGGGAGGAGGGAAGATGAGAGAGAGCTTAAGAAAGAAGAAAGTGGAGAGAGGGAGGACAGTAAAGGAGAAGAGAAAAAAAGATGGAGGAGGAGAAGAAATGAAGGAGAGAGGGAGAACAGAAAGTGAGGGGCAAAGAGAGGATAGTAAGGAGAAAGGGAGGAGGGAGAGAAAGGAAGGGGAAAGGAGAAGGAGAAGAAAATTAAAAGAGGGAGATGTGGTGAAAATAGCATGGAAGAGAAGAAGAGAGGGAAGAGGGGGGAGAAATTTTTAAAAATGAAAAGAGGAGGGAGGGAAATGGGTTTGTGTCAGAAAAGAATCAGAGGGTATCAGCCTCCAAGAACCAAATTATCCTTCCATCTATCGAAAAGCTCAGAAAGTGGGAGGGCCATTATATATCAGAGCTGCAAAATATATTTGGCTCTACCTCTCTCCTCTGTCCCTAGGGGTTTCTCTTTCCCACCCTCCTCCTTCCCATCTCCCCCCTCCCTCCCCACCCACCCATCCTTCTTTCCTCTCTTTCTAGAACAAACAGAAGGGAGGGTGGCTGCCTGCCCAGAGAGCTACTGCAATTCAGAAGGTGCCCTGGCAGGATGAATAATGCTAATAATATAATAGCACTAATAACAACGGGCTGTGTGTACATAGCACCTGTCTCTAAGGAGCTCAAAGCACTCTGTCGAGATGACTTCCGGCAGCCAGAGGTTTCTGCATCTCCACTGAAGACGGCAGCAGAGAAAAAAAAGGGATTGAACTGGAGCATAAGAGACAGTAGTTAGATAGAAGAAAGAACTATCTAATAGTCATTCCAGGTTGGAACGGATTAGGTATAAGAGTTGTGTCTGGGATTTTTAAAGGAGATAAATCATCTGGATTGGCTAAGACGTCAGCCCCGTTTCCCTTACTCTTCTTCTGGTGCCTGGGCAGGTTGCTGTGTGCTGGCTTGCTCGACATTCTGATGGCCAGGAAGCCAATAGCCAAAGCTGTCTCATGACCTACCCCCAAAACATGTTTTGCTTTTTGTCTTTATTCCGCGGCTTGGCTCAGATAGGGACCCCAAATTTCCTACACCTGAATGCTTCGGCTCTAGCATCACACTTTCCACACTGTTGCTTCTCTGTCCTTGGAGTGAATGGGGCACCCTGATTTGGGGCCCTGAGATCAACATAAAACAATTTTCTGGACTCTGGAACTGGGCAGAATGGTCACTCTCAGGTCACCCCAATTCCAAGATCAGGCATACATTGAGTCCAAGATGATGAGCTGAGTGGGAGAAGGTGGGGTTCAGGTCACTATTGTTTCTTCCATCCCCACCCTTCTCCAGGAGAGTATATATCCTGTAGATTCAATACATTTCAACCTGAGATGTTGAACTTACATATCCTGTAGGTCCAATGTAATTCAACTTGAGATTTCTTAAAGATAACATTCAGGAGCTGTCTAGTATGTGCAAAGCACAGTGTTAGGCACAAATGTAATGGGGGAGACTGACTCTTGAGAGGGGCCATCCAGTCTTGGCTGTGGGCCAAGCTGGTGGGAAGGAGGCATTGGCTCAGCCAGGGAAGGGGGAAATGATGGCAGCATCGACCTTCTTCTCCAGTCCTCATAGTCTCTGTTATTCCCTCTCTTGTCTTGGGTTTCCAGCTGACAGTTTCATAGCCAGTATAAACACAAAGGAAACACACTGTCTCTTGGCAAAACAGATTCAAAACAATACCTCTCCATCTTTCCAGTGCCTCTTTTGCTCCAAGTTCCAGTGAAAAATGTGTTTATCCCATTTTTATGTGGGCTTGAGGTCAGGCTGTGTGCGCAGATCCCCTGCGTGCATGTCCCTTAACCGATCTGTTGGCGTCGGTGTTATCTGTGTTTGACTATCGGCTAATGGGGTTTGGGGCTGCCAGGTAGGGGTGGGGAAGGAGGGAGAGAGGGTGGTGATCAAGTCTTTTAGGTTGTTTGGTACAGAACCACTCAGGCATTCATCACCACCTACATATATACACAAAAGTCCTCCTGCATCAAACCCTCTCCCTATTGTGAAGATCCTTCCAGAAACTGGAAGTGAAATGGAAAGAGGAGATACAGGTTTTACCCTTGGGAAGTTCCCAGTCTAATGGGAAGCTGAAATCTCTTCTTGGAACCATAACTAAAGTAGGACAAAAAGGGGTCTTTCCCAACGGGGTTGACAGGAGATGAAGAGAAAGGGACTTTTCCTCCATCTTGACATGGGGGAAGGAGAGCAATTTCTCCCCACTGGGACACAATTCATCTCCCAATCCTCTGGGGATTTGCACTATAAATGGCCCGTGCCATCCCACCTCTTCAGGAATGAAGGATGAACAATTGGTGATGCAAAGGCAAGGTGTGGCGCCCCCCTTCTGTGATAACAACAGCATCTTCGTTCAGTGGGATGGTCCTCCAGGCTTCCCCTTCCCCTAAACTCTGAGTTCTGTCTCAGGCTCAAATATTCCTGGTTACAGCTCTGCCCCTGCCCTCAGAGAGCTCCCAGTACAATGTGAGAAGACACAGTCGCTGATCTCAGGGAGCTCACGATCTGATGGGGCAGATGGTCCCATGGGGGGTGATGCAGCGTCTTCCCTCAAAATACTCCCAACTGAATATGAAATATAGGTCACAGGCACAGAAAACCCATTTTAAAGCTTAGAAATACATAGCTGTGAATGAATTGTTTACAAACTCTGAACACAAGTGTTGAGGTTACCCCAGAATGACAGGGATGTCAAAGCTAGATGAATTGTTCCCTAGAAGAGAGACCTGGAAATTATTTTTGTTTTGAGAATGCTCGCGGTTGCAGTTCTTTTATTGGAGATAGAGGTCTGACAGCACAGGGTTGGGATGGAGGAGGGATACTTATTGATGGGCAGGTCCAAAGTGACCCCAGCTACAGATGGCTGCCACATGTAACCAGCAAAGGGGGAGGGGAAGGTTGTTATGCTGGAGAAAGCAGGGGGCCCAGGAAGGGGGAAGAGGTTAATTCCTCCCACTTTGAGGGGGATTGGCTGGTGCCAGAGCCCAACAGCTCTGAGTCTGGAGAGAGGAGGGGGGACCCGAAGAGGAGCTAGCAGGTTTGTGGTTTTGGTCTCTGGCTACTTCCTTTCCCTCAGCTAAGGAGGGAGCCAGGGTGCATACCGACCCAGTAGGCTGTCCAGGCTTGAGCGGTGTGTGTGTCGGGGGTGGGTAGAAGGGGAATATCTCTTAGCTGTGAGCCCTATGAATCTCACACCTCTGGACTGAAAGTTTGGGAGCTGGAACACTGCTCTTCACGTCGGGTAGAACCCAGCTGGCCTGTCTCCCCAAATAATAATGCTTCACATTTCTATACCACTTGGAGGTTACAAAGCACTTTCCTTTGGAAAACTCTACAAGTTAGGTAGTGTCAGCATTATTATTCCCATTTTACAGATGAAACTGATGAGGGGAATTTATATGACTTGCCCATGGTCACATAAATTGTGGATGGGCTGGGGTTTGAAGGCAAGTCTCTGGACTCCAAGGCCAGTTCTCTTTTTAGTACACCTCACTGTCCCTCATTAGACAAACCACAACCTGACAGAGATTATGGAGACTGGATTGTACAATAGGTAATGAGTGGGGTAGGGCAGCTAGGTGGCACAGTGGGTAGAGTGCTAACTCTGTATTCAGGAAGATCTGACATTTCCTAGCTGTGTGACCCTGGGCATGTCACTTAGCCCTGTTTGCCTTGGTTTCCTCATTTGTAAAATGAGTTGGAGAAGGAAATGGCAAACCACTCTAGTATCTTTACCAAGAAAACCCCAAATGGGGTCAGGAAGAGTCAGAAACAAGTGAACCACAATAAAATGGGTGGGGTGGGAATGTAGTTAGAGAAGCAGAAGAAAGTAGAAGTAGGTCAAAGGTCTTATTTCCTGATTGTCATCTCTGCTGCCTAGATAGTTATGAAGTCCCTTTTCTCTTTTCTTGCATATAGCTCTGTGCTCCTTTCCCACCAGGTTTATTTATTTAGCAACTACTAGGAGAGGACAACACCAGGAACATAAAGAAAAGGAAGCCATTGTGCCTGCCCTCAAGGAGCATCTATTCAGTCAGCAAGCATTTATAAATAATTATAAATGATAAGTGATTTTATAAATATTTATTATAAATTATAAACATTACATTTACATAAAATGTATTATTATGTTATATAATAAATATATACAACACATGTTAATACAGAAATATACATATAAATTATAAGTGACTATAATTACTTATAATTTATAAATGATTTGTTGTATTAATTATTCAATATTATAATAATAAATATTTAGCACTTTATTGCTTACAAAGCTATTTATTTTTATTATCTCATTTGACACAATTAAGTACCTCCTACAGGCCAGCTCCCGTGCCAGCCATTGAGGTTATGAAGACAACTATGAGATGGCTTTGGTCCTCGGGGACCTTACGTTCTAATGTGTACATATGTAAGAGCAGCAAGCCCTGATGACTGGGCTCTGGCAGGCTACAAGGGCTCTGAATGTTACAGCTCTTCCCAGGCCAGCCAGAGGTTGGAGCATAAGGTTATGCAGAATACATGCAAATTAAATACAAGCTAGTTTTCTAAGGGAGGGCACAAATTGGAAGGGATTAGAAAAGGCTTCTTGTAGAAGGAGACCCTTCCAATTTGGGAGACATACAACATATACATGAAAATATTGCTAACTACCTTAGACTCTGCAAGATGAATTGCAAAGTCAGTAAGCATTACAGTGTAGATAAGAGAAAGAGATCTCTGGGGATGGGGTGATTAGAAAAGAAGGCAATTTTTACACACCTTCCAGGCATGTCAGATGGAAGGATGAGAAGTAAGGGGAGTGGAGGAGGAGAGAGGGAAAAGGAGGAAAAGAGGGGACGGAGCCTCAGGTGGCACCTGATACCTCCCCATGTTAACTAGATGCTAAGCTCTGTTGTTTCGAAGCTGCTGAAGAACTATAAGTGTTATTAGCAGCCTAAATTTAGCAGCTTGCTGCTAGGACAAAACCCATGTTGTCCCCACCCTCACTACAGCTATGGACTTAGCTGGATTTTGAAGGTTGTTTCAACTGCCCAACCTGTGAGTCATTAGAACAGCCCAGAAAATTAGGCCCTGGGCCCAGATGGGCAGATTTTGTTTAACTCCTTCACCCTCAGGAATCCTATTCAGTTGCAAAAGGGGCACTGGCTTCTTGTACACTTCTTGCTCTCTGCCCTTTCTTCTGTTTCACCCCCACTTCATCCAGTTATTCCACCTGCTGTCCTACTCCTTCAGCTCCCTCTTAGAAAACACAGCTGCCAATCTGTCTGACTGCAGCAAATGCACTCAAAAAAGCACCCCAACACCTACTTCCAGACTCATGGAACCTGGAAAAGAGATTCTTATCTTCTCTGTTTCTATTCTGATCTTCACTGAGTTCTTCTTCTGAACTTCCTGGGGTTGTATCATGCAATCTGGCATTGGACGCTACATCACCCTGTAGCATTATTTCCTATTTCAGGGGTGGGTACAGCATGGTATAATGAATGGAATTTCTGATGGAGACAGCCCAGAAGCCTGAACCCAAGAGCCTTGGGAATAGTAACACTTCCAGCCCAGTGCTCAACCATTATCCTGGGAAGCAACACCAGTGGAGATGCTGCCTGGCACCTGCTCCTGCAGGTGCTACACAGTCACCGATACTAAAGATCCAGAAAAGAAGGTCCTTGGCACCATCAAATGGTTCATCAGAAACTGATATGATTTTATCCATGGAAATTACATTAAGAAGAGGTATTGCTATCTGTTTTGCTCCTGTACCCTAAGGACCATGGGACTCTTCTGTTGGAGAAACCTTCCTTATGTGTTGTCTTCTACTTTAAAATGTGAGCTCCTTGGGAGTAGGGACTATTTTACATTTCTACATATATCCCCAATGCTTAGAACAGTCCTTTGCACATGGCAAACACCTAACAAATGCTTTATTCAGAGAGACAGATGTAGATAATATATATAACTAATATAACATAATATGTTATATTATTATATTATAATGTAATAAATGTAAGGTAATGTAATTGAAAACTACCCATTTTGGTTATCCTGTGTTACTCACTCTTTCTCACCAAAAGATGAAGAGAGGGGGGGAAGTTACTCACCATCTATTGCTTTGGAATATATAGCTCATGAATGTCCTGATCAGGGAACAGGATGTGGGTAGAGTAGAGGTGGAACAGAATCAGCAATAGGAAGGAAGGTGAGCTACAACCCATTTTTCCACCCCCTATTGGTTGATCACACATCACTTGGGGTCAAACCATGGCCCTCCATTTTGAAGATCACCTCCCAAGCCAACTGTCTAAGAGGCTATAGGTTACAGAGAAGGTGCTGATCTACATTGGGAGAGAAAATTTCCTGTTCCAATGAAAGTGTAGGTCCAGTTCCTATCCCCATGTTATCAATGCTAGACTGCAAGCTTCTTGAAGGCAGAAACTTTATCATGTACTTCTTTGTATTACTCAGAGCACTTGCCTGAGCTAGGTGCATAGCAGGCAGCCAAAAAATACTTGGCAAATTACTAAGTGGAAGGGAGAAGTCATGAAAATGCGTATACTGCCCAATTAGAGCCCGGCTGCAATAGGCATTCATAATCATTGTCATCATCCCTATTAAATAATAGTAACAGCAATAATTTGTAATTACAATAATACATATGTTGAAAGAAACGTTTAGCACTTTATATAAAGCAGTTTGATATCTCGTTCTATTACCACTGCCCTCTTTGAAATCCTATGAAGTTGATACTGATGACAAGAATCAGATGTGCTAGCTTCTCGTCAAGACGTTAATAAAAAACTCTAAAGATCGACATTATAGATTTTAGAGCCTTCTAACTGCAAAGGACTGTAGAACTCATCTCCTGAAGCTTTTTCATTTTTGCAAATGTTGACATTGAGGCATAAAGAAGAGGAAATAACTAATAAAAAGGAATTAGTTGAAAAAGTGAAAATGATGGAAAATTGTGACCGTGGTATCTCAGAGTTCGTAACAAATAAGGAAGAAAATGCTAGGCATAGTTCAACACTTCCTTAAACTTTTGGTCTGAAGCCAGACCCTCCCGATTTCAGGGCTGGTGCTCTATCCACTGCACCACCTAGCTACCCCAGCCTTAGACTTTTCAACAAGGAATTTCATGTAATTCAGAGGGAAGACAGGTGGGATCCTGTGGCTTGAAAAGGACCTTACAGATTATAGTCCAACGTTCTTGTTTTACACATGAGGAAACTGAGGCCCAGAGAGGTAAAATGTCTTATTGAGGGTTGTATAGCTATCTAGAATTGTATATGCGTGTATGTCTATGTATATAGAATTATATAGAATTAGAGAATATTAAAGCAGGAAAGGGTATTAAATACTGTCTGGCCCAATCTACTTTTTAGTTGATGGAATTGAGAATCTGAGAAGTGAAATGAAGTTGGCAGACATACAGAAATCTACTTCTTTTTTTACCCAATGTCTTCCAAAATACTAATATTAAATACTGTTTTTCCTTCTCATCAATACTTAGATCTTCATTTTCTTTCACATCATTAGGCTCCTCGACTTTCCTTTCTCTCCCATATTCATTTTGTTGCTCAATTCCTTGTATTGCTTCATGGTATTCTCTTTCCCCACTGTATTTTATACTATTGTCATCATCTTGGTGAGGGTATTAATAGGAAACAGTTTTTTCAAGTGATATGTCATATCATTTTTTTTGCCACCCCAGAGCTGACTAAAATATGTAGACAATGCAAGATTCCACAGTGCTTATTGTCTGTTGACTATTAAATGACCAATTTGATTTTGTAGAGAAAAATATGATATTAAAAGTCATCTACCAACAAGGTGACTCCATCAAACTTATTCAAGATTCCTCAAAAGTTCAACCAATAAACAAATATTTATTTATTAAGTTCAATGACAAGGATAATCTTTTTTTTTTGACAACCTTGTGACCCTTAATGAGATGAGGCATGAAATAAAGATACATACGCTTACTAAAAATTTTCACTGTTGCCATGGAGGTGATTCAGTTCAGAGTCCAAGTTGAAGAAGGATTTCTTACAGATGGTAAGAATCTTCAGATACTTCTCTTTAGATGACATTGTGCTAGTTACATGAAGCCCTGGAATTATGTGGAGTCTCCTTGATAATATCAGTTACCACTAACAAAGAAAAAAAGTTTGGCCAAACCATCCACATAGGAAAAAATAAGTGGATGAAGATGCCTCCTGTTGTCAATATTATGACATGTAGTTAGATGAATACCCTATAGAGCTTATCTATCAGTATGTATGTATAAATATATATATATATATATATATGTATATGTACATATGTGTGTATATATACTTGTACATGTTTATAATGTGTGTTTCTAGGCATAATACATATATTTGTCAAACACTGGCAAGACAATGACAAGAATTAAAGACAAGGTAAGGGAGAAGAATTGAACAGGGATTGAAGAGCGGGATGGATTGCCTTTGGGAAATTACAAAGTTCCTTTATTGACCCCAAACTTCTACTAGAAACAAAGGCTCCTCTTTTTGCTACCAATATTTTGCTGTCATTATCAGAAGACTGCAAGTCAAAGAACATGATTTCTGAAAAATTAAAATCAAATATTACCAGAGGTCAGTTGACAGGTGTATGGTGGATGTAAGCAGTCTGCAACTCATAGCCAATAAGAAACTGCAGAGATCTGGAGTAAACAGATGACATCAAAGAAATAGATGATTAAAAAAATAAAGAATAGGGACTTGTCATAAGATAAGACTAAGATAATTAAGGAATGACGAATGCACTTTACTTATTTCCTCACAATGTAAAAAAGAACAAAGGAAGATCCCTAAAAGCTTTGCTGGAACCACTGTGGATATGACCATAGCCATGGACATGAGTGGCAAAGGATGGGCAGGTATGGAAAGGTTTCAATCTGCATCACTGGAAGAAAGAACCACATCAGCATATTAACAAATCTATGTGAGTATTGAGTGATCACCTAAACCCTTTAAGGTATTTCTCAAATCACATTTAGAATGGATTTTCCCTTTTATTTTTGGTTCTCATTTTTATCCCTCTGGACACTTTGTTTCCATAAGAATACATTCAATAAAGCTCTTCTCTACCTAAAGGAAAGCAAGAGGGAGATGCTATTAAGAAATCTTAGACCTGTACCATTTAACTCTTCTGTCTTATTTTATTGGTTTCTGTTAGCTGATGACCCCTCAGGGCAGGAACTTCGGCTTTTATGGCTGGCCCAACTTGCAAACACCTTCCCAATACTCAGAGGATTTGTGATGACCTGAAATTTGGAGACATCAGTCTAAAGCAGGTACTCTAAAGTCGTAAAATACAGGAAATGTCCCTTTGCTGTAGATGCTAAGCTCTTCCCTATTAAACTGCAAGCCTTTCCAACACAACGTATTCTAGTGATTTGTCTTGTTCTTGTTTGTATACTTCAGTGCCTGGTATAGTACCTTTAAAGAGAAGCAGTGATCACTATGAGCCAGTATGGGTTCATTAAGAACAAGCCAAATTATCCTAAACTTCCTTCCTTCCTTCCTTCCTTCCTTCCTTCCTTCCTTCCTTCCTTCCTTCCTTCCTTCCTTCCTCCTCCTCCCTCCTCCCTTCCTTCCTTCCTTCCTTCCTTCCCTCCTTCCCTCCTTCCTCTCTTCCTTCTTTCCCTTCCCTTTCCTTCCTTCCCTTCCTTCCTTCCTCCTTCCTTCCTTCCTTCCTTCCTTCCTTCCTCCTTCCTTCCTTCCTCCTTCCTCCTTCCTTCCTTCTGCCTTCCTCCTTCCTTCCTTCCTTCCTTCTTTCCTTCCTTCCTTCCTTCCTTCCTTCCTTTCTTCCTTCCTGCCTTCCTTCCTTCCTTCCTTCCTGCCTTCCTGCCTTCCTGCCTTCCTTCCTTCCTTCCTTCCTTCCTTCCTTCTTTCCTTCCTTCCTTCCTTCCTTCCTTCCTTCCTTTCTTCTTCCTTCCTTCCTTCCTTCCTTCCTTCCTTCCTTCCTTCCTTCCTTCCTTCCTTCCTTCCTTCCTCCCTTCCTTCTTTCCTTCCTCCTTAGCCCCCTCCCTCCCTTCCTTCTTTCCTTCCTTCCTTTCTTTGACAGGGTTATTAGTCTAGTTGATCAGGGATATGTTACAGATAGAGTATAACAAATCATGTGACAGTCTTTCACAGTATTCTTATAGAAAACCTAGAGAGATTTGAGTTGGGTTGCAGTGTAGATAGCTGGATTCATAATTGCTTGAAAGATTGGACCCAGAGAATGGTGACTAATGAACTCCCATCAGCTTAGAGAGAAGTTGCTAATGGGAATGAGTCATGACTCTGTATTGGGTCCTGTTCTGTTCAACATTTTTATGAATAACTTGGATTAAGACATTGATGGCAGGATTATCACATTTCTAGATGTCAAGAAACTGAGAGAGAAAGCTAACGTATTGGATGACAGAATCAGAATCCAAAAGAGTTCATGACTTGCTTATAAAGCTTGTAGCTTTGAGGCAAACAACAAAGCAAAGCCTACTATGCCAACTGCTTTCTTTGCTTCTCCAAGGAGTACCCGTGAGCCATCCTCCCAATATGTTCAATCATTCATCATTGACCAAGGATATAGCATTTAGAGTACTAATGGTCAAAACTTTTTTGGCCGTGACAACTCATGAAATAAATAAAAAATTAAGTAGCCTATAGTTCTGTACAATGCCCTTTCATTTCTACAATAATATTGACAAAGTGGATTGAAAGGGATGAGGCAGTGCTAATAAGTCACACGTATTTTAGACATATTTGACAATAATTTAAACAATAAACTTGATGTTGATGATTAGTACTCTAAACATAATATCCTTGGCCAACAACCAATGTGTGAATATATTTGAAGAATGGCTCGCAGGTGATTCTTGGAGAAGCAAAGAAAAGAGTTGGCAGAATGGGTTTCATTGTTTGCTCCAAAGCTACAAGAAATATTATTTCATGAGATATTTGGTCATCCCATTCTGCTGTACCAATGATAAATATTTGCAAAAAGACCATTATGGACATAATTGAAGCTTATAGGCCAACATCAGTTGCTAAAGATTAAGTTCCAGAGAAATCCTATGACAAACTTGATAAGACCCTCCAGATAAAATCAACACGAACTCTGTACTGGTGAATTCAGTACAAGAGTGGGGAAAAATAAGAATAGGGAAAAATGCACGGGAAAGTATGATTCAGGAGGAAGAAATGAGAAAGGCCAAAGCCTTGTAGACTATGAAGAACCCTCAAGTATCTATATTGTAAATATTATCTTCAGAAAAAAAAAAAGAATTTTAAGCATTGAACATGGCAAGCACCAACTAACATCTCAGGGAAAGACTTTTTGTGATTATGGGAGTCAGCTGAGTCAGTTGGCTGTGCACAGTTAGACTATTAACTTGTTGGAGCTAAGATGAGAATTCATAATAAATGAGGGGGAATAATACTAATGAGAAAAAATAGATGATAGGATAATTGAGGTTTAACCCTGAATAATTTAAGCAAGCTATTAGAAAAAAGAGGAAGATGGACAACAGAAATGACATCAACACTGACTATAGTAATTTTATTTGAAAGCTAAACCAATGTAAGTTAATTGCCACTAAGAGAAGGGCTCTGACCAAGGGCCCTTAGCCAGCAAACATTTTATTTACTTTTTAAGTAGAGAAAGATAGCTTCCAAAGATAATACTGGGCTGGAATATTAACTCATCTGTAATTCATATATAGAAAGAGAATTGATAATTATGAGTGTCATTGTCTTATAAAACAGAGAGAAACACTGTAGGATAGAAATAGTCTAAGGAAAGCTTGGCAAGATATTCAACTAAGCAATCATCCCAAGGACACTCAAGCATGAGAATAGAAAGAGGACTACAAACAGAAGAAAAATGGAAAAGATTTGCAAAAACAATGAACTGCTTTCTCCATCAAGTATAATGGAAGCACCTTACTCAGAGACTAAAATCACAATTACTGAAGAGCTTACAGAGGAAAAGAAATGGCCTTGAAAAGAACAAAATGAAAAAGATAGCCTAGTTGTATAGAAGAGATCCATGCTGGTAGTGACATGGTTTTGAAGGCACTGAGGGACCAAGTTGTAAGATATCCAATGAGGGGAAGATACTAAAAGTATGGGAAGGGAGGGAAATCTCAAATGTTATTGGTAACCAAAAAAATTGACCAAAAGAACACGAACAACTACCAACTACACCATTTATACAAAGTCTTTATAAGGGTTCATCTATACATGAATTAAGAGCATCTGCAATGAGAGTATTAGCAGGGAACACCCTCTCATAATTAATAGAAAGATGTAGAGAACATAAGATCTCATTGTGTAGACTGTTTTGATGACATAAAAAACATTCAAGGGGCAGTTAGGTGGCACAGTGGATAGAGCACTGGCCCTGAAGTCAAGGGGACCTGAGTTCAAATCCAGCCTCAGACCAAACATTTGACACTTACTAGCTGTGTGACCCTGGGCAAGTCACTTAACCCCAATAGCTTTAAAAAAAAAAGCGTTCGACTTGGTAGAATAAAATGTATTTTTACAGGCTCTCTTGCTGCAAGAGAGCTCTGATCCATATATCAAGATCACTCATGACTCTTTGGAAAATGTAACAACAGAAGTAAACCTCTTCAATGACCTTTCAATAATAAACGCCAGGGGAAGCACAAAACAGGGAGGTGTACGCTTGCCAAAAATCTTCATCTGTGATAGAAAGAATACAGTGCAGTGACTAGGTTGAGGAGGGTGAATGGTGAGTACTCCAGATATTCATGTTCATGGATAATACTGTGTTGATTGTATTGAGTCTCAAGACATTGCAGAGCTTCTGAAAAGAGATCTGTTACCACTCAAAGAGCTTGGCCGATATGTCCACATGGGAAACACCAAATGGATGAACAAGGTCTATTGTCTAGATTTCAACATGAATCTGAATGGACAACCTATAGCTCTTGTCCAATAATATGTATTTATGGGACACACAATATAGATGGACAATGAATTAGGTATAACTGAAAAGGAAGAAAGTGAGCTACATTTCTTTTGGAAAATTGCAAAGCACTTTTACTTCTTATAATATCCAAGCTTCCCATAATTCATCTTCTCGATATAAACATTTTACCAGTGTGAGACATGGAAAGCCACTGCCCCTGAAGAAATAAAGATGAGCATCCCACAGAGGGTAATGGAAAAGTACATAATAAATGCGACCAGGCAACAACCTATAGCATATAACATGAAGAATAGGATAAATTATGTAATCAGAGCATTGTATGACAAAAAGGGAAGATGATTTAGTCACATGGTAAGGGCAAGGGGGTGACAGTTGAACAACCCAAATGCTCCACTGGTATACTCATGGTTTGGGGAGAAATTGAGGAAGCCTTCCAACATGGTGAGTAAACCCCCAGTAGTGAATTTTGTAAGGGTATGTATGCAAATTGCACGGAATGGGCAGGCATGGATTGGTTGTGATCTGTTGATTTTAGAGAGAACTCCTGAATTTATGAGAACATAGGTCCATTTGAGAGTTGAGTATTTGAGTAGATTATATGAAGGGGAGTAATATGTTAAAAAATAAAAAGTACTTGTAAAGGCAGGCTGTGTCCAAATTGTGAAGGGTTTTAAATGCCAACAAGAAGAGTTTATTTATATTTTATCCTAGAGGCAACAGAGAGCCACTGCAACTTCAGGCAAAACTTCTACTCCCACCTGCTCCCTGGTGCTTGAGGGAAACCAGATGGGTCCCAATCTGCAATGTCTGTACAAAAAGCTCCTTTCTACTGACCCTCTTTCTTCTTGGCTGTACTTCAAGTAAGGCGATATCCTTGTGGGAATGTCTAAAATCATATTAGAAGAATACCCTGTTAGAGTCAGAGGTCACAAAAGTTTGCTAAGGGTAAGGACAAGGATCTGGCTGGGTTCAGAGAACCTATAGGAAGGGGCTGAACACTAGTAAGAGTGCGGGGCAGACTTCATCAGTTCCATCCAGACAATTTAGGTCTTGTTCCTGTCTTGTTTTGCAAGATAACCTAGGCCATTTTGTGTGTGTGTGTGTGTGTGTGTGTGTGTGTGTGTGTATGTGAAAAGAATTTTCTAGTTTCACTGTACTTTGCGATTTTGTTATGTATAGTTCTTGGAATGATTTGAAGGATACTTGGGCTATATAACCAGGTAAATGATGGGAGTTTAAAGGAATTTTGTACCATCATTCAAATAAGAGATTGGACTGAGTAAGTCGGAGCAACAGCAAGGGATAGGACAGTAAAAAGGCGTAACAGTTTCTCTACTTAGGCAGCTGGCTGGATATAGCTGTCTGGGGACTACATCACAAAAGAACTGAAGATAGCCCCTAGGATTATAAGCATAAGAATCTGTCAATATCCTTTCCTCTGCGCCTCCCTTCCCTTGCCCCCAGCCATGGTGAGGAAGAAACACCATGGCAGCTGAAGACTTGCAGATGGCAACATAGTAGCTGCTCAGTAAAGAAGCCACATAGCAGGTGGCCAGCAGGTGGAAGTAGAGAGCACCTTAGTAAAAACACTGCAGGTCAAGAGAACAGTTCAACAGAGACACCCAGTAAAGGTTAACAGAGTCAACCATGTAGCATCAGAGACTTTAGTTGCCTGGGCCACTAGTATTTGCTAACCATACGTGTTCTCCACATGTGTATACCCATCCTCGTGTGTTGTCCGGCCAATATTGTCTATGCATGTGCCCCAAATATTGTCTAACATGTACTCTTCCCTGGTAGTGTAGTAAACTGTGGGAAAGTATACTTCTGTTTGTATGTGGGGAAACACTCCACATTTATTTTGCTATGCTGTTTTATTAATGTTTTTTGTATTTGGACTGATGTGTCATCTCATTGGCCTATCAAAAGTAACCACATGGGGCTGGAGGGGGAGTGGAGTGTGGAGGGGCTGCACATGAGATGGCTTTGAGTGGATGCTGACCCACAAAGTGCCCCGGGGATAGCTTTATGGCGACCCATTGTGAGGAGGGCCCTCAGTACTTTATATAAAGAGGAATTGGCCTACATGATCTCTAAAGTACTTCTATCACTAAGATTCTATGTTTCTATGAATGGTTCTTTGGTGAAGATGACTTGGGTCCTGGAGTATTAACAAGGATCTGGCTGGGTCCAGAGAACCTATAGGAAGTGTGGTCAGGGTCTCATTTAGGGAATTTTTCTGTGGTGGTATTCATGCAACAATGAAATTTTGTGTGGGTTTGAAACGGGATGAGCTTGTGCAGAAATCTTGGTTGACAGAGAAAGCGTCCACTTGGACTTCAAGATGAGGAGTTAAGAACCCTGTTCTTGCTGTATGACCTCTCTCTGGGTCACAAAGTCTCCCCCTGTCAAATGGCGTGATGTCAGTACACTATTTCTTAACTGCTATTTATTTAGTCTATCCTGTCACCTCTTCAGGAACATGACAGCAACTGTGAGCCCTGTTCAGAGGACACTTGAAAAGCTCTGTTGCCTTGGGCTGACCAAAAAGAAAGCAATTCTTTGAATCAGAATGAGTCTGGCTGAGGACCCGGCTGTTCTGCTCATGTTCTTGCCCAGCCTATGGGTGAGGTTTCTTTGCATGCTTCTTTCTTTTTTGCAACTTAGTTTGTTTTCAAAACATGGACCATGTAGGGTTTCTCCAGAACCGGCTGCAGCAGAAGGAAATGTTATTAAATTTGAGTCCGTTAGAAGGCACGATGTGTGAGGATTAATTCTTTGGGAGTTTTGGCTGCCAAATAAAGACTTTATTGTTGTTATTCCCCCCATTTCCTAGATCCCTCCCTCCCTCCCTTCTTCCATCCTTCCCTCCCTCTCTCCTTTCCTCCCTCCCTTCTTCCCACCCCCTCCCCTCCCCAATAGGATCTAGAGGAATAGAAACAGGGCAAACACACGCAGAGACCAGAAGTTGGAGCAGTCAGGCTCACCGCTCCGAGCTCCGCTGAAGGGTGGGGGAGGAAGAGGAGGAGAGAGACACTTTCCTGGGATTTATACACAGAGCTAAAAGGAAGGGCGGGTGTGCACAGGTAAGGCCCAACAGGTGGGGAAAGAGGGAACAAGATATGCATCAATCTCCCCTCTAGCAAATTTCTTCTTGATCTTTCCAACTTGGTAACCTAAGCTGATACAGTCTCTATCTTCTTTTCTCTTCCCTGCTTCCTCCTTTCCATCCTGCCTTCATCCCTTCCCCTTCTCTCCTTTTCTCTTTCTTTCTCTATATTATCTCAAAGTTTAGTTTCCCTCATTACCCCCCTTCCCAATTCTCTTCCTCCTCCTCTTTTCTCCCTCCTCCCCCTACAATAAGCTATTTGTTTCAAAAGTAAAACTTTCTTGGCACAGATGTTTTCTGTGAAGCTCAGAGCTCCATGTAATATTTCTACAAATTAGGTGTTTCCATAGAAACATGGCTAGAGAACCTGCTTCCCCACACCTTTCGCACGTTGTCACACACACACACACACACACACACACAGAGGCTATACTGTCATCTGCACCCACACAAGTACACAAAAAGTCATATGTGTCCTGTATAACCACTTTGGCCCTTTGATTCCTCCTGATGCACCAAACTGGGCTCTATACCACACACACACACACACACACACACACACACACACACACACACAGAGGCTATACTTTCATCTGCACCCACACAAGTACACAAAAAGTCATATGTGTCCTGTATAAGCACTTTGGCCCTTTGATTCCTCCTGATGCACCGAACCGGGCTCTATACCACACACACACACACACACACACACACACACACACACACACACACACACACACACATACACACACAGAGTCTCTCTCACTCACGCACACACACACCCCCACATTCTCTGCGTTTGTCTCAGGCTCTCACAAACGCCTCCTAAGCTGTAAAAGCAAAAGAAAGAGAGGGAAGGGAACCTTTCCACTGAAACCTCAGGACAGAGAAGAAAGTTGGGGAGTCTTACAGGGTAGGCTGAGCTGGGAGGAGATGAGCAGGGTGTTTGACTAGAGAGGAGGAAGGAAAGAAAGCACTCTGAACCTTTACAGTTTCTTGCAATCAGCCTTGACTTTACCTGCCTCTCTTCTCCAAACCACTTTTATTCTGTGAGAAAAGAAAGTGGTATGAATTCCAAGGCATGGCTCACTCCTGAATTTCCTTATTTCCAGCTCAGAGGAGGGATTAACCTTTTCTTGCCTGGTAACCAGAAAAGGTAGTATTGGTTACTACCACCCACCCCCACCCCCACCCCCCGAACTCTTTTTTGACTTCTCTATTGGGCTAGGTTAGTGAGAAAATCTCAAGGTAGGAAAATAAGATACCAGGCAGAGAGGAGAGTAACTGATGAAGGTGCTTCCCCGAAAGAGTGGTTTCCCTCTCCCCTGGCCTTAATTAGTATCATGGTTTCATGGATTTAGAAGCTATTTCAGATTTCTGGAATCACAGAGCTGGAAGAGACCCTATAGGCTATTTCATCCAACCTCCTCATTTACTGATGAGGAAACGCTGAAGCACATTACAGAGGCACATTGAGGTGAGAAAACCCAGGCCAAGAAAAGTAGTCACCTGCTCACAGCAACTCATATTAGAGATGAGATTTGAATGCAAGTTCCCTGGTTCCAAATACAGTGCTTTGAAAATGACAGATTATAGCTACACATTTTCTGGAACTTTTAGAGGTTGGGCCACTTGAGGTATCTTAAATGGGGATCTTTTGAGAAGGGAACAGTGCAGGCAACCCTTCAGAATGGGGCTCATTTCCATTCTTTGAGAGGAGGAGAGGAGAATTGATTCCATGGTTGGTGGGCTGCAGCTAGAGGAGAAAGCTAGCATTTGCCACATGCTTCCTTGCCCAGCTGCGCTCAGGCATTGACACCCAGTTGCTTAGGCACAGTAAGCAAGGAAGCCCTCCTAATTTAGCTCCAAAGAACTTGTTTTCCCTCACACTTGCCAATCTTGCCTCCCTCAGCCCCCAGGGGATTGAGAACACAAAGTGGTCCCATCCCTTCTCCTCCAGTTTCACCCCTGCTGTTACACAGCTGCACAGAAGGGTCCTTGTAATCTGCAGATGGTGGCATATTGAGCACCATATCTTTAGCATTCATGACATGTTCATGCCCATGGGAGTGACCAAGGGAATCCAACAATGCTATGCTAAATGGGGGTGGGGATGGGAGAAAAGAAGATCCTTAAAAAGAGGCATAAAATGGTATCGAATATACCAATGATGGCAGAGATCAGAGAAGGGGGACTCTGGTGAAAAAATGGATTGGGAGGGACCTTGAAAGAGGTATTTATTCCATTGCTGTAGGATAAGACTGTCCTTTAAATATTAGTAGTATTCAAGAAATGGTATTAGACTAGGAGACAGAAGATCTAGTTTCTCATCCTACTTTAGTCGTGTGACCTTGGGGAAATTCTTAACATCTCTGAGCCTCTGTGTCCTAATCTGTAACATGAGAATAATGAAGTCCTACCTCCCTGGGTGGTCATAAGAATCAAATGAAATTATGTGTGAAAGTGCTTTGAAAATAAGAAGTGCTGCACCAATGTAACAGGTTGCTATTACTAACAATAGTATTAACGACTAGATCATAATAATAACCACCCATGAGAAAAAGAATCCAAAGAATTAGTGCTTTGGAATCTTTTGCCAAATTCTTTTGGGTTTTCACAATCTTCTCTGTAGCCTTGAACTCTGGGGGGATGGGAAGACGGAAGGGGGGAAGTCCTGGAGGGACTGACAGATAGGAAGGAGTGTCTCGCTCTTAGGAGCAGCTTGACCAGGGAGGGAAAAAATAACCCTTAGAGAAAATGTTAGGTGGCTAAGTGCTCAAATGACCATCTCCAAAGCTTCTCCCCATCTCCTCCATCTCTTCACATGAAAAACTTGCTTTTGGTCCTATGCCACAGCTCCAAAGCCAACTCGATCCTGTTTACAATTCTCTCTGGCTGGCGCAGGAGACAGAAAGTCCAGGGTCACGTGCATTGATGGCGTATTTTTTACTCTGCAACACATATTCAGGGCTCTAGTCTCATTTGAGTCACAGTAACAAGGGGTGGGTAGGGAAAGCATTAGCCCCATTTTTAAAAAAACTGATGAAGCCACAGGAACTGCAGGAGGTGATTGCGTTGCCAAGGGGTTATAGACTGATAAGATTTTGAGTTTGAAAAAGGTATCAGAGACACTGTAGACTAACTCTTCATTTTACAGAATGATAAACTGAGACCCAGAAAGGGGTCCAGAGTCACATAGCTGCATAGTATTGAAACTAATACTGGAACCCAGGCCTCATGCTTTCCAAGCTAATGGTCTTTCCATTGAACCATGCTGTCTCATTTAGTTGGGAGTAAATATGTCCAATCCAATTCAATAAGCCACTATTCAGCACCCTCTATGTGCAAGGCATTGTGCTAGGGATACAAAGAAGTGAAGCAGAAAATAAGCATTTATTATGTGCCTACTATGTGTAAGGCACTGTACTAAGCCCTTTACAACTGTTATCTCCTTCAATCCTGACAGAGGAGAGATGTTAGTATTATGTAGTCAAGGAAACCAAGGCAGACAGAGATGCAGTGGCTTGCACACAGTGAGTGAGTACCTGAGGTCACACTTGAACTCAGATCTTCCTGACTCCAAGAAGACAAAATGAAAAATTAATTCCTCAAGTATTTTACATTCTATAGGATTAAGTTTAGATTCACTTGAATTTGTTTTACTAGTGGAATGATAGCAAAGTCACATCAAAGAACAGGTCATATTCACTGTGGCCTCCAGACCAGATCCTTCTTCACTGTCCCAGTTCTGGGCAATTAGGTGGATAGAGTGCCAGTCCTGCAGTCAGGAGGACCTGAGTTCAAATCCAGCCTCCAACACTCACTAGCTGTGTGGCCCTGGGCAAACTCTGTTTGCCTCAATTCCTCATCTGTCAAATGAGCTGGAGAAGGAAAAGCCAAACCATTCCAGTATCTTTGCCAAGAAAAACCCCTAATGGGGTCCTGGAGAGTCAGACATGACTGAAACAAATCAACAACATCATACTAGGCTGATGGATAAAGACAAAGACGGCACACTCATCAAATATGCAAATGACACAAAACTGGGAGGGATAGCTAACACATTAGATGACATAATCCAGAGAATCATGGTAGGCTGGAGTCCTGATGATGAAATTCAATAGAGGTGAATGTAAAGTCTCTTACATTTGGGTGCAAAAAATCAGTTTCACAAGTATAAGGTAGGGAAGGCGTAGGTGGACAGCAGACTTCACCTAAAGGGCTGTATTCAGTTCTGGGCCACATTTATTAAATCAGAGAGTGATATATCAGATAATTGCATGTCTAGTACATTATAGTTGGGATTCTTTTGGGGGATCTTTGGGATTGGACTATATGGTCACTGAGGTCCCTTCAATTCTAAAATTCTGTAGTCTTATGATTGGGGTGGGATGGAAAAATGAAGGGGGGGGGCCATTGATGCTAGAGGCTGATTGCCATAGGCTGACTAGAAGAATGGACCTCAGAGATAGTCAAAAAAACCGTCCATCTTGCCAAACATTCTTTCTCACGGTTACTTTAGAAAAGAGGGTGAAAGGACCAGGGTGGATCTATACATATTTGGGCAATTAGGCTTGGAATAGAGGCTCAGACTGAAAAGAGAGGCAAAAGGTCATTCAGATTTCCTCTGGGGCAGGCTTCCTGGATGGAGAGAAGCTGGCCATTCTCCACCAGAGAGGAGCTGGGTGTGTTAAGCAACGTGTTGTAGACAGATTTTAACTTGACAGTGATATAAGTTATGTTCAGACGTATGAATAAACAACATGGTATAAAGATAGCCTTAACCCCTGTACTAACCTCAATTTCAGCAGCCCAGACTGGATTCCAATACTAATGCCAGCCTCAACATTAACTCAAACCATAACCTCAATACTAATGCCAAAAGCAAGGTCAAATTCCAGTCCCAACCTAAAGCCCACTCAACTGGAATCCAAGAGTTCACATTGATGCTTAGTACAAGGGTCACCTTGGGCAAGTCACTTCCTCTAAGGTCCCTCCCAGCTCCAGATATACTTCTATGACTCTTTGATCCTATGATGCTTCAGCATCAAGAAAATTAGAGCCCAGAGTTAAGCAACTTGCCTTAAGTCTTAAGTATATCCATAAGTGTTAGGACTTAGCCTCAGACACTGGTCTTCGGACTTCAAGACTATTGCTCTTCCTACCATGCTGCCTTCAAAACAGATAAGAAACTACATCCCTCAACCTGAACCTTAATCCAAACCCTGTCACCCTAGCCCTGACCCAAGCAGCCAGACAAGGTAAAGGAGGAAAGAGGTTCCCCCCATCCCAAAGCGTTGGATGCAGGAACTCTCTAAAGGGAAAGGGTTAAATATTTGTCAAACACCTATTATGTGTTAGAAACTTTGCTAAGTGTTTCACAAATATGATTTCATTTGATCCTTGAAAAAACCCTGAGACGTAGGTGCTATTATTGTTAATTCTGTTTTACAGATGAGGAAACTAAGGCAGAGATTAAATGACTTGCCCAGGGTGACAGAGCTAGTAAGTGTCTGGAGCCATATTTGAATTCAGCTCTTCCTGACTAGGGGCCCAATGCCCTAACCACTGTGTCATCTAGCTGTCTAGCTGGCATTGAGTTTGAAAGATCTCTCTGCAAACTTCTTTTATGAGGTTAGTGTGAACCCGGAAGGTGCCCTTTCTTTCCACAAACATCCACTTAGTGCATATTTTCAAGGAGCTTACAATCAAATTGAATGTATGCAAATAGAAATACATAATAGTGAGTAGGTTATGATGGGGCAAAGATGACAGACAAGGTGGGGTAGGAAAATTTGAGGAGGTAGAGGTCACTTTCAGCTCAAGGGTTCTTTACCTGGGGTCCGAAGATGGGGATCTGTTTCCTTAGATTTGAAAAAAGAACTACAGCTTTATTTTCCTCTAATCTCTAATGGAAATTTAGCATTTCTTTCAATTACGAACATAGGCAACAAATATTATTCTGAGGAGTCCATGAGTTTCATCGGACACGGAACAAAATAAGCTAAGTACTTGTCGACTGACGCAAAGAGGGTTAAGATTTCCTGAGCTAGGGAAACGGAAGATTTTGTGGTAGAAGTGACATTGAACTGAGCATGAAAGGTTTCAATAAATGGAGAATAGGGAATGTGTTTCAGGTAGGGAGAATCATCTGCACAGATGCAGAGAGATGGGAGAATGAAGGGGGAGAAAAAGGAACGGCTAGCAGTCCAGTCTGGCTGCATGATGGATTAGGGAAAGGGGAAGAATGTAAAATAAGGCTGAGAGTTGAGCCAAGCCAAAAAGCATTTGTTAAGTGATTACAGTGTAACAGATACTGTCAAGTGCTGGGAATACAAATATGAGAAGAAAGAAATACAGCACCTGCCCTCAAGAAGCTTACCTTCTAATGGGGGAGACCACATGTAAAAAGGGGAGGGGTGGGGGATGGTAGGGAAAGTCCAGAGACAAGCCAGGATGGGACGTGGTTTGCCTGGGATGTTGTTACCTAGTCAATCCTGATGCTTCATGACCCCATATGGGGCTTTTATGGCAAATGACACTTGAGTGGTTGGCCATTTCCTTCTCCAGCTTATTTTACAGGCAAGGAAACTGAGGCAAACAGGATTACTTGACTTGCCCAGGATCACATAGCAAGTAAGTGTCTAGGGCTGAGTTTGAACTCAGATCCTTCTTACTCTAGGTGGGCCTCTCTATCTACTGTATCACCTAGCTGCCCCATGTCCTATTCTTCATGACTGCATTTGGGGTTTTCATGGAAAATGATACTAAAGTGGTTTGCCATTTCCTTTTTTATCTCATTTTATAGATGAGGAACTGAGGCAAACAGGATTAAGTGACTTGCCCAGGATCACACAGCTAATAAGTGTCTAGGGCCGAATTTGAACTCAGGTCCTCCTGACTGCAGGGCTGATACTCAACTACCTAGCTGCACCTGAATATTCTGGTTTGCCTGGATACTCTCCTGAAATGGAGTTTCTGGGAGTACCCATCTAATCAGAGAGGGAGGAAGGTACTTCAAAGCATAGAAAAAAAGGCTGGAAGCATACTGAGGGAGTCATCGAATGTCAGATTAAGAGGCTAAAGTTCATTATATAGGCAAGACAAAGCCACTGAGGATGTTTTAGTAGCTATTGAAGTGACAGGTTCAGGTTTGTCTGTTCAATAAATACTTTACTGTCTGTAAGATACTCCACTGAAATCTTTCTTATCCTTTAAAACCTAGCTCATACATTGTCTATGCCGTGAAGTCTACCCTGACCAGTCCCGCTGAAAGTGGATTCTTTTCTCTTTAAATTTTCCTAAAGCTCTTGGTCCGTTTCTTTTCCACTCTCCTCACTGCATGCTTGTCCTATCCCTACCTATCTCCCAAGTCCCCATTAGATCCTAAGTCCCTTGAGGGCAGGAATTGTGCTGTTTTGTAATTTTTGTAATCTCTGACACCTGGCCGTTGCTCAGATAGGAGCTTGTTAAATGTTGATTGATTTGAATTGGGAGGGTGAAAGCAGCTATAAAAGCTGCTAAATGAAAACACACAACAAAACCAACGCTCAATGAATTGGGTCTGATGAAAAAAAAAATGACAGTAAGTAATCTACAGGCATCTATTGATCATTTAATGTATGCAGAGCCCTGTAGGGTGCACAGGGTAGGACCCCAAGGGAAAAAAAAAAAGACTTGCTCATGGTCTCCAAAAGCTTATCCTCTGGACCAGAGGTTCTTAACCATTTTTTGCATGGACCAAACCCTTGGGCAGTCTGGTGAAGCCTATAGACCCCGATTCATAATAAAGCTTTTAAATGAATAAATAAAATATATAGGATTACAAAGAAAAATCAATTCTATTGCTATAGACGTGCTTTTTTTCCCCATCCAAGTTCATAGACCTCCTGAAATCTACCAATGGATCCTAAGCCAAGAACCCCTGACCAGGAAACACAAACAGGGGCTTTCGGTCCTAGGGCGAGGGCTTCTGGTCGGCAGGGACCTCTCGTTAGCATCCGAGGCTTATGATGTTAAGCTGCCATTGCCTCAGCAATGTCTGTACTGTCAGATATTCCCCTTCCAGAGCCAAGCTGGGGGAGGTAGGGGCGGTGACTTGTCACAAAAGCCTCAGGAGGGAGCAGTTTGTCCTGAGCAAAATCAACAGAAATAATGGGCCTAATGGGGCCTGAGGGAATGGGAGAAGGGGAGAGGATAAGCTCTTAGGTTCCTGTGGTTAAGAACAGCTTTTCCCTCTGTGAGGCATCGCATTAGCTCAGAGGGACCTAGGAACCCCCTGGAGTGTGGAGACAGAAAGAAAAGGATTATAAAGAAAGGGCCCTGGCCAGGGAAAATCTGGGGCACCATCTAAATACCCTAGAGGCTGGCAAAGACCGGTGGCATTGCTAGGAAGAGATAGCTGAGATACCATGGTGTTGACATAAAGCTTTGAAGGACCCACCTGCTGCGTGGTTAAAGATTCGTAGTGAGAAGACTCAGGGAGGACGTGTATTTCAAGGGTTATCCTATGGAAGAAGGGAATAGACTTTTCTACTTGGCCCCAGAAAGTAGAACTAGAAGGAATGAGTAGAAGGTTGCAGAGGCCGATAACAAGGAGGGCTCTCCAAATGTGGAACGGGCTGTCTTGGCAGGCTGTGGGTTTCCATTCAGAGGAGGTCTTTAAGTAGAGGGTGGTTGAAGGCTTTTCGGCTTTTGTCAGAAGAATTCTTCTTTAGGGGTGGGTTAGATCAGATGAGTTCTGAGGTCTCATCCAACTTGGAGATTCTGTAATTCTGTAAGGGGGTCCAATAGTTCAGTAGCGCTGGGCTGTGGTCCATTAGATGCAAGGGTAATGAAAACCTCCATCCAGACTGGTGCTGGGCTTTAGGTGAAGTGCTGGTCTCTCTTCTGCCTCAAAACTGAGATGAAGATGTGACAGATACCAGCAAGGCTGAAAGATTCTGGACGTTAGACAGAGGGATAAGAAAGGATTTCAAGGTTTGCTTTGAATGAGGCAGCGATTTACATAGAATTGTGGATTCAGGATCATCAATTTGCAGTTGGAAGGGGCTTTCAAAGCCATCAGGTGCAGCCCCGTCATTTTACAGAGGAGAGAATTGAACCACGGAGAGTTTGTGTGATTTGCCCAAGGTCGCGCAGCTGGTGCACAATTCGGATCCAAGTTTTCCTGACTCTGAGTCCAGTATCCTACCATCCAAAAAGGTTAAATTCTTAACCTTTTCATGCAATGGGCCCCTTGGGCAATCTGGTAAAGCCTATGGATTTCTTCTCACAATATTTTCAAATGCATAAAATAAACTACAAAGGATTACAAAGGAAATTTGTATTGAAATGCAATTATCCAAAAAAAAATTTTTGAGAGCAAGTTCATGGACTCCAGATTAAAAATGCGTGCACTAATGCAACCTTTAGCCGCATTAATCCTACCAATCTCTTTTCCTTAGAAGTAAGGAAATTGATACCCAAAGAGAGGAAATCACTTGCCCAAGGTCCCAAGGCCACACATGGACCTAGGATTCCCCTCCTAGTTTCCACCCTTGCCATCCAATCAATATTAGGACTGGTCAGATGAGGAGCTACTGAGAGGTTGTCAGAGCTGGAAGGGAACTTTTAGGCCTTCAGAGATGAAATAACAGACCCAAGGTCACATAGTCGGTTAATGCTAGAGGGGAGACAAGAACCCACAGGTTTCCTGATCCCCAATCCATTGCTTTTCTTATTACTTCACTTAAGAGCTCCAAATCCTGAAGCTACCATAGCTAATCCTCCCAAGTATCATCTGTTGCAGTCAGTTCAATTTTGTGTATGTCTCCATGTTTTGCCATAGTCTTAGAATTGTACCAATAATAACTGACATTTAAATGGTGCTTTAAAGTTTACAGAGAACCTTATGTACATTTATCTTATTTAAGCCTAACATGGCAGGTATTCATAGGGGGATAGATTTAGAGCTAGCAGGAAACATTCGAAGTTATCTAGCTCAAGCTGTTCCTGACAAGTAGACACAGAGAGGTTAAGTGATCTCCTCCTAGTCACACAGCTGGTAAGTCAGAACCCAGAACTAGAAGAGACTGAGGAATCCTCTAGTGCAAACCCATCATTTTATAGAGAAGGAAATGGAGGGATCTCTCCAAAGTCATACAGAGAGTTAATGCTTTGATTGATATCTAGAGATTAGTGAAAAACTTTGGGGGCAAGAGAATGGAGGAGAAGAAAGGAAGTAGCCATGGATGTTGGGGATGCCCTGGGGGGAAAGCACTTTAAAAGAAGCTGAAGAATCATCTTGGAATCCAGAACAAGCCTCCTCCCTCTTGCCTAGGCATGTTGCATATGTTCATGGACATGTATGTGTATGTGGGAGAATGCATACATGCCTATGTGGGCACATGTGGGTGTTTATGTATGTGAGAAGGGTGAGTGAACGCACGTGGTTATGGGGTGTGAGAGGATGTGACTCTAGCCTTGGAAGCTGGGCATATCTGTAGTCACTCTGCAAGTGGCCAGTCTTTCCTATGATTGGAACCAGCTGGAAGGCGTGCTACAGAGAAGGGGTGGAGAAAGCATGACCGGATGAAGCCGAGGAGAGAAAATAAGAGTAAAGAGGAGAGAGGGAGAGGGAAGAGATGGAAGGGGGAGTGAAGAAAAGACAGTGAGACATAGAGGCAGAAACAGACAGATGAGAGACAGACAGACAGAGACAGAGACAGAGAGAGAGAGAGGACAAGGAAGAAAGACAGAGAGAAGACAGAAGAGAGATTGAGAGAGGAGACAGAGAGAAGGTGGAGGAAGGAGAGGGGAGGAAGAGAAGGGAAGGGGTGAAAGAGAAAAAAGAGGCAAGAGGTGCTTTCTGGGAAAAGGACATTGTCCTGTCAGCAGTTACCACTATGCCCAAAGAATGAGCTGGGGACTCACACATCTCTGCCCCCACTTTGGTCTTTAAATTTTTTTTTTCAATTACCAGGCACTTATTTCTTCTCCCTCCCCCATCTATCCCTCTAGAAAAAAAGAAAGAAAAACGAAATCCTTGTAACAAACGTGCATAGTCAAGTAAAGCAAATTCCCAAACACCTGAGTTGGCTGTGGCTCACCAAGGCATAGCAGAGGCTCTCCACTGTGCCCTGGGACTTCTCAGGGACCACAGCCTGGTGAGGAAGCATTTGAGAAATCTGGCAAAATGAATTAGTCTTTTTGGGGAGTAGCTAGGTGGTGCAGTGGAGAAAGAGCTGGGCCTGGAATCAGGAAGATTCATCTTCTTGAGTTAAAATCTGACCTCAGATACTTACCAGCTGTGTGACCCGGGCAAGTCACTTAACCCTAGCTTCCTCAATTTCCTCATCTGCAAAATGAGCTGGAGAAGGAAACGGCAAGACGCTCCAGTATCTTTGCCAAGAAAACCCCAAACGGGGTCACAAAGAGTAGGACACAACTGAAAAATGACTGAATAATAACAACAATTGGGGAGCAAGGAAGGAGAGTCAGATCTGGATTTGAAAAAGGACTCCTTACTGAGGAGAGAGGCTCCAGTGTCTGCGCAAAGAAGCAAAAGGGAGTGGAGCATGGAATGGGGCTGAGGGTAGGTAACTGGGGAGATGTTCTTCATATCTTTTCCAGCCACCTCATTGATGCTGGGAAAACTTCTCAACCCAGAAAGGGGAGAGGAGGGAGTGAGTGTTAGAAGTTCTTGTTGTTTTACCAGTGCCCTCATCCTTCTTGATATTTCCCCACCATCAGTTGGACAGAAGCCACCGGGTGCTCTCTGGGGGGTCGTCTGGGCATTTGGATGCAGCTGCCAGCTGGCAGGAACCCGCTGAGGGCTGGCAGCACTTCTCTTCCCTCATCTGTGGGGCCCCTTTCTTTCTCTACCACTGCAGCACCACCAGAACTGAGTAGCCCAGAGGTCGATCTTGTGGAGGGAGCCAGTTCGCTGTATGTGAGCAGCCTTGGAAGACCAGCCATAGGGGCAGGGGTGGAGTGGGGAGTGATGGAGAGGGATGGAGAGGGTTGGTCCGCTTGCATAAGTAAGCTCTTCTTGGGGCTAGGTTTGGACCCCAAGAGCAGACACCTATTCCTGGCTCTACCACCCATTTTGCTGAGGTGTCCCAGTTGGTCCCTTCCTGGAGGGATCCTGTGCTGGTCTATTAATAAGTTCTCCAGGGCCCAGGAAAGTGGAAGGAGGAGTTTGTAGACAAGTCTTCCCTGTGGTATGGGGGGGAGCATGGAGGTGGCAGGCCTGTTGGGATAGTTAGAAGAATGTCATCAGTGCTAAGGGAGACAAACCTAGGTCACTTAGCCTTTGAAACACAGCCCCTCCTCCTTGTAGCACCTATGTAGTGAGGCAGCCAGCACTCCTGAGACCTTCCCAGTGCTCCTAGAACCTTCACCTCTGTTACTCCTCTTCTAATGAATGCTATTTGGCCACCTTCCTTTAGCTCTTCTCTCTGCTTCTCAAAGTTCTGCTCCAGATCAACTTCAGGGCTTAAAGTGGAGGGAAAATGCCCTGGAGGAGAGGTAGTGCAGCAATCCCTTGCCAGGGAAAGTCAGGGGAAGCCCCCCACCACCTGAGGGCTTGTAAATCTCATCCCATCCCACAGTAGGCTAGTCTGAAAGGACTGATGCTATGGCAAACAAACCCAATTCAATCCAAGGAGCCCAGATCAAGGCGCTGGGCTTGGCTCTGAAATTATGGAGACAAAACAAAAAACAGTCCCTCCACTTACATTCCAGTGGATGGATATAATGTACAAGTTGATAAGGATAAATACCATGATGAAGAAGAAGACACTGTCCTTCAGACACACAATCGTCCTCATTTCTCTGATTGGCATCATACATCAACTCTCTGACTTCCTTTTCACTTAGAGTATTTGACAACCTATCAGCAATGTGACCCTCAGGAGGCGCCTGGGAAAGTCCCAGTAGTTGGGGAGGGGTAGAAAGCAGGGGTAGGAATCCCAGAATCTCCAGTCTAGCAAAAAACTCAAGGGGTCAGCTTGCCCCTCTCTCTGACTTCGGACAGCGCTGCTCCACCCCAGATAGGGGCCTCCCATTGGTGGAGTAAGACTCTCCACCTCCCCTCAGTCTCCCATGCCAATGTTCTCCCACTGCTGATGGCCAGAAAGTTCTTGACATCTGCCTTCAGTCTCTCTGGCTGTGGTAGCCCACGTTTTGTTTTTTTCTTAGTAGAGATGGATTGCAGCAATCCCAGGTCAGACAGATTGAAAGGGCCTTTTCTATCTCACATCTTTCTGTTTGTTTTTCCAAAGAACACGATGTCTGAGGGAAATTCTGAGTCTGTGTGCTGCAGGCAAAGACTGGGGCTGTGTGAGCCAAGTGGGAGGGTGAGCAGGAGGAGCAGCACAGAGCTGCCCTGGATGGTCCGACTCCGGTGGTACCTTTTTACCAGGCAGCTCCCGAAAGCTTGGTAATGTGGAGACTCAGGACCAATCCTGTTTCTGCTACTACCTCACTGCGGTGACTTGAGAAAGTCATTTCTGTTCTCTAGGTCTCAGCTGCCTCATCTGGAAAAGAAAGTTGTTCACCTTGTCCACCTTTTTTTGCATCACTAACCCCTTAGTAATCTATTGTCATGGACTTCCCAGAAGGTTTTTAGATGTGTAACATAAAATACACAGGAGTACGAAGGAAACTAAAGGCTAGTGAAGATAAAGATGTCATTTTTTTCTCATTGAAGTTCACAGAGTCCCGAATCTATCCACTTGCCCATTGGGGGTCCGTGAACCCCAAGTTAAGAACCTTTGAGCTGGATGATCTCTAAGGTGTCTACCAGTTGTAATACCTGGTGATTCACACTGCGCCACCACCCTTTTCTTACTGGGGTTGGGAGGGAGAGACAATTTCCCTCTAGCACAGATGGGCAAATGAAAGGTTAGATGGCATTTTTGCAATCTTGGAGCAGAGTGGAGACTCCTGATTCCTAATGAGCTAGTCACTGACCTCCTCAGAGTGACTCAGTCATGTTCCCAGGAGGCCAAGGCCACTGTGCAGAGTATCCCTACTTTTCTGGAGAAAACAGAGAAAATACAGGCTCCCCACCCACCCCTCTCTCTGCCCTTCACCAGGGTTCCTATATGAGATGAATCCTCTTCTGTTGTCTTTTGGGGAACTCTTGCAGAGTTGACCATTTTTTTTTGTCAAGCTGCCTTAGTCTTCGGGCAGCTAGGTGGCACAGTGGATAGAGCACTGGCCCTGAAGTCAGGAGGACCTGAGTTCAAATCTGGCCTCAGACCAAACACTTGACACTAGCTGTGTGACTCTGGGCAAGTCACTTAACCCCAATTGCCAAAAAAAAAAAAAGCTGCCTTAGTCTATTTTATACTCTAATGATCCTCCTGTATCTCCCTACTGCAGGTGAACACCCTGGACCATGAAGCCCTCTCTCTACTGGGCCCTCCTTCTCTTCTTCATCTTGTTCTTGGGAGCCCATAGCCAAAACAGGCCCCCCAAAAGGCGACCTAGACCTGGGCCTAAACCCAAGCCTACACCCAGAGTCCCTCCTCCATACAGACCTGTCCTTGAAGAGCCCTCTGAACCCACAGACCTGCCTCCTCCCCTCCCCCCAGGACCCCCATCAATCTTTCCTGACTGCCCTAGAGAATGCTACTGCCCCCCAGACTTCCCGTCAGCCCTGTACTGTGACAGCCGCAATTTGCGAAAGGTACCAGTCATCCCGTCCCGAATTCACTATCTCTACCTTCAGAACAATTTCATCACAGACCTTCCCATAGAGTCCTTCAGGAATGCCACTGGCCTAAGATGGGTCAACCTTGACAACAACCGTATCCGCAAGATAGACCAGAAGGTGTTGGAGAAGCTGGAGAGTTTGGTCTTTCTCTACATGGAAAAGAACCAGCTCCAGGAGGTCCCCATGGCCCTTCCCCGCAACCTGGAGCAGCTGAGGCTGAGCCAGAACCAGATCAACAAAATCCCTCCTGGTGCCTTTAGCAAGCTGGAGAACCTGGTGCTCTTGGATCTGCACCACAACAAGCTCAGCGACGGGGTCTTCAAGCCCGACACTTCCAGGGCCTCAAGAACCTCATGCAGCTCAACCTGGCTCACAACATCCTGAGGAAGATGCCCCCCAAGGTCCCCACAGCCATCCACCAGCTCTTCCTGGACAGCAACAACATCGAGAACATCCCCAACGGCTACTTCAAGGGCTTCCCCAACCTCGCTTTCATCCGGCTCAACTACAACCAGCTGTCTGACAAGGGGCTCCCCAAGAACTCCTTCAACATCTCCAACCTGTTGGTCCTCCACCTGTCTCACAACAAGCTCAGCAACGTGCCGGCCATCAACAACCGGCTGGAACACCTGTACCTCAACAACAATGAGATTCAGAGTGAGTGATGGATGGTGTGAGGGGAATGGGCGTGAGCAATGGTGGAGGGGGGACAGGATGAGGAGTCAAACAACAAGCAATTAGTAAGGGCCTGCAATGTTCCAGGCACTGTGCTGAGGCAGGCAACAATAACTTAGTAAGACCCTATATGTGCCCGGCACTGTACTAAGGCAGGTAGGCGACAAGAATTTATTTACAATATGCCAAGCATTGAACTAGGCTCTGGGCAAAATATAAAGAAAGGGAGAGACAGAGAAAGACAGAGAGAGAAAGAGAGAGAGACACACACACAGAGATGATCAGAGAGACAGAGAGAGCCAAAAATAAATAGGCAGAGAGACACACAGAGACAGAGAAGAGAAAAGAAAGAGAGAGAGAAGAGGAGAAAAGAGGAAAGGAGAGAAGTAGAGAGACAAAGAGAAAGAGAAGAGAAAGGGAGGAGGAGGAGGAGAGGAGAGAGAGAGAGAGAGAGAGAGAGAGAGAGAGAGAGAGAGAGAGAGAGAGGGAGGGAGGGAGGGAGGGAGGGAGGAGAGAGAGAGAGAGAGAGAGAGAGAGAGAGAGAGAGAGAGAGAGAGGGAGGGAGGGAGGGAGGGAGGGAGGGGAGAGAGAGAAGAGAGAGAGAGAGAGAGAGAGAGAGAGAGAGAGAGAGAGAGAGAGAGAGGGAGAGAGAGAGAGAGAAAGAGAGAGAGAGAGAGAGAGAGATTTACTTTATAAGTACAAAATGGAGGATGAGAGCCAGCAGTTTGACTGAGAAAGAGCTAGGGGTTTTATTGGACTGCAAACTCCATATGAATCAGCAATGTGATATGGAAGCCGAAAATATTAGTGTGATCTTAGATGGCATTAAGAGAGACACAGTGTTCAAGACTAGGGAGGTGATAGTCCTGTCTTAGTCAAACTATTATGTTCAGGCTGGTCACCACATTTTAGAAAGTACATTGATAAGATGGAGAATGTCCAATAGAGGCAATCAGGATGGTAAAGGGCTTTGAGATCATGTCATATGAAATTTGATTGGAGCGACAGCGAGGTGGCACAGTGGATAGAGCACCGGCCCTGAAGTCAGAAGGACCTGAGTTCAAAACTGACCTCAGACCAAACACTTGACAATTACTAGCTATGTGACCCTGGGCAAGTCACTTAACCCCAATTGCCCCCCCAAAAAAAAGATGTCAGCTTGGGCTTAACCAGTGAACCTTTGGGACAGCTAGGTGGCTCAGCGGCTAGAGCACCAGCCCTGAAGTCAGGAGGATCTGAGTTCAAAACTGACCTCAGACCAAACACTTGACACTTACTAGCTGTGTGACCCTGGGCAAGTCACTTAACCCCAATTGCCTAAAAAAAGAAAAAAAATTGGTTGGAGAAACTAAGAACGTTTAACCTTGGAGATAAAAAGATTTGATCTGGGGAGAATAGCTGTCTTCAAGTGTGGGCAGGGCTGTCATGAGGAAGATGGATTCTACTTGCTTTGCTTGGTGCAGAGGGCAGAACTAGGAGCAATGTGGGTAGAAGCTACAAAGAAGTAAATTTAGGCTGGATGTCAAGAAAAATCTTGTTAACAATTAGAGCTGCTCCCTTTGGGAGACAGTGAGCTCTCTCCTATTGTGGCTGAACCATCACTTAGTGCTGTTAGCTGTAGGGACTCTTGTTCAGGTGCAGGTTGGCCCAGATGGTCTTCCAGAGTCTACACCAGTCCGTACCAGTAGTCCAAAGGTGGCTCTCATTTATGTGGTTGTTTTAAGATTCACAGTGTTACCTTATAACATCCTGGTGATCTCGATAGCTCAAAAGCTACAATCCCTGCTTTACTGTGGAGGTAACTGAGGTTCAGAGGAGTTAACATGACTTGACCAAGGTGACAGGTAGTAATTGGCCAGACTGGAGTTTGAGACCAAAGTCTTCCAACTGTAGATGCCTCACTAAACAACAACTGCCTCTCCAAGGATGACCCAGGGTAAAGAGAGCAATCCTTCCCATTCAGGAGCTCTGCATGGGTGGCTACTTCTTTCCCATGCCCTATAGGGGGGCACCTGAGTATTGTTTCTGATTGTGGGGTTACATCAAAAGAAAAAAAAACAACAAAGTGACTACTTTGTGCTAGTCACCGTGGATATAAAGACAAAAATTAAAAAGTCCCTGTCCTCAAGGAACTTACATTCCATTGAGAGACAATAGCACACACACATATAATAAATATGAAGTACGTATTCAGTATCCTCTCTGGGGTCACATCCCCAACAGAATACTAATAGTCACAGTCTCCAGATCACTTCTCTCAGCATCCTAGGGGTAGCTCTGAGGCGTTGTGTCTTCAAACACTGAAGCTTTTGAGCCCCCACCAGTGTGGTCTCCATTGTCAATCTGTTAATTGAACTCTATTAACTTTTGGAAAAGGGATTTATAGGGAAGGTATAGCAAGAAAGGGACAGTTAGGCGGCACAATGGATATAGTGAAGTCAGGAAAACTCAGCTTTCTGAGTTCAAATCTGGCCTCAGACACTTACTAGCTCTGTGATCCTGCACAAGTCATTTAGCCCTGTTTGCCTCAGTTCCTCATCTATAAAATGAGCTGGAGAAGGAAATGGCAAACCAATCCAGTGTTTTTGCCAAGAAAACCCCAAATGAGGTCATGGAGAGTCAGATATGACTCAAAACAACCAAACAACAACAATAGAAAGAAGAATTGGTGCAAACACATTCTCCTATAAGTTACTTGTGTCTCCTCGAACTCACAAGGTACCTGGAAGAGTGGGCTCAAACTTACGTACACGGGTAGTGAAGTCCATGTGAAGGGAACACAGGTGGCAAAGTAGCACTTCATAAGTGCTGGCACTGGAAGGCCTTTTTTTTCCTCAATTTGTGGTGTTCTTATGAAGTTCCCCTTTGATGTAATTAGGCTTTGAGGATCAATACCTTTCTCAAGTCCATAGCCAGCATTTCTGTCATTTCAAGGAAGCATAGTTCCTGAAGCTGCCACTTCTTACTACCTGCCTGCAGGTGTTTTCTTTGTTGTCAACAACTACAACTCTGGTAGCCACTGCTACTGCCTCTAGTCACCAGTGGGACCTTTCACAGCACCTCTGGGTCTTTCAAACTCACCAGGTCACCCAGTCACTGCCATCTCAGAATACTCATTCTCCTAAGATCAGGAAATAACAATCACAAAAGAAATTGAGGCAGTATGTGTTCACAGATGCATCAGAGCTATGTGGAAGATAGGTCATTCCCTCTTCCCCTCACCCACCAGCTCAAAACAGTTCTCCTTGTGCCAAGCCACCAAGAAAAAAAGAGACTGGTGGATCAGTGGTTTATACCTTTTATGTGCACCCTCAGTTCTGTCTGAGCCCCTTCTGTGTTATCTGCTCTGCTGGCTCCACAGCCAATTAGCAGACTTTTCATCTTCACACAGTACCAGCAACTTAGTCATTTATGACCACAAGTAGGCTTACCAAAGTTTCTACATGGTTGCTTAAACTGAAACCAGAGAATGGTTCCAGGACTGGAATGAGGCAAGGCACATCTGCCTCTGCTTTGAAAACTAGCCCTCATAAAACCTCGTGGGTCAATCCACCCATGCTGCCTATATGAAGTTAATACAAAGTAATGGGAGTATACTAGCAACTTGGAGAATCAAGAGAGGCTTCACATAGGAAGCCGCAAAATGACTTGGATGGAAGGTAGAGGTTCCCGGAAGCACGTGGGTAGAGAGCATTCCATGCCCCAGGGCATAGTCTGTATAAAGGTGCTGAGATGGGGCCTGGAATATTGTGCATGGGGAAAAACATTTAGGTCAGTTTGACTGGAACTAGAATGGAGAAGGGAAAGGGGACGGCAATAAGCATTTATGTAGTGCCTAGTATTTGCCAGGCAGCATGCTTAGCATTTTTGTGGTGGTTGTTTTCTACAAATATTATCTTATTTGATCATGGTCCCCACCCTAGTTCAGACCTCATCATCTCTTGTCCAGACTATTGCAATAGCCTCTTAACTGATCCCCTGTCTTCAATCTTCCCCTTTCCCATCCCGTCCTCCACATAGCTACAAAATTAATACTCCTAAAGTACAGATCTGATCATGTCACTCCCATGACTAGAAAGCTTAGTGCCCACTTACTGCCTCTAAGGTAAGATATACTTCTCTATATGAGGAGTTTATATTTAAAGTCAATATGGCTCCAACCTATCTTTCTAAACTGATCTCACTTACTTCTCCTCATGCACTCTATCTTTTGGCCAAACTGGCTTAACTTGCTGTCCCTCACAAACACATTCCATCTCCCACTTCTGTGTCTTTGCATAGGTTGTGCCCCATGCCTGCAATGCCCTCCCTCCTTACTTCAGTTTCATAGAATCCCTACAGGAAGCCTTTCCTCTTCTCCCTACTTATTACTGCTCTCCCCGTCATCCTCCTCCAAATGCATTGAATTTACTATATACATTTTGTACAATACTTTTGTGTTACATGTTGCTTTCTTATTGCATCACATGTTGCTTTCCTCTTCATAAAATGCAAGCAGCTTGACAGCAGGGGCAATTTTGTTTCTGTCTTTGTACCCCCAACACGACTAGTATGGTGTCTCCCATGTGGTAGGTGTTCCATTAATGTTTGTTGAACTGAATTGAAAGCAACAGCTCAGCCCTGCTGAGGGCATGAAGACCCTCTCCTAATCCGAGGTTGTCTTGAGGCAGCATGTGAACACCAGGACAGAAAGAGTCTCAGTGCAGCTATTCAAGCTGGCCCATTATAATACAATCACAGAGCGAAGAGAATCAGAGCCAGGAGAGCAGATGAAACAACTTCTTGGCCAAATCGGGAGGCCCTTCTCTTTCCCAGGTGGCTTTCCTTATGTGTTTATACTTGTGTCCCCCTGTGCTGCGTCCCTCAAGAAAGTCCAGCCACTGGATTATATTCTAAGCTGCCTAAAGTCTACGGCCCAGAGAATACCAAAGGATTGATGAAGATGATTGTGTCATAAAGTCAGCTATAGCTATAGCCATGATAGCGTTTACTTAGTCTTGTGGCAGCTGGGTGGTGCAGTGAATAGAGTGCTGAGCCCGGAGTTAACTATGTGATCCTGTGCAAGTCACTTAACCTCTGTCTGCCTCAGTTTCCTCATCTATAAAATGGAGATAATAATAGCACCTATCTCAGGGCTATTGTGGGGATCAAATGAGATAATGTTTGTAAAGCACTTAGCACAGTACCTAGCACATAGGAGGTGCTTAATAAATGCTTATTCCATTCCCCCTTCTCTAGTGTGCCTGTATCAGAAGGCATAATACCTTGGTGGTAACATAAGCACTCCACAAAGTCTGCCCCCCCCCAATATTTTAGTGGAGACTCAACAATGAAAAACTTGGGGGAACAATTGTAACAGATAGGTGATAGCTGATGGGATTATAGTCTGTGTTCACAATCTGTACAGGTTACACTCACAGACCCTCCCACACTTGCGTTCAGCAATGATTCCATTGCAGCCAAGCCTCTGACTGTTATCTCCACTTACATTCCTGGGACAGTGGGGCAGAGGTATTGACTTTGTCTGGGCATTGTCATCTGATCTGATAGACTTGGATCCATGTTCTTCCATTAGAACTGGCACTGGTGATATTCATCATTGGGAAATTGGAAGAGGTTGTATTGATAGAGCAGCAATTTGAGAAGACTGCCTTGGACAGAAAATCCCTTTTTACTGTTGTTCAGTCCTTCTCTTCACCACCCCATTTGGGGTTTTCTTGGCAAAGACACTAGAGAGGTTTGCCATTTCCTTCCTTTGCCATTTTACTGATGAGGAAACTGAGGCAAATAGGGTCAAATGATTTGCCCAGGGTCACACAGCTAGTAAGAATCTGAGGACAGATTGGAACTCAGATCTTCCTGACTCCAAGCCTGACCCTCTATCCATTGCTAGCAATCCCTAGCTTCCTTCAAAGCACAGCTTAGGTGCTACCCCCTTTCCTCAGCTCTATAATTATTATTGCTCTCCCCTCCTCCTCCAAATGCAGTATATTTACTCAGCACACATTCTGTATGTGAAATGCTTTAATGCTTGTTTATATTTGGAAAACCTCACAAGAAGCAGGGTGCTGCAGATACATTGTGAGCACATATTGAGACAGAAGACTGTTTCTCATGTCATTAATGATTCCTAAGAATCAGTACTGTATCACCTCTTGTCTGGACTATTGCAATAGCCTCTTAACTGATCTCCTTACATTCCATCTCTCCCCTTCTAATCAATCCTCCACACAGCTACAAAATTAATGCTCCTAAAGCACAGATCTGACCACGTCACTGCTATGATTAGGAAGCTGAAATGGCCACTTACTGCCTCTAGGATAAGATATAAACTTCTCTGTATGAAGAGTGTCCATAAAAGGTCTCACTGGTGACTAGAGGCAGTAGCAGTGACTCCCAGAGTTGCAGTTGTTAACAGCAAAGGAAATACCTGCTTATTCTATCAGTATAGCAGTGCTGAAAGAGATCTGTAGAAGGAGTTAAACGGGATCTTAATTATCACGCACCCCCCTCCAGATAACTTGATGGGTCTGATGCACAGGCATAATATTCATGCAGGTGAATGAATGGAAGAGGAAATAAGTTCTGAATAGACAGGAGTAGGCAGAAGTAACTTGGCAAGGTCACCCTGCTAACAAATGGTTGTCAGAACTAGAACCTTTTCTTCCTGTTATATTTAGCTATCTCTAGTCTAGATTAAATCAGTGAAATAAAGCAAATCATTAGCAGCAAGGTGTTTACATTCAGAATGTCTAGACCTAATATTCTCTAGCCAGAAGTTAGGATGGTGAAAAGAGATGGTATCTCCGGATTCACAACCATTTCCAATCAGACTTAGACCAGGTGCAGATTTATTGAGCAGAGGGGAGCTGGGAGGAGGTGAACATTCAATGGTGTATAAGGAAGAGAAACCAGACATCGCAGGCTGTTAAAAATATGTGCCAGGGGAACTAGGGTACAGAACCCTGCAGCGTATGGAGGAGAAGCTATTCTTAGCCTATTTCCCCTTGCCACCCAGGGTCAGAGAGAACAATGTAATAGTCACCATTTCCTAACTTTAGCTGTCGGGCAGCATATAGCACATTCATGATACTTCACCAGGGACATGAAGAATAGGGACCACAAACACAACTGTACAAGGAAAGCTACCCAGGAAACATAAGACCCCCACCCCCACCTTCAAGTCACCCAGAAATCCTGATTCCAATTGTTTCTCTCCTGGAATGTCTTCCCCATTTCAGTCCCAACCCATGTCTACTACTTTCTTCCCTTGCCTTATCCTCTTCTCCTCTCTTTTTCTCTCTTCATAGAAATCAATGGGACCCAAATCTGCCCCAACAACCTGGTTGCATTCCATGAATTCTCCTCAGACTTGGAAAACGTGCCGCACCTCCGCTACCTGCGGCTCGATGGGAACCAGCTGAAGCCACCTATCCCACTGGACCTGATGATGTGTTTCCGGCTCCTGCAGTCTGTGATCATCTAACTCCCACCTTGATGCCAACCGGACTTCTCTGAAGAGACTTGAACACCTCTCAGTCAGGGGGTGGCCCATGTGCCCACTTCCTGACATGCTCCATTGCCTTTTCTACCCTCTTTGGGCTTTTCCTTTCTCCACCCATATAGGGCTCCCTAAGGAAAGGAGGAGGACAGTTCCCCATCCCTTATTGCACTTCCCTTCCCTCATGTGGGAGTATGAAGTCTAAGAACTTACTGTCAACCCACCAGGTTAAAAGAACTGTCTCTCCTACATATAAACACCAACCCCAAACTTCTTGCCATATATAGTCTCCTTATTTAGGAGCCCCTTCACCCACCTGGAAGTGTCAAATTATTTGTGCTTTACCCAACATCCTTTCTTTCCTCCACCTTCACTCTCATCCACACCTCATCATCCCAATAATGGTCTGGCCCATGAAATGTCATCTAGATTATTGACCTTGACCTAGGAGAGATAGTGTCTCTTCCCAAACAGGCCTAGAAGACTTTGACCTAGGAGAGGAGATATGTCTTCCCAACCAGGTCTAGAAAACACCTTTTGTAACTGCCCATTGTGCAGCTCTAGCCCAGGAGAGAGAAGAAATCTTCATCATATCATCTCTTCTACTGCTTCCTTCTCCCAGAATTATGCAGGGTTTCTATAGCCACAGCTGTTTCCTCTCCCATTCCCCATCGACATCAAGCCCCGAATGGAAAGACATTTATCCCATTGTCATAGCTTCTTGTTTAACAGAAAGCGTATAAGGGAATGGCCAAGAACTCTTAGAGAGAAGTAGATCTGGTATTCTAGCAAGAGCCAGGATCAGGCAACCTCATACCTTCCTGGTTAGCTTTTGAAATGGATAGGTAGTCTCGTGATGATGCCAGCTGAAGATCTGTTTGCACTTTTTGAGAACTGCAGGCTAGAAGCTCCCCCCTCCTCCCCTATGCATATCCTCTCACATCTTCAAGGGTGTTGAGAAAGTGTAGGAACAGAGAAAGAGCAGTGAGTAGAGGGGAAGGTGGGAGGAGGGAATTATGAGGGATCTACATGGAATGGGTTGGTAGGGTTGGGTGAGGCAGAACACAGGAATAGAAATGGGATTTGTAGAAAAGCAGAGCCTTCAAATCTCCTTTGACCACCCACAGTGAGATGTCTAATGCCTTCAAGGCACTCGATTCTCACATTATTGGGCTTGGTCGTTCACCAATGCCAGCTTCATCATCTGGTATCTGTCTATGTGGCTCTGAATTAGCCAAATTAGCAGCTGGAGACTGCCACCACCTACCCAATATTTCTACTACTCAGAGTGTAGCAGAGAAAGTAGGGAGAAGGGGAGGGACAACTGGCTATCTCCCAGGAGCCTCTTCCATCATGTGGAAATGCACCTCCATGTCTAAGAGGAGACACATTAGTGACACCTAGTGGTCAGTGGAGGTCAGTGTTGTGAGTTCCATTCTTGACTTGGTACTTCTTGGTCTCTTGTTCTTTGTCATGGTCAGTTAGTACAAAAGCTGATGATGTCTTTTTTTTTTTAAATGGTCCTGGCCTGGGACTTGCTTCTGACTTCAAAGTGACAAAGGAGGATACATATCACAGCCTCCTACCATACCCACATTTTGGAAGGCCATAGGTGTCTGTGAGCATTGGCTGGTCCTGCTTATGATTGTGACAAGTGGTCAGAGTTGATCACAGAGAAATGACGTCTAGCATTAGAGTCAGGTTCTGGCAGAGGCTTCCAGGTCAGAGATACCTGGTTAGCATAGATTCTGTTTTACTAGCATTGATCTTGTAACACAAGCTGGGGATCTGAGAGCTCCAGTTTGGGATCTACTTTTTTTTCTGATCTATTTAAGGATCTATTTTGAGAACCCATTATAAAAATCCAGTTGGGACTTGGAGGAAACTAAAAATCTCATCTTTCCCCTTTTATGACTGATTTTTCAATGGGATAGGTCCTAAGCTTCCATTCCCCTTCTCAATAATTTATTCCCTCTTCCCTTGCCTAATAACCATGTTCCACTTTATGGGCCTCTCCCTCCCACTTTCTTTCCTTTCTTCTTGCCTGGCCCCCAGGCTAAAGCCCTTGGCTGGTCTCCAAGGTATACCTGGGGTACTGACAAGAGTGCCTCAGTCTTCCTTCCTTTGGAGAAGATTCTTCTGTCTTGGTTGTTACTATCTCTCCTAGGTTTTTGTTTAATTATTTGACCTTGCTCAACCTCTTTTAGTACAAAACTATTTTCCCCTTGTCACCTTACTTCAAGTGGGTTTAGGTTATTCTGTGTGTGGCTCCCTCCTTTTCTCCAACTTCCCCCCCCCACCATCTCCTTTCAACGGTGTATCATGCACACTTGGAGAAATCATTTCTACTCTAGAATATTTTTAATCTCCCAAGACCAAATACCATCAGCTCTCTCTTCTTCCCATATATATGGCATAGCTCACTCAGAGTTATTTTTCCCCCCATTCTTTCTCCTCCATTTGATAAGGGGAAGATTGCATTTTTAATCTCCTCAAAGACTTCCTTTCCACTAAAAGATCTCATAGGTAGTGGCTGTGGCAGAATTACCATTCCAAATTCCTTGAGTAAGTCATTTCAACTCTCTAGGCTTTGTTTTTAATAAAATCCATGACTTGAAGAGGATCTGAAAGGTCCTCCAATCCAACCACTGAGTCAAGATTCCATATGCTCTGATGTAGGAGCACCTAAAGAAGGTGTTGTTAAGAATACATCTGTCATTGATCTTATAAAAAACATTATCTCTCAACTTTATCCTTCAAGCATCTTGAATAACATCCTGGTGCACAAGACTCCTTGAGGAAATAAATCACAAACACATATAGCAAACTATCCAGAAACATCAGACCAGCCCTTCATCTTCAAGTCATACTATTCTCCAACACAGATCCCACCTGATGCTCTTCCTCTCCCTCCTGCCAACTAAACCTACTGTGTAGCTATTCATTTTATAGACATAGTACTAAAGCTATTCATTTTAGGAATACTAATCCTGCAGGCAGCCTCAAAGTGGAAAAGAAGCTAGTTAGGGCTACTGTCAGGAGCTACTCATTTCCTTGTCCTACACTTCAACTGCCTTTTCTTTTTTATTGCAGTGGTACACCTTACTGAAAGATGAATTCCCTCTTTAGGATCCCATGTTCACCTGCCTTTTGCTTGAATACATCTGTCAACAGAGAACTGAGTACTCATTCTCTTTTCAGATCACTCTAATTGCCTAAACATTTCTCTTTATATTGAGCTGTTTTGCCTCCTTGTGATATCCATGGGACCCTAGTTTTCCCCTCTAGGACCAAGAAGAACTCCAATCCCTTTTTTACCCAAGAGTTCTTCAAATATTTGAAAATAGTTGCCATTCTCCACACACCATCTTCTCTTCTTCAGTCTAAACATCTATAATTCCTTCAACCTTTCCTCATATGATTTCATTTAGAGTCTTTCAACCATCCTGGGTACTCTGCTCTGGACACATTATAATTTGTCAGTGTACCTCCTCAAATTTGTCACCCAGAACAGAACCCAGTATTTCAAGTGAGACTTAATGAAGAAAAGAGTAGAGTAAGAGCCATCACCTCCCTTGTTCTGGATATGATACTTCTCTTGATGCAGTCCAATGTCCCATTTCATTTTTTTGGCTACCATGTTACATCATCGACTCTCACTGAGTTTGCCATTCTCTAAATCTCCAAATCTTTACATGAGCTGCTACATGGTCATGTCTAACTCATTTTTTACCAAAATGTAAGACTTACTATTTTACTCAAATTTCATGTTAGATTTGATCTATTATCACAGTGCCTTGAGGTCTCTTTGTCTCTGCCTTTTAAAATGCAATGCATGTGCTTTCCTTCTCTGCTCACATCCTCAGCAAATTTGCCATCTATGCCTTTCTCCTTACAAATCTGTTGAACTGAGCAGCACCAAGGACAGATCCTTCTAGCAAGCCACTTAAAAGATTTCATCCCATGTTGATATCAATCCATTAATCAATACTCTTTATGTCTGGTCTTTCAATCAGTTACAAATTCACCTAAATGTTCTTCAGTGAGCCCATGTATTTCTCAGTCTTGTCTACAAGGATATCATTAGAACGTTTGTCAAGTGCCTCGCTGAAATCCAGATTTGCTGTCATGACAATCTTCTCCTGATCTTCCAGTCTGGTTAGTAACCCTGTCAGAGAGAGAGAGAGAGAGAGAGAGAGAGAGAGAGAGAGAGAGAGAGAGAGAGAGAGAGAGAGAGAGAGAGAGAGAGAGAATGACGTGATTTGTCCTTAGTAAATCCAAACTTGGCTCAGCTGACAGACCAATCCATTCAATAAGATGAGCTATAATTTTGCCAGGCCTTGGACACCACACTTATTGGTCTATGGTTTTCAACATCCACCTTTTTCCTCCACCTTTTTGAAAATTGGGGCATTTGATCATCTCCAGTCATAGCACCTCTCCTAGTCTCCATGATTCTTCAAAGACCATTAATGATAATGATATACACAAGAAATGTGGATACTCTGGGATATAATTGTGCAAACTAAGTGTATTTTTCTTATCTGAAAATTGTAAGGTGGGACTAAATAATTTCTAGTGCAATATCTACCCATTCTAGAATCTACTTTGCCTCTGGGTTTTAAATATTCCTTTGGCTTGATCTGTGATATAGAATATAGGATTATGGGGATTGAAAATTCTAGAACCATATGTAATGTTAGAACTACAAGGCACTTTAAAGGTCATTTCCTTGTCCACTTCCCTCATTTTGTCATTGAGGAAACTAAGAGATGAAATGCCCTGCCCGAGGTAGTTGGTGATAAGACAAGGAACCAGTTCTCCAGATGCCAGTCCAGTGTTCATTATTATCATATACTTCCTATCCTCCCCACTCCCTCTTGCCACTTTCAGGCATTTTCTTGGTAGCCCTTGGTTTAGGTAACCCACATATTTTTCAGGATAGGAGGGTAAACTTCTATAGCAGTAGGTCTCCTGAGTTGTACCTCTGCCCTCCTTCCTGGTGTCAGCATAGGACAGCCCCAATTCCTTTAACTGGTATTGTTCTTTTGGGCTTGATACTATAGGGATTTAGCCAAAGTGGGATCAAGGAATGATACTTATTAATTCATCCTGCCTTTGTGCTTTCCTGTCATATTCTCAACCCTGCAGATAGTAGGTACTTAATAAATGCTTGTGGCTTGAACTTTCAGTGAATTGAGTGTATCCCAGCACCTGGTTTTTACTGCTTCTCATCATAGTCAGGAGACAGTACAGACCTAATGTCCAGCAATATGGTAATGGGAGCTACAGGCTTTCAGCATCAGGCTGCTGTTTGTACAACTTGTTGAAAGTATTTCCCAGTGATGTTCCTGCCCTGTTCTCTTTAACCTCATTCCATAGTCTGTCCTAGGTGACACTCACTCATGTCTTCCTAGCCTGAACACGAGGGTGGGGATAAGCAGAGGTGGAGAAGGGATGGGTTGTGAAAGAGAGGCTGTGAGTCTGTACTGTGAAGTCCCAAATGTGATGGTGGAGATAGACCACAGGGAAGGAGAACATGCCAATATTGAGTTGTGCATATAAAACACACCTATGACACACACACACAGAGAAAACAAGTGGAAGTTAATATTGTGAATGGTTTATACTTTAATCAATATCTATTTATCATAAAGAGCAGCCACTGTATTTGTGACACTGAACGGAACCCTGAGGGAATAGGATAGTTAAAGAGAATTCTCAAAACTTAATCCCTGCCTTCAAGAGGTTTCCAATGTATCTCTCTTCTTTTCTTCTCTTCATTTTGTCTCCATCTCCTGTCTTCTTTGTCGAATCCAGATGCCATTTTACAGAAGATCTCTTCCCCTGGCTATTAATTAATTAGTAGATTAAGTAATTTGCTCTTCTGCTTCCAATTAGTTCCTGTAAGACTCCTGCTTAAAGTCAGTATTTTACTGGGGATATAAGCAGCCATGCTTATATGGCTAGGTCAAGGCCCTTCCCTTACACATGACTTTCAATCTCTGTTCCTCTCACTTGGTGGTCAGGTAAGCACTACTCCCATGGTACCTAGGGGGAGGGAAGGAGGGATCTCTACAAGTCCCATGCAAATCAGAGCTGATTGATTTGAGCATAAACATAATCCTCATGGGACTGTACTCTTTCTCCTCCTCTTTTCCTCCTCCTCCTCCTCTTCCTCCTCAATGGGTGCCCTTGTTCCCGATGGCAGTAGCAAGTTGGACAGTCTCAGAGGTACACTGGCTTTAGAGTCAATCACACCTATTGCTTTCTCTCGGATGCCTTTCACCTCCACATCTTCATAGGCAGAAGCCTCTATGCTGTATGTATACAAATATAACATGTGCATGTACTCAACCATTGTACGTGTATCCACTCCTGGTCATGTTAACTTTGTGGAGCTTTTCCCTTCTCATATTTTCCATATGAGTGGAAATAAAACTGTATGAAAGGAATCCTGCCTGAGTTTGTTGGTGTTGGTAAATCATTAGATTTACTCCTTGATTTTATCCTGTTGCTAATTCTGCCTCTCATCTCTCCCAGAGAGACAATAGGTGCAAAGATCCTGGACTTAAAGAAGTCATAGGAATAAAGACAGTGACAGCTGACAGGAGTCCTGAGTCTGCTTTTTTTCACTTGCCATAGTATAGAAGAAAGTATGCTCAATTTGAACCAGAAGACTTGGGTTCAAATTCTGTCTCTTTCATTACAATCTGTGTGACTTTGGACAAGTCACTTTACCTCTTAAAGCATCAGTTACCTCATCTGTAAAATAAGGGAATGAAACTAGATTTTCCCCAAAGCCCTCTCTAGCCCTACATCTATGATCCTGTGACATTTTATATCTTAAAGCTTTCAAAATATCTTATATACACTCTCCTTTGAGACTCCCAACAATCTGTGATGTCCTACAGGTATCATCATCCTTATTTTGCAGATGAGGAAACTGTGGCTGAGAAGCAAAATGAGTTGCCCATAGTCACACAGCTAATAAATATTGGAAGTAGGATTTGAAACCAGATCTTCCCAATTCCAAGCCCAACATTCTTATCTGCTAAGTTATTCTATCATTCCATGTTCTTGTCTTGGTCACTGGTCCCCATATATGCAATGTTCAGAGACTGTTCTCCTTTATGTCTCACCTGAATCCCTCTTGCTGCCTTTTCAGTCCGCTATTTCAGATTCTCTCAATCGATAACTGATTTCTACAGTGTTTTCAAATATACAAAGCACCATCCCCACAATCCTATGAAATAGGTAGCACAAAATTTTAAGACAAGTTATTAAGTGGATGGTCTGTCAATGGACCATTAGGGGCCAATTTATATCTCTGTTTTATAGAAGAAGAAACTGGGTCTTGCTCAGGATTTCTCAAGCAGTAAGTATCACAGGTGAGATTTGAACTCAGATTTTCTGACTCCAAGTCTAGCACTCTTTCTATCATATTACATTGGTCAATGTTTGTTAAGTGCCTTCTCCAAACCTTTTTCTCTTCTTAACTTTCCTTTTACTGTTGAAGGAATCACCATTATCCCACTCCCTCAGGCTCACAATCTAGATGTCAGCTTCAACTCTGCTCTTTCATAATCCTATATACAATCTGTTGCCAATCCTGATTCTATCCTTATAACATCTCTTGTATACACCTCCTTCTTCCTTAGGCATTGCCATCACCCTGGGTGCAGGCCCTCATTACATCACACTTGGACTATTGCAATGGCCTGCTGCTGACTCTCTCTAACTTGTCTACCCACTTCAGTTCATCCTCCATCCAGTTATCAACCTGTTCTTCCCAAAGTGCAGATCTGCCCATGTTATCTCCCCCAAACCCCACCATTCAATAAACTCCAGTGGCCCCCTATTACCTCCAAGATCAAATATAAAATCCTCTCTTTGGCTTTTAAAGCCTTCACAACCTGCTGCCTTCCTACTCTTCCAGTGTTTTTAAACCTTCCTCCTTTTACACAACCTCTTCAGTCCAATGACACTGGATTCTCTTTGATTCCTCCAGCAAGCCCCAGTTCTGTGAACTTTCTCTGGCTATTCCCTTTGTCTGGAAGGCTCTCCTTCCTTCCCTCTCCCTCCTGGCTTCCTTTGAGATTCACCTCAAGTCCCACCTTTCCTAATTCCCTTCAATACTAGCACTTTCCTCTCTGATTACCTCCAATTTACCTTGTACATGCCTTGATTATATATAGCTGTTTTCGCATTGCCTCCTCCATTAGCTGTGAACTCCTTGACAGCAGGGACTATCTTTTGCCTTTTTTTTTAATCTCCAAGGCTTAGCACAGTGTCTGGCACATAATAAGGTCTTAATAAATGCTTGTTGACTTGACTTGACCTATGTGCCAAGCAAAGTGGTAGACACTGTGGGAAATACAAACAGACCATCTAATCTAGTGAAAGAGACAAGATTATGGGGACAAATGATCCTTTATTTAGTGTTGCAAGGTGGGGCCTTGACCCTATACTTGGTAGACCTGATCCTGGAAGTTGGTAGAAGGGCTCCAAAGTCTTTGGAGGAGCCTGACTTTAAGTAAGAACTACTGAGAGAGGACCTGTTTGGGTTCTTCTTCAAAAGCAACTATGTTGGGGAGCCAGGCTTGGGTATTAGGTGGATTGGAGCAGGATGAGCAAGACTTAGACATAGTCTTGACTTCAGATGCCTAGATTGGGGACATCTCAGGATAAGATTACCATAATTCCAGAATTACTAGACTTTCTAAGTCTGTTACGATTTATTCTTTTTCTCTTTAGTAAGGCTTACAGAGTATGAAGGTGGGGGGGTTGGCTAGTCCTGACCTACAACTTAATTTGTGTGGGGAACTCCCAATGAGAGAACTTCCTCCATCAATGCTGATCAAGACCTGTTTATTGTCTTGGAAAGTTGCTTGGAGGACTGACAAATTAGGTGATTAGCCCTGAATTGCCCAGCCAGGATCTGTCAGAGAAAGGACTTGAACCCAGGTCTTCCTGACTGTAAGACCAGCTGAGCCACACTGCCTTTCAAAGGATTTTGCAGATATGATTCATTTTATTCTCACAAAAAACCTTGGAAGCAGATAGTGGAAGGCTTGTTATTAATATTTCACAGATAAGAAAACTGAGGCTAGTGGTTAAGGGACTTGTACCAAATTGCCTAGCTATTAAATGGGGAAAAAAAAAACACAAAATGCCTCAAACTCAGGAACAATGAGGAGTGGTGGATGAATTTGGACAAATTACTCAACATTTCAGGGCTTGTGTTTGCTCATCTATTTAATAGGCCGTTGGATGAGATGATCTCTGGGGTCCCTTCCCGCTCTAAATCCATTGACTTCAGGATACTGGTAGGCACTGGTATCACAGTCACTGATCTATTATTAGGATTTTGCCACATCACAGGATTTGGAGCCGGGAGGGCTGTAAATCATCTAATCTAACACCTTCATTTGGAAGAGAAAGCTGAGAGCTAGAGAGCTGAAATGCTTTCTCTAAAGGTACCTACACCAAAGGCCACAGGACAAATATCCAAATGACCTCTTGATACAGATCTGGGGTTTGAACCCATATCTACTGGTTCAATTTCTTCTTTTCTCAATCCTCCTTAATTTTGGTGCCTTCCCTCTGAGACTTCCTCCAATTTATCCTGCATGGATCTCATTTGTCCATGGTTGTTTACAAGCTGTCTCTCCCATTGTGAGCTCTTTGAGGGCAGGGATTAGTTTTTTGTTAGTTCATTTTGCCTTTCTCTGTATCCCCAGTGCTTAACACGGTGCCTAGCACATAGTAAGTGCTTAATAAGTGCTGGTTGACTGACTGACTGCTTGCTACTCTGACTCCAAATTCAAGTTACTTGCTAGAAAAGCCATTTTGAAAGGCCTAACCTTGATCTCATGTGTACTTAGGAAGGAAGGAAAGAAGGAAGGAAGGAAGGAAGGAAGGAAGGAAGGAAGGAAGGAAGGAAGGAAGGAAGGAAGGAAGAAGGGAGGGAGGGAGGGAGGAGGGAGGGAGGCAAAGATGGAAGGAAGGAGTGAGGAAGAACTAGAAACAACTGAAAGCAGGAAGTCAGGAAAGGCTAGTGGCACCAGCAGGTTGCTGAAGAAGAAGTCTCAAAGCCTCAAAAAAGTCTCAAAATCCAATTTTACTGTAATTGAAAAAGAAGTGGAAAAGAAAAGGAAAATCTTAGGTAAGGCTGAGCTGGATCACAGTTTTAAGAGCCAGGGTCATTTCTTCACAAAGAAGACACGACTGAATGAAAAAAACCAGCAATGCATTACCCATATTGCTTGGTGTGCATTATAAGGGCACTCAAAGTCCAGAAAAGGTTAGAAAGGCTTGGATGCTCTGGTCGGTAGAAAGGGCACTTCCAAAGGTAGGAGACTGGTTCTCCTGGAGACACAAAGCAGGCTAGCTATGCAGCTTCTGTAAGATGAAGACCTAGAGAATTCTGAGCTTAGACTAACACTCCTATGTGGCCATCTTCTCTCGCTACTGCCCTCTGCCCAAATGCATGCCACAGTCTCTCTGTTAATAGCATAGACTGTCTACCTTCAGCGCAAAGGTCAGGAAGGATCCTTAACATTCCTCCTGATACGCATTTCAGATCAAGTCAAATCAACAAACATTTATTAAGCTCCTACTATTTGTCAAGCACTGTACTAAGCACTGGATATACAAAGAAGGGTAAAAATCATCCCTGTCCTCCAGAAGCTCCCATATCAGACTCTAATGAGGGAGACAAATGAAAATAACAATGCATAAACAAGGTATATACAGGAGAAAATGGAGGTAATCTCAGAAAGAAGGCACTGCTGTGAATGGGGACAAGGAAAGGCTCTTTGTAGAAGGTGGGATTTTAGTTGGGACCTGAAGGAATTAGATTCAGGGCAGCAGGAGATGGAAAGAGAGGGGAGAGCAGGCCAAGCACAGATGACAGCCATTTCAGAGGGGCACCTGACAGGAGTAGCCAGCCAGACTTCTTTCCAGCCTGCCACCTCTGGTCCATCATCTTGGATCCTATCCCTCCTAATGAGAGCTCTAGGTTTGATCCTGTCCTTTCCACCCCTTGCCCCACGGTCCTCTTACTCAGTGGGGCCAGTACTTCCTAGGGTAAGGTCAGATTTTTCTCACACATGCACATGTCATTACATATATATGTTTCTCCTCCACCACACACACACATGGCCCTTCCTACCTCCCAGAAATGCATGAAAGTCAGAGAGAGTGATTGGTTTTGAGGGTGGATATTGGTGGGTGTGTGTGTGTGTGTGTGTGTGTGTGTGTGTGTGTGCGCGCGTGCACGCGCACGTGTAGGTCAAAGAGAATATAAGCATGAGATTTGTCAGACTATGGATACTTGCAAGAAGGGCGTGGGAGCTTCCTTGTGTGAGTGGCTATGTGTTTTGTGTGGCAGAAAATTTGTGTCTTCGTTTGAGTGCGTGGGAGAGAGCTCTTAAGAGGGCAGGGGCACAGCAACATATATGAGAGACAGAGACAGAGACAGAGAGAGAGACAGAGAGAGAGAGAGAGAGGGAGGGAGGAGAGGAGCGTGGGCGGTTGTGTTTATTACTGAGAAAAGGGTGTGTGTGTGTGTGTGTGTGTGTGTGTGTGTGTGTGTGTGTGTGTGTGTGACAGAGAGAAAGAGAGAGAGAGAGAGTGAGAGGGTGAGGAGAGGGGAGGGTGGGCAGTCTGCTAGTAAAGAGAGCACTGGGGGAGATGCCTGCCAACCTGGCCATCTGAGGGAGCAGGTCCCTCCTTCTGCCTCTAGGTCCTCTCCTCAGCTTAAGGAAAGCCCATGATGGCCAGTCCCCAGCTGAAAGCCCCAAAGGCAGAAGGGAATCATGCTGCCCTGATTGCCAGATTCAAATTCCAGGCTAAGTCCCCTCCCATACCCTCTGGTACCCATAAATGAATTGACACACCGTGTATTTAGAGGGTTGCCAGCCAACAGGTTCAGCGTTCTGAGAGGCAATGGAGTGTTGTGGGAAATTCCTTGGCCTGGAAAGCAGGGGCTCCAGGTGCTAGCCCCAGTTCTATCACTACTTAGCTAGTTAGATGACCTTGGACAAGTCCCTCCACCTCCCTGAAAATGAAGAATTTGGGCTAGATGATCCCTAAGATGCTTTCCAGCTCAGAAATGTTATGATAAGCTCCCAGGAAGAGCCAGAAAAGGGTTGTAAACTGGTAGAGAAGGCCATTTCAAATCATCAGAGCACTTTCTACAGGCTTGTGAGCTCTTGGAGATCATTTCAGCTCTCCTACATGGGTGGATGGGAAGCATGGTACAGGGCATCTGGGGAGGGAAGGAAAGGGAAAGAGTACATAAAGCAAGTGAAATTTCTCCCTATGCAAAAGATTTGCAGGAAGGGAAGCTGCATCACCTGCTTCAGAAACTCCCTGCAGTCTCTCCAAGCATATCCAAACAGGAAGTGCTTCTTAGTATCTAACATGAATTCTCCCTGCTGCCATTACAGCCTATTTTGTCTCATTCTGCCCTTAGTAAAAATGAAAAATGGTCATTCACTATCTGCTTCATGATTGCCTTTGAACAGTTCTCTTCTATGTTTAATCCCAGATCTTTTATCCTGTCCTTGGGAGCCATGTTGATTCCCAGAGTTAGAGGCTCCTCCTGTATAGTTTCTAGGTTAGGGGAAGACCAGGGTCCCTGCACTTCTCAGTAATAGTTGCTTACTACATTCATCTAGTACTTTACAGTTTAATTAGCCTCAGGAAACATGATGGAGCAGCCTTGAAACTTCCAGGCTGGGGGGAAACCCAAGAATTGAATGTTTTCATGAGGAAAGCAGCCGAGAAAGTGGGAAGCTTGAGACTTGGACTCCTAGGACCATCTGTCTCTAGTTCTATCATGATGTGGGATCCTCCCAATCTCAGACAAAACTTAACCTGATGGCTGTTCTCTCTTCTGAGTGGTAGCTCCAAACTGGATGCCCTATTGGAAAGCTAAAAGATAGAGACAGACAGACAGGGGCAAAGTCAGAGGCACAGAGACACACAAAACGGAGACAGAGGATAATTCTCTCCAGTTAAGCAAAGGAATGGATGGGAGATTCCATGGGGGATGGAGAGGGGGATGGCTAGAAAGGAGGAGTTGATTGACTAGTTGTAGTGATAAAAATTCTGATTGGTCACACTTCTGACTTGGCTGGCACCTTCGACCCCTCCTCCCCGGTCTCCCTGCACAGCCCCAAATCACACACCCAGTCAACATTTATATCCTAATCCATCAGCTCTGTAGAAGCCGTGGGGCTCCAGTCCAGGGCAGAAAACCTGGGACAGGTAGGCTGAGTTCTTTCTGGGTTTGGGGGTCTCTGGTTTCAGTTTGAAAGGAGAAAGAAGTTGTCTTAAGAAGGGGAACTGAGTAAGACTTCAAAGGTTTTTCCAAGATTATTGATACTTGGGTAGACAGTACTTTATAGACCACATACTCTGTCTCTAGAGTTTTTCTTAAGGTCATTTGAACTTAGGCTTGGAAAGGAGGGGATGGGAAGAGGCAAGGAAAGAAAGCCTTTTTACTCCTGCATGGAGCTGACCCAGAAAGAGCAGTAGTAAAAGAACCAAGTTTGTGTTTTCTCTTTGCTGACTTTATCGAAGAACTGGCTTGTATGGACTGCAGCAAGTATGACTGTCCCCAGGTGTACATAGATATTCAACCCATAGAAGGATGCATACAAGTCATAAATGTACTATGTATATGAGTCACCCTAGTATATAGTCACACTCTAATCACATACACACATTCCATATACACATGGCCATATATGAAGAATGAAGACATCTAACATATACCAACATACACATGTAGATACAGATACACAGAATCCTAACTCTGAGTTTATTTACTGTATCTATATACATATCAGCACAGCACCTGACACATAGTAAGCACTTCAAAAATGTTTGTTGATTGACTGTATGTGGCAATGTATACATGGTATTGTTCATTTATTGTCTGTGTGTATCTATGTATATGTATAATATGCATATGTATATTTATGATGTGCATATCTACATTACGTAGGGTAGATATTTACAGTATAGATTTATCTACATTTGAGTAGTATGTATTTATGGTCTCCTACAACTCTAAAATACCATGAGATATGTGCATAGATATATACAGATATGCAGAGACGGAGATTATCTTAGTGAAACATCATATCTTTTTCTTTAAAAGCCTCCCTCTTGTGGTGAGGGTTTTTTTTCTTCTGTAACTAGCATTTCTAAGAGGTTTGAAAAATTCTAAAACCTCTATATTTTGCCTCATTTTATATCCCTAGTGCTTAGCACAGTGCCTGGCACATAGTAAGTGCTTAAAAAATGTTTATTGATTGATTGTATCCATAATAATGTAAGCTTCCTGAGGGCAGGCACTCTTTCATTTTGCTTGTATTTGTATCCTTAGCACATAGTAAATGTTTAATAAATGTTTTTTCCTTTCTTCCTTCCTTCCTTCCTTCCTTCCTTCCTTCCTTCCTTCCTTCCTTCCTTCCTTCCTTCCTTCCTTCCTTCCTTCCTTCCTTCCTTCCTCTGGTGTGACTAATTATGAATTTCCTCTAAACATAATTCACAATTAATGAGAATATCCTTTGCATGTGGGTTTGTGTATCTGTGTTTTTGGGTGGAGGGAGAACAAGTGGATCCTGGGTATGCTTGGAGGTATACAGGTGTGACTGCAGGATTTGAGTGAATACAGGATACTGTGCCTGGAGAGAATTTCTCCCTAGAATAGGAGATTGAGCTAGCTGACCTCTACCACCCATCCTGAGTTTCAGATTCTCAGCGTCTATGACTGTTACAGGTAAGAGTGTACATTATTTGTGTGACAGTGACATTTACTCTTCCACTAGGTGTAGAAATACACCTCTGGGACTTGGGGGGGGGGCGGTGATTCAACAAATTCAAATTTAGCAAATGCATATTAAGGCCTACTTATGTGCCACAAACCAAATTAGGCACTGGAGATACAATACAAAAAATGAAAGCATTCCTGCCCTCAAGGAACTTATATTCTATTGGGACATGCAACATGCAAACAGATGATTAAATAAAAGACAGTCTGAGGTAAAAGAGGATACTAACTGGCAATCTGAAAAAGCTTCATGTGGGAGATAGAGTTTAATGTCTCGCATGGGTGGTTCAATGGTAGACTTCTCACCCACAATGCAGAAGGCCTGGGTTTAATTCCCAGCCCATGAATAAGTGAATTTTGAAGGCAGTTAGCTGTGGTTAGAAGGATTGTGTCAGTGGATAGAATATTGGGCCTGGAATCAGGAAGACTCATCTTCCTGAGTTCAAATCCAGCCTCAGACACTTAATAGCTGTGTGATCCTGGGCAAGTCACTTAACCATGTTTGCCTCAGTTTCCTCATCTGTAAAATAAGCAGGGGAAGGAAATGGCAAACCACTCCAGTATCTTTGCCAAGAAAACCCTGAATGAGGTCATGAAGAGTTAGACATGACTGAAAAATGACTGAACAACAGGAGATAGAGGTTGAACTGTTAAAGCAAGAAAAGGACTAGATGAGGCAGAGGTAAAAAGGGTATGCATTCCATGGGACAAAGTCTATGCAAAGCCACTGACCTGAGATGGAATGTGAAGTTCAAGGGAACAGCTAAGAGGTCAGTTTGGCTGGAACACAGAGTTCCTGAAGGGAAGTACTGGTGGGAAGGTAGGTGGAAGCCAACTGCTGGAGGTCTTAATTTTCTCAGTAAAGTAAGAGGTGAGGTCCTTTACAGGGAGAGGAGTAGGGAAGAGAGGAAAGGGGGCTGTGAGGCTTAGGGACAGAAGAAGTGGGTTTCATGATCATCTCTATTTAGACAACTCATCAATCTATCCCTCCAACTTCAATCTGTCTTCCCAGCCTCTACCTTGCATCACCAATTATCTAGTAATCATTTTAAACCAAATGTCTCCAAGACATCTCAAATTCAAAATGTCCAAAACAGAATTTATCCTTTTTTCCCTCCTCACCCAAAGTCATCTCCTCTACCAAACTTGCTGATTTCTGCTCAGGACATTATTCCTCTGGTATCCTGGGTTTGTTTTCCTTGATGCCTCTCTCTAACTCAACCCACATACCCAATCCATTGCCAAATCTTGCAATTTCTACCATGACAGCATCTCTGACGCCTGACCCTTTCTCTCTAGTCACATGGCTGCCACCTTAGTTTAGGTCTCATCACCTCTTTACCAGACTACTGCACTGCTCTTATGTTTGGTCACCCTCTCTCCATTGTCTGCCTATCCCAACCCCTCCTCCACCCAGTTGCCAAAGTGATCTTCCTCAAGTTCACATATGACCATGATGCTCCTCTCCTGGATAAGTTCCAGCCACTTCTTATCATTCTTAAGAGAAAATTTAAGCTCTTCTGTTTGACTTTTATTGCTTTTAAAACTTGACCCCAACCTGTTTCCATTCTCATTAAACATTACTCCTCTCTGTATACTCTGCAGCCAAACTGACCTTCTCCCTGTTCCTCATACACAATACTCTATCTTCCCTCTCTATGCTTTTTCACTGGTTCTCATCTCCCAGGCCAATACTCCCTCCTCGTCTCATTCTCAGAGAATCCCTCCTTTCCTTTAAGATACCATTCAGACAACACTTTCTATGTGATGCCTTTTTCTGACCAACCTCTTGCCAACTGCTAGTGCCCTCTGCTCCTGACTACCTTACATTTACTTTGTATTGATCTGTTCTGCATATGCTTACATATGTTCATGTTCTCTCCCTTGATAAAATCTAAGTTCTTAGAGAGCAGGAATTGTTAAAATTTTTTTCTCGTATTGCCTTTGTCTTTTATCCCCATTGTCCAATACAGTGTTGGGCACAGAGTAGGTGATTAATAAGTGCTTGTTGATGAATTGATTGAATAAGTGAATGAATTCTCACTGCAGGGAGCATGCTAGACAGGACTCATTTGAAATTAGAAAGTGTAACTTTGTAGTTGACCCAGCAGAAGCCTTTGGCAGATTTCGGAATGACATTAAAAATAGGCAAGGCAGATGATGGGGTTTGGCAAAGCATGAGCAGTGACAGGAACAACGGGGCAGGAGACTCAAGACTAGAGGACAACACATAGGTAGGCTCTTTGGCTATATAGTCAAGCTTGGGAAGGGAGGAAAGTGAAGCCAGAGCAGAAATGATGGACCAGGAAAACAGGGAGTGGGGGAGACACTGAAGATCTCAGTGGAAGAAAAGTCATTAACAAGCATTTATTAAGAGCCTACTGTGTGCCAAGCACTGTGCTAAGTGCTGGAGAAACCAGAAGGGCAAGGCAGGACAGGAGATGGAAAAGCAAGAGATTGTGACCAGAAAGGGGCATCTCAGAGGTTAAGATCATGGAGGTTGCCTAGTTACGGTTGAGATAGATAGATATAGATATAGATATAGATATAGATATAGATATAGATATAGATATAGATATAGATATAGATAGATATAGATATAGATATAGATATAGATATAGATATAGATATAGATATAGATATAGATATAGATATAGATATAGATATAGATATAGATATAGATATAGATATAGATATAGATATAGATATAGATATAGATGTATATATACACACATGCGCGTGTGTGTGTGCATGTGAGTGTGTGTGTGTGTGTGCGTGTGTGTGTGTATGTATGTATTGAACTTCCCAAATATGATGAAGAGGAAGACTGAACTCATTGAGGAAGGAAGGAGAATGATCTGGAGGCCAGTAGAACGGAGACAATCAATCAATGAATCAATCAACAAGCATTTGTTGCCAAGTACTATGTCAGGCCCTGGGAAGGAAATAGATGAATGGAGTGAACCTCAAAGTAGGACAGGTCATTGAGTAACTGTGGCAAAGGTATGGCCCTAGAGTGGCAGTCAAGAGTATGGAGAATGCCCATTCCTTCTCCTGGTCCAGTGTGTCAGGAAGCATGAGAGAAGCACCCAGTACTGGAGAGAATGGTCAGGGATGCAATGTCTTCCAGAGAGAACCAGGATTCTTTGAGTACAATAAGATGGAAGGAGTGTAAAAGGATGAAGAGAAGTTTTTTGAGGATAAAGAAGAAGTTCAGAGGGCACAGTGGAAGGGAAGGAAAGAATAAGATGGGAAAAGAGGTAGGGCTGAGATAATGGAGAGTAATAATAAGAAGAGAGGTGGCTTGCCTCATTAGCCAATCAAACTCTAAGCATTTATTAAGCACTTATTATGTACTAAGCCTTGTGTTTAATAAATGCTTGTTGTTTGAGGATACAAAGGCAGAGATAAGACAGTCCATGTTCTTAAGGAAATTACACTCTATGAACAGCAGTGCGTCATCACCAGATGACATGTCTTAATTACTATATAGGACTTAAGGGAGCAGGAGGGATTTTGCTAGCCATAGGACAGGGGAAGTATCAAATGAATAGGATTCCTGTTGCTGACATAGGGCAACACAAAGATGTACCATCTCAAACACCACTGAAGGAAATGAGCCAGCAATTTCAGGTCTCACGTACAGGTTGGTAAACACATGGTGATCAGATCCTCTGGACAACTTACTGAACTCACACTCAGGGCTAATTTCTTTGGGTTATAATGAGGAAATGGGAAAGAGTTCATGATGAGAAGATACCCTGCATTTGTAGGGTTCAGATAGAGCTAGGACCTGAGTCCTGCTTCCCAACAAGGACCTAAAGGGCAAGAGGCATGGATTCCCAATAGTAACAGAGGGCTTATGTCAGATGGCTTGGTGAAGCAAGGCAGAGCAGGTAATGTCTTTACTGCACCTCCACCACCACCGTCACCACCATGGAAGATGATTTGGCACAGTGGAAAAAGCACTAGCTCTGAGGTTAGAGGACTTAAGTTCAAATACCAGCTCCTTCACTGAGTACCTGTCTGACCTCAGCCAAACCACAACCCCTCTGTCCTCAGTTTCTTTATCTGTTAAATGATGGCCTCTGAGGTTCCTTCCAGCTTTCAATCTGTGTTCTTATGGTCCACCTGGGACAGGAGGTTGAGGAAGGGCTCCAAATCCTGCACAAAGTGATGGTGGACCACTGCACCTACAGGCTTACCTACAATGATAACATTCATAAAGGCACAGTTGAGCATGCATACATGGGTGCATGTGTGTGTGTGTGCATGCGCACCTGTGCACGTGCATATGTTATTGTGTTAGAGAAGCTTAAGAGCGTTTGTGTCTGTGATTAGAGTACAGAGAGAGATAATCACAAAGGGAAAAGATATGTTGTCTGAGGACCAGAGGGTGGTCAGAAGACTTTGAAGTCTGTAATTTGGTAATTTGGTGTTCCCTAACCTATATCTCAGGAAATCCTAATCTCCTGAAAGGGAAGAGACTAAGGGGCAAGGTACCTACTACTGCCCGAGTGGTGAAGTAGACTATTAGCTCCTAGAAGAGAGGGATTATTTCACTTTTGTCTTTATAACTGGAATCAACCAACAAGTATTTGTTAAGCACCTAATAGGCAGCTAGGTGAAGCAGATGGAGGGCCAGGCCTGGACTTCAAATCTTGCCTCCTATGCTAATAGCTGTGTGACCCTGGGCAAGTCATCCAGCCTCTGTCACTCTCAATTTCCTTAACTGTAAAATGGGGATAGTAATAGCACCTGCCTCCCAGGATTGTTGTGAAGATTAAATGTTTCCAGTATTTGGAAAGTGCTTAGCCTGGTGCCTGGCCCATTGCGGGTGCTTAATAAATGTGTGTTTTCTTCCTACTATAAGCTTGTCACTGCACTAGGCACTGGGATTCCCAATGCCTAGCCTGGCATCTTGTGCTTTTTTGGGGTGGGGTGGGGTGGGGTGGAGGAAGAGGGGGCCTGGCCCAGACATGGGATTTCGATTGGCTACGGAGCCTCAAAAGTGGAAACATCCTCTATAGAGGCAGAAAACCCAGCCCCAAGGTTATGTAATTTGGCTGTGACCACATAATCAATATCGAATCAGAAACAGGTCTCTCTGGATAAAGGCTTATACCCTTAGGGGCCCAAACGCCCATGCCATGATGTTGCTGAAGGAATATTACAATTCTTATTCTATATATTAAATTGCTAAGTTATATATATGTATATGTTTAATTGAGTTGATCCAACATCACACTCCTTTCCCCTTTCCCCACTGACAGCACCATGAGGATCTCTGCCCTCCTGGGGCTGATAGCCCTGGTCATAAAGAAGATGGAGGCGATGACACCCTGGATGGATGGAGGGGGAAAGCAGGAGCAACCCCAAGATGAAGGGACAGCCTACAACAATCTAGAGCTGGGGAGCTATGACCCGAATCTGGATAATTATGACCTGAGCAACTATGAAGAGAAAGTTATAAAGAGTGACTATGGAGTCCTGACCCCAACGGTGAGACTCACTTAGACGGGATTCTTTGTCAAGTCTGTCTAGCCTGAGGTGAAAGATGCCTGCCTCCCTTTCTCAGCTCACAATGTAATTAATACATGCCTCAGGCTCCCTCTCTGTGCAATAAAGGAGATCCTTCGGGGTGCCCTGGGAGTTAGGTGCCAGAGGTGAGGCTCAGCAGCTAGAGAGCAGGGAACCCTCATTGGCTTTTTCAACGGTCACCAAATTTAGTGGGGCCTCTGAGAGACCACCTCTTTCTCCTTCTGCCTTCTGGTAGAATTGCAAACCCTGTCATATTAGGGATCAGTGAGTGGTGGAAAATGCCTCATATTCTCTCCAATAAGGGAGATGTCACAGCTTCTTTTCACCCAGTCTTAGTTTCCTTTCCGTCTGATTGTTTTTTTCTTCTAAATGAGAAGCTCTGGGGTAGAGTGGAAAGAGCGCTGGATTTGTAATTAAAGAACCTTGGATCAAATCCCATTATTATCTTTTTCTGGGTCTCAGTTTCCTCATCTGTATCAGGTAGATGTTGTAGTGGATAGAGTGCTGGGCCTGGAGTCAGAAAGACCCGAGTTCAAACCCTTCAGACACAGGAAAGTGGTTACTGAGCCTTTCCTCTTGTATTACAAGTGACTTAACCTCTGTTTGCCTCACTTCCCTCATCCATAAAATGGGGATAATAATAGCACCTACCTCCAGGGTTATCATGAGGATTAAATGAGATAAGAACTGTAAGGTGCTTAGCATAGTGCCTGGCACATAGTAAACACTATACGAATGTTAGCTATTTTTATTTATTAGTTTATTTTAGTTATTTTTTTTATCACCTGTGTGTCAGCCTGGTCCAAGAAATCCTCTTCTCTTCCTTGAGCACAAAGCCCTTCTCTGACAAGATCTACCCCCCTAGAAAATAAAAAGGAAGCAAGTGGGTATCCATTGATTACGCAATGGTTGAACACATTCTGGCATATGAATGTGAGGGAATATTAGTACATCATAAGAAACAATGAATGTGAAGAATTTGGAGAAACAGGAAGATACACAATGAAGTTGGCAGAACCGGGACAACAATCTGCACAATAACTAAATAATGTAAATTAAAAGAAATGATATTGTGCTATTGTAATGACCAGTCCTAGCCCTGGAGGAGAGATGAGGAAATTCACTCGCTTCCTTTTCCTGGAGAAGTGGGGGACTGGGGGCTCAGTAAGTGATACACACTGCCAAAGGAGGTCACTGCATCAGCTGGTTTTGTTTCACTCTTTTTTTCCCTTTGTTGTAAGTGAAGAAATGGGGAGAAAAACATCTAGAAATGACTGTGGTATAAAAACAAAGAGTGTCAATACAACTTTACTTTTTTTTTCCTCACTCCGCCCTGCTTGCCTTTCCCCACTTCTGTATGGGGCTTTGCTGCGGCTCAGACTGAAGTGGGCACCCTGGCTCCTCCAACCACCAGGGCATCCACCAAGACTATGATGGCCACCATGGCCCCAAGGACATGGACAGCAATCACCACCCCTTCCATATCTAGCCTACTTAATGCGCTGACTGCCCAGGGTGAGTACCTGGTCATAGCAGGACATAGCTGGGAAGTGTGAAAAAATTGAAGGTATCATTAGTGGTGGCTGAGCCAGTGTTAGTGAGGAGAAACAGAGAGACAGAGAGACAGAGAGAGAGAATCACAAAGGGAAAAGATATGTTGTCTGAGGACCAGGGGGTGGTCAGAAGACTTCGAAGTCTGTAAGAGACACCAGAAGAACCACTCGGGCTTAATTCACAGTGACGTGAGGGAAGCAGGAGTAAGTAGTAATTAGATTAGTGACCACTAAAAACCTGTAAAGGAAGAGAAATAATTTTTATGGTTGTTACTTGGGGGTGATAGCAAATGAAGCAGTTGACTTGGGGATGATGACTTTAATAGCTTTTAATTCGCCTCTTATTGACTCTCCATCCTTCCCCCTTTACACGTGCCAGACCTAAATAGCTGAGCTATTATTGTTTCATTGGTGGCCAGAAGCTTATCGTCTTGCAATAAGTAGGAAATAGCAAAGAATGACTGGGGGGAAGCAATCATTCAATCAACAAGCATTCATTAAGTTCTATGGCTGGTACTGCACTGAGGGCAGATGCTACAAAGAAAAGGCAAAATCAGCCCCTGCCCTCATGGAGTTTATAATCTTCTGGGGAAGACATACATTAATAGGCACATAGATGATATGCCCAAAATAGACACAATGAAACTTTGAGGGTAAGGCACTATCAGCTGACAGGATCTGGAAGGGCCTCCTGCGGAAGGTATTCTCCATCATGGCCTTCTTGGAAACTTCCTTGGGGATGTTTTCTCCTGGAGGGGATTAAGAGAGATCTAGCTGGCATAGACAAGGGGCATGGTGGTGATATCAGAGCATACTGGCAGGTGAAGACTAGCACAGAATGGACGCCCAAGTTATGAAGGGGATAAGCATAGCAGAAGCATTAGCGCTGAGAAAGGGGCATGGTGATAATCCAGGGAATTAGTTCCTGGAGCATCTGGAACAGACAGAAATGGCATCAATTCTGGAGTTTTCCCAGGAAGAATTCCAGTAGAATATAAGCCCTATGAGTCAGAACTGTTTTTGTCTCTGTATAACAAGGGTCTTAACCAGAGACTGGCACATAGTGGCTGCTAAGTAAATAATTGTTAAATGAGTGAATGAGAGAGGAGTGCAGCCCATTGGAGGGGCTGTACAAATGGATCTCCTTTATTATCCACCCTTTGGCCTTCTGTCTGACCTAGGATTGCCCACCTGCCTGGTCTGTGTGTGCCTTGGCACCTCTGTGTACTGTGATGATGCTGACCTGGAGCGCATCCCTCCTCTGCCCCAGGAGACAACTTACCTCTATGCCCGCTTTAATAATATCAGCCAGATCCAGACAGGAGATTTCAAAGGGCTAAGTATGCCATCATGGGTATGGGTAAGGGAAGGAGAGGGGAGGAGAAGGTGATGGGAAGGCAGCTAATTGAATTTTTCTGTCTGTCTAGTCAAACATACTGGGACAAAGAACTTCACTCTATTTTCCCCTAGCTCAAGGCTTAGCTCGTCCTACTGTAAAATGGGGGCAGTGCAAGGTTTTCTTGAATATCTCTCCCTGAAGGCCTCAGGTTGTTTTATTGACTTATTCCTCATTCTGCCAGAAGCCATAGGAAGTCTGAAAGTGGAAATTGCAGTGACTCTTTTGGTGGAGGTGGAGTAGGGTGAAGGGGTAGAGACTGAGAGCCCAGGCACAAGGAAGTTAGATAACTTCCCCACAGTTAGACAGCAACTTCAACAGGTATGTTTGTCCCAAGTCCAGGCAGTGAGTCAGCGGTACCATCTCTTAAGTGCTATGTGTCAGGCACTGTGTTAAGTGCTAGGGATACAAATAGGGGAAAAGAAAGACAGTCCTTGACCTCAAGAAGCTTACAATCCAGACGGAGAAGGTGACACACAAAAGGAAACTGAAAAAGGTGTGGGGGGAGGGGAGTGGAAAGAGAACGTATCCAAAACAGTCATGGTATTGTGTTCAGTCATTTCAGTCATGTCCTATTCTTCATGACCCCATTTGGGGTTTTCTTGGTAAAGATACTAGCGTGGTTCGCCATTTTCTTCTCCAGATCATTTTACAGATGAGGAAACTGAGGCAAACAGGGTTAAGTGACTAGCTCAGGGTCACATAGCTAGTAACTGTCTGAGGACAGATTTGAACTCATGAACATGAGTCTTCCTGATTCCAAGCTCAGTGCTCTATCTACTGCACCACCTAGCTTCTCATGTCATGATGGAGAAGTTCAAAGGAGAGCATCTAGGTGGGAAATGTGGCACAGCCAACAGGTCAATTCAATAAGCATTTATTAATCACCTACTAGATGCCCTGTGCTAAGTGCTGAGGATACAAAAGAAAAGCTACTCCCACTCCCTACCCCCTGCCCTCAAGGAGCTCACAGTTTATTAAGGGAGGCAACATGCAAAAAACTATGTACAAAGAAGATAATATACACACACACACACATCTATGTATGTGTGTATATATATATACATACATACATACATACATACATACATACATATATATGATACTCAGATACTCTCAAAGTGATGGTACTAGCAATAAGGCGAAATGTGCTTCTTGTAAAAGATGGGATTTTAGCCAGAGCTTGGAGGAATCCAGGGAATCCAGGAGGCAAAGATAACAAAGAGCATCCCAGATATAGAGGACAGTCAGTAAAAATGCTCAGTCAGGTTATGGAGTGTCACATTCAAGGAATACCACTGCACTTAGTGCCAAAAGACTTGGGATCCAGTCTCAGTTCTAACATTTATTAGTGACGTGACCTTGGACAAATCCCTGGTGATATGGTGGTAAGAGTTATAGTCAGAAGACCTGGGTTCAAATCTTTGCTTTGCCACTTAGTAAATGACCTTGGACAAGTCTTTTTCCATGTCAGGGCCTCAGTTTCCCCAATTGTAAAATGAAGGGTTTGAACTAGATGATGTCTAAAGGTTCCATCCAGTTCTATATCCTATGATCTTAACTCTCTTGTCCTCCAATACTCTGTTTCTTCATCTTTAAAGTGAGTATAATTGTAATCCATCTCTCACAGGACTGGTATGAGGGCTGTTTCAGAAACCTATGATGGTTTACATAAATGTAAATTAATATATCTTTGCCTCTGGGTAGGACTACATTGAACAGTCCTACTAGAAATAGTTTCAAGGAGAGATTCCAGAATATCACACGTAGTGACAGAGAGAGAAGTACTTTCCCTTCCTTTCTTCCTTCTTTCCTTTCTTCCTTTCTTCCTTCCTTCCTCCCTTCCTCCTTTCCTCCCTTCCTTCCTTCCTTCCTTCCTTCCTTCCTTCCTTCCTTCCTTCCTTCCTTCCTTCCTTCCTTCCTACCACATGAAACCCATTTTCATTGTTTTAGTTCTGGGTAGAGATGAAGAAAAGCTGGTCAACATCCTCCTTGTGTTTCTAGCAACTCTAGGTGAGGAGGGGCACACATAAGGTTTAGAAAGGTGGTTCATTCCCATTTTCCCCCACTGTCCCCAACTACACATACATTCCTTCCTTCCATATCTCAATAGGAAAACTAAAGCGGATTGACCTCTCTGGCAACTCCATCTCCACCATTGAAGATGATGCTTTCCTGTTACCTGCCCTGCAGGAATTGATCATCCCAGAGAACAAGCTGGTATCTCTGCCCAGGCTCCCTGGTAGTCTCGTGAGACTGGATGCCCAGCTCAACAACCTCCAAAGCCCAGGGATCTTACCAGAGAGCTTCAGAGTGAGTCAGCACGGCAAGCTCCCCTTCCCCAATGAGAGAGAGAGAGAGAGAGAGAGAGAGAGAGAGAGAGAGAGAGAGAGAGAGAGAGAGAGAGAGAGGAGCCTGGCAACAGAAACTGTCATCATCCTGGGGCAGCCCTGGACAGTGCTGTTCTCCTGACTCAGACCATCTAATACCATTTTTATCCAATCACCTCCAGGACTCCTATGCTTTACCCCCAAGCATTGGTTATCACTGGAAATATGTTACAACCTAATTCTTCCTTGCCCTTCGGTACCTCAAAGATTGCTGTGTTCCAAGATTCACAGTGAGATGGCATCCCATTTGTTTAAAAGAGCATGTGATATGTCACTTGGGGAAAATATCTTTAGTCAATGGGAACTACTTTCTTTCCTACCAAGACCTCATAGTAGCCAATTGTCCGGGCTCCTTAATGTCCCCCGGCATTTCCCACCAAGACCTGGCATTTAGTCCCTGGAGCATGAGTTCCCTTTATCTCCCCAGGAGCTGAAGAAGTTGCAGTTTCTCTACCTGTCAGACAACAAGCTGGACTACATCCCTGTGCCCCTGCCCTCAAGCCTGCGTTCTCTACACTTGCAGGTAAGACCTCACAATAGGAGGGAATTAGATTGTAAAACAGAAAGAATATCCTGGCAGTGAGAAGTCCCAGGTGCCTGGGGAGTTCGAAAGGTAGTTAATTCTCCATCCCTGGAGATACGCTCTTTTAGGGTATTATTGTTCTATTGTTCCTTTTTCTTTCTTTTTTTCCTGCCCATCTCTCTCCTAGCTCTTCCTATTTCTCCCCTAACTTTCATTCCATTTTTCTTTCTCCCTTCTCTAACTATATATCATCCAGAAATCTTGAGGTATCATCTACATATCATTGATCAGCCAGGTGTTTCAGTGAATAAAGTATTGGACTTGGAGGCAGGAAGACCCAGAGTTCAAATCTTGCCTCAGTTGTGTGACCCTAAGCAAGTCTCTTAGACTCAGTTTCTTTACTTGTAAAATAGGGATAACATGATCACCTACCTCACAGGGATGTTGTGAACATGTAAAGTGCTTGAAAACTTTAAAATCCTATGTAAATGCTAGCTATTACTATGTCCCACTCCCCCCCACCCCAACCTATATTAAAGAATGCCCCTGGAAACTCCTGACTCTTCACTGGTAGAGTGTTTCCTCAGCTGGAGTGCCTGACATCAGTGAAATCATTGTTCTTGATTTAAAAAAAAATCTTTCCTGCATCTCTCTCCTGATTCTTTTTCTCCCTGCCAATTCCCCCTTCTTTCAACTGCTTTCTTTCTCATCCCATCCCTTCTCCTCTTTCTCTTCTTTCCTATGTTTCTCAATTCATTTTCTCTTTCTATCTTCCCTCTCCTCCTTTTCCCTTCACTCTTTCTCCATTCTGCTGTCATCCCCATGTTCCTGAAGGCTCTTTCCTCATATCCATCTTTGTCTGGCCCTCCCCTGCCTCTGTCCATGACATTGCCCTGAACCCTCACGTTGACAGCTCCCATTAATAACATCCTGTAAAGTAATGGACATGTCTGATCTGTTCCTTGAGTCCCTTTCCTCAGAGAATACATCTGAGTACAGTCTGACTATGGGTACAGTTGTGCAAGAAGAGAGCAGCCCATCCCCTAGGGAACCTTGGGCCTTTCCCTGTAGGGGTCAAGGGGAAAGTGAAAGCCCTGGAGATGTGACCCTGCAGAAGGCTACAAGGAGCTGCTGTGCAAGGATGGTAATTACCTCAGGAGGAATATAAAAAAAACACTGGATAATAAGGGCTAGCTTTGAAATTGCACTTTAAGGTTTGCAAAGCATTGCATTTGTATTTTCACTGGATCCTCACAAAAGTCTGGTGAGATAGATGCTATTATTACCCCCATTGCACAGAAAGAAAAACTAAGTCAGGTTGTGTGATATAGTCACACAGCTAATAAATGTCTAAAGTAGGATTTGAACTCAGGTCTGTCCTGCTTCTAATTCCAACTGTCCATCCACTGCATCACTAAGCTGCCTACTACTAGGTAGACTGCAGGACTGGAGTCAGGAACCGTGTGATTCAAACAGGTCCTCAAGTGCAAGTGGGGCCCTGGGCAAGCCCCACCTCTCTTTGGGCTTTAATTTCCTCACCTATGAAATGAGGGGAGTGGGCTTAATAACTTCTAAGGTTCTTTCCAGCTCTAAACCTATAATCCTATGATCCTATGACCAAGTTGTCTCTGGATCTGTTCTTGACCTTGGAATTATTTGTGAGAAACATTGGAGAACAAACATTGTTCCTGGAGAATAAAAGCCACAGCCCCCAGTCTCCTTTCTCCTCCCCCTGTCCCTCACCCCGGACCCTAACCTTTATCTCTCCCCTCATCTTGCTCCTCATTTCCCTCAGCTCAGAGAACTCAAGAAACAGCCAGTGGTAAACAGCCTCAGAATCACATCTCATTCCTCCTCCCTCTAGACAGACTCCCATGGAAACCGGCCCTACTGGGAATAGAAAGGAGAGGGAGTAAGGTATTCAGCATACAATGGCCACTGTTTCTAACCAGAATCAGATCTGGCACAATGAATTCCTTGGAACCTAGGTGTGCAAGCAAGCAGTTGTTTCCTGAGATACAAGGGCTATAACTCTTCAGCAGCTGTACACATGTACATAATGACAGCTCCCTCGGCTTCTGTTACTTTGCAAAGAGAGACACCTATTCTCCCCACCCCTCCCCACCCCATGGGGGCTAAGGAATCCCTAGGGATTCTGCCCTAGACAAGAAGAACTAGGCTTTTCCTTGAAAGGCACCTTTCTATTAAATCATCTGAAGACTGTTTCTTGAACCTTACCTCATCTACTTAGGGAACAGCATCGCCCTCTCAGTGAAGAGCCTAGCAAATAGGAGGATCTTAATAAAATGTTCATCAACTAGGCTTGACTCCTAGACTAACTCAACTCCCAGTCTACACACCCACTGAAGGGCAAATTCTTCCCTCTGTTACTGTCAAATTGGCCTGCTATATAGGACGTTTCATCTGTCCTGCCTTTTCATCCACTGAACTTCTCCCTCCCACCCCAATCCAAGCACTCCCTTCTTACCCTTACTGCCCACTCTGAGAATCCACGAAACCACAGATGGAACAGCACTGTCTTCTGATCTCTTTACTCATCAGCAGTCTCTGCCTCTTGAAATCAGTTTGTATCACTTTGTCTACACATTGTGTTTTCTTGTTTGTATACAAATTGTATCCCTCCAATAGAATGTAAGCTTTTTGAGGGGAGGAACCACTATTCTCTTTCTGTCTTCTTGTCCCCAGTGCTTGGTACATAGAGTTCCTAGCACAAAAAGGATGCTTAATATAAACTTACTGCATTGAATTACAGGTGAAGATATTTAGGATCAGGAAAGATGAGTAATTTGACCACATTCAGGATCCAAATCCAGACCTCCTAACTCCATGTTCAGTCTTTTTTTTTTTCTCCATTATACCACAGATGAGAAGGTAGACACTTGGCTTCAGTTCTCCCTCACCAATGCTGCATTTCCATTTTTAAAGTTCTCCCCATTATGCAATTGGAGAAACTGAGGAAGAAAAGGGCAAAGAAATATAACCCAATGTCACACAACAAGATAGTGACAGAATAGTCAGACCTGAACCCAGTTTCCCTTGGGTTTTTACCAATTCAAGTCAACAAACATCTATCAAATACCTACCGTGTATCAGGTACTCTGCGAAGGGCTAGGAACACAAAGAAAGGCAAAAGACAGTTCCAATTTAATGGGAGAAAGAACATGCAAACAACCATGCACAAACAGTCATATACAGAATAAATAGGAAATAGTCTCAGAGGGAAGATACCAAGAATAAGGAGGCCAGGGAAAAGGCTTCTAACAGAAAGTGGGCTTTTAGCTGAGATTTGAAGGAAGCCAGTTAGAATCATAGGCTCATGGGGGCCAGGAGAGACCTTCAAAGAACAAAGCAGGCTCTACCCTCAAAGAGCCTTCAGTCTAGGAGGGGAAACCTGTACATGGATAAGCAGATACAAAATTTGTACAAAAAAAAAATACAGAATCATTTCCTAGATGATAGTAGCAACATGGTGTCTGAACAGAACACTGAAGGAAATTGGAGATTCCAAAAGGTAGAACATTTGTGGCATGGAGGTGTAAAAGAAGGGGAATTAGATTTGTATTGCTAACTATCTACATCATCAGATTGTTGCAGGACAGCATTTTGTAAACCTCCAAACCTTCTAGAAATCTAAATTATTCTATTTTCTCAGAACAATCACATCCAGATGATTCCTGAAGACATCTTCTGTAATGCTCAGGACCACACGTATATCCGAAGGGCCCTGGAAGACATCCGCCTAGATGGCAACCCCATCAACCTCAGCCTCTTTCCCAACGCCTACTTCTGCCTGCCCCGACTGCCCATAGGCAGCTACACTTGACTCTGACCTTAGGAAAGTCACAGGATTTCTCTGGTCCTCAGTTGCCTCATCTGTAAAATGAGGCTAATGATGTTTTACCAGGCTTCCCACCTTATGACTCTTTTTTTTTCTAATCTCCAGGGCTTAATACATTTATGTATGCATAATGAATACTCAATAAATGTTTGTTATCAATGATGGGGACAGCGATAAGGATGAATGTCTTCTCTGGACTTCAATTTCCTCATTTAAAATGAGTGTGTTGGATCAGTTGGTCCCTTTCCTGAGGAGGCGTCATGGCATAATGCAAGGGTTCCCAACATTTTTTTGTTCTTTGAACCCCTTTCAACAACAAAAAATGTATTGTGAATCCCCAGGGTAATTTAATATACTACTCATATTTTTTTTTAACAATTATTTACTGTGTAAGCCACTATTAAAGAATTTTTTAGTGCAAACCCCTTGGGTCATCATCAAGAACCTCTTAGGAACCCTGAAATGAGAACCACTGGTATAATAGAGAGGGTATTGGACTTGGAGCCAGAAGACTGTGTGACCTTGGGCAAATCAATATACCTTCTGGGGCCTCACTTCACTCATCTACAAAGTGAGGAAGGTGAATAAGACTCACTCAAATCTTACCTTCTGCAGGATTCTTTTCTGCTCCCTCCTCCTTGTGCCTTCCTCTCTGAGAGGCATCTGTATGTATTTTTATGCTGAGTTATTTTCATATTTGTCTCACCCTTAGAATGTAAGCTCCTTCAGGGTAGGAATTGTTTTGCCCCTTTTTGCATCCCTAGCTCTTAGCAAGTGCCTGGCACATAGTAGGTCTAGCTGTCGGACAAGATGACTTGTGTGCTCTTAGAGCTTATAGACTTATAGCTCTAAATCTATATTCCTATGCCCTGGCTGAAGGCAGAGGACTAGGCCAGAGAATATCTGGAGGCCCTTCCACACCATCTTTCTCAACTACCATTTCCTTCTCTGTTTCCAGTATCATGGGCAGCTAGGTGGCACAGTGAATAGAGCACTGGGCTTGTAATCAGGAGGACTATTCTTCCTGTGTTCAAATCTGGCCTCAGACACTTACTAGCTGACCCTGGGCAAGTCACTTAACCCTGTTTGCTTCAGTTCATCTGTAAAATGAGCTGGAGAAGGAAATGGCAAACCACTGCAGTATCTCTGCCAAGAAAACCCCAAACAGGGTCATGGAAAAACAAACAACTCCCAGTATCAGAGAATCCTTAAGGCGACTGAGCCTTCCCCAATGTTGTTGTATCCAGTTTCTTGTCTCCAAGTAGGGCAGTTGGTGTGCAAAACTTTTATTGTGCCACTCACCAAAATTCTCTCCTACTGTTAAGTTTTCTTCTTCCAAGGAAATCAAATAAAAGAATAGCTTACATTTATATAGCTCTTTACCATTGTAAAGTGTAACTTATTTACATGATGTCATTTCTGTGAGTCATTTAGGAAGCACAGGTATTATTATTCCCATTTTATAGGAGAGGAAACTGAACGTGCCCCAAGTCACAGAGCTGGGAAGGAGAAGAAGTGAGGTTTGAACTTGGGTTTCTGATACCCTGACCAGTGTCCTTTCTGGTTTATCTTGCCATATGAATAAGGAAAAGAAAGCTCTTCCCCCTTGGCCTGATTCTCATTCATCCCCATGCCCTGATATGTATGAGGTTCACCCTCATTTTTTTCAGATCCTGGGTCAAGATTTATTTCTGGCTGCCTCAAACCATTCCCAGGAGCAAGGAGACTAATCCTATTTTTTATTTACATTCCATCCTAGTTCTGTTCTTCTCTGAGGCAGTATAGAGTAGTGGAAAGAACATTGTATTAAGAGTCAGAGTAGTTGTCCTTAAATTCCTAGCTCCAGTATACACTTACCTTGTGACTTTGGGCAAATCATTTAACCTCCCTGGTCCTCAGTTTCCCTAACTGTAAAATGGAGGGGTTGGGCTAGAAGACCTCTAAGGCTCCTCCCAGATCTATATCTTAAGATTCTATGAGTCTAACCCTAAGGTCTCCTTCCCATCCTCCAGAGAAAAGCTACTTTTGGGGAGCCCCTGTTCCCTTCACCTGGTTTCTTTCCCTCCTGAGGAGGCAGCAGTAGAAAGAACACTGCCTCTGGAATCAGAGGAGCTTGGTTGTAACCCTGTCTTTGCCAGTTAGAAGCTGTGTGACCTTGGGCAAAGCGCTTATGCCTTCACTGGGCCTCAGTTTCCTCATCTATAAAATGGCTTTATAGTAGAATTACTAGATAGTCTCTGGGTTCCTTTCCAGCTCTATTTAGATCTACGAGTCTATGATCCCAGGATTTCCCACCTTGGCCCACTAGGGGGAGGCAACGTGCAAAGATGAAGAAATAAATCTATCTATGTCGCTCACCCACCAGTCAGGGACCAAGATTGGGGCTATTGAGCTGTGAATAATCATGATTTTCACACTGTAACCTTATGCCTTGAACTAACCAAAGCAAAGGAGCGGATGGGAGACCATCTAGAGGATGGCGGCCCCAACATGAGGCAGTTGTATGTATCCAGATTGGACAGAAGATTGGGTAGACATTTAAGAGGTGAACTGGAAGTTTGGGAGCTGGGAGTTGGGAAGTGATGGGATGATGATAGGTACCGGATGTCTTGTCCTGGCAGGCAATGGAACCCCAGGGCTCTCCTGCCTACGGGGGGATAGTATGCTTATTGAGGGAGAAGATCTACTTCAAGGACACCAACTGAAAGCTGGGGTTGAGGGAGGAGAGGTCAAGGGGTCAGTTGGAGACTGTATGGCATGTATCCATGCTTGCCCTAGCCTCACTCATAGGCCAAAATGGAAGACCGGGAGGGGAATAAGCCTCAACTTCTAGTTTGCTTTCTCTCAGACCAGTAGAACTATTCACGTAAAATTCATAATTCTGGTTTGACTTTTCTTCTTTCTCCATCCTCATAGGGTTTCTTGGGCAGCTATTACCTTTATGCTTCCCCTTTCCTTCTTTGACCTTCACCTCCCCCCTCCTCTTTCTCTCTCTCTCTCTCTCTCTCTCTCTCTCTCTCTCTCTCTCTCTCTCTCTCTCTCTCTCTCTCCCTCTCTCTCTCTCTCTCTTTCTCCACTCCCACCCCTAGGGTGTTTAAATAGGAAGACTCATACCATTTCAAGAAGCCCAGGCAAGTACAATGGTCTGAGGACAAGGCCAGGGCTAGTGGTCCCCACTGTGGGTGCTGGACTCTTCCCAAAACAGCTTTTTCTTTACATAAAAAAAAAACATACCTGGAATGGGGTACAGAGGAGAATAACAAGATTAGGGAGGATACTGGAAACTATGCCATATGAAGATCATTTGAAAGGATGTTTAGCTTGGAGAAAGGAAGCCTTAGGGGATAAAGGATTCCAGTCTTCCAATATTTGAAGGGTTTCCCTGCGGAAGAGGGATTAGTCTTGTCCTTTTTGTCTTCTGAAGGCAGAACTAGGAGTATTGAGTTGAAGTCTCAGAAAGGCCAATTCGGGCTCCATGTGTCGGGGGAGGGGTGAGCCAACTTCCTGATAACTGAAGCTGTCACAGAATTAGAATGGGCTGCGTCAGGAGAAGATGGGCTCTCAGTCTTGACAGAGAAAGGTCTTCTGAGGGAATGACTTGTGCCAAATGTCACAGAGGGAACACCTGCCCTTCGGGTGAGAATTCGGGAGAGAGCTCCCTTCTGATGCTGTAATTCTGGGAGCCCTCAGTTCAGACAATCGGCAGATCCCTGTGGACAGAAGGATGCTGACTAATGAAGCCAAGGCAAGGGAAAGCCTTGAGACTGGAAGAGATTCCAGGTGATAGGATACAGGGTGCTAGATGTCCTGGAAGCCTGAGACTGGGGGCTGATCTTTGCTGAGCTTGAGGAGACAGAGATGAATGACTCTCAGCAGCAATCTGGAAGGGTCCCGCAATAAGCTTTTTGCAAATCTGGATACTCTGGTTAAGACCAGTCAGGAGTAAAAATTGAGTAGAGATCTGTCTATTTCCAAAATCTAAAAAAAGGAGAGGGGTGGAATCAGGGATGGGGATGGAGAGGTAGGTAAAGTGGAGTGAGGGGAGGAGCTCTAGAAATCCTTAAGGATAGTTCCTTTACCTGGGCATTGCCAGCTAAAAACTCTCTGGGGTTTTCTCTCTGGACCTACTGTTCACCTCAGCTGTCTCTTAGTAGTGCCCTCCAAGCTTCCTGAATGGGGATTCCAAGGTGTCAGGTCTTCTTGTCGGCTCAGTGGCTTCCTTGGGATTAGGAAACCTTGGATCTGTTACTGCCTGTCACCCAGTGGAGGTGGGAGTTTGAGCCCACAGCTGCTCTGTTTGCACTGACCCAGCTGTCCACATTGTCCTCAGTCCACTTACCCAGAAAGAGTACCAGTATGTATCAGGTAGGACCCAATGGTCTGATTTCTTTCTGTCGGCAGCCAGCATCCACGACTTCAGAAGTGGGTCCCCCAGGAGGAAGAGTGTAGTCACAGGCCACTGGTAGAAGACAGGCCAGAGGGAAAGGTGAGAAGGGAAAGAGTATAGTGCTAGGGATGGAGATCTTGACCAGACTGTCATTTGGGACACCAGGGAGCCATTTCAATTGTACTTCAAGGTCACCTTCCCCATTATTAGCCCTGGCCATCTCTTCTAGGAGTCTGCCCTTTTCATCATTCTCTGTCTCTCTGCCTCTCTCTCTGTCTCTGTCTCTCTTTTTATTCTTTGTCTCTCAGTCTTTCTATCTCTGTCTCTGTCTCCATCTTCATTCTCTCTGGATTCTTCCTAGCTGAGTACCAATATGCCTAGGCTTTCCCAGTCCTTAAAATAAAACTTCACCTTACTACTCACCTCTTGATATTGTACTATATCTCTACTTCCTGTCACAAACTCCTAAAAAAACTACCCCTACACTCATTGCTGCCACTATCCTCCTACGAATTTCTCAACCCCTTCCAGTCTGTCTTCTGATCCCACCACTGGAGTGAAAACTCTCTCTAGATTTACCCATTATCTCTCAATTACTTAATCTCATAGCCTTTGCTTATTCCTCTTCTATCTTGACTTCTCTGAAGCTTTTGGCACTGCTCATGACCTACTCTTCTTGGATGATTTCTCCTCCCTTGAATTTGGCTGCCCTGATTCTCCTATGTGAGGGAGCCTTCTCAGTCTCCTTTGCTGGATCATTGGCATGGTCTAGTGCAGGTAACCTGCAGCCTCAGGGCCGATAGGTCCTCACGTGTGGCCCTTTGACTGAATCCAAACTTCACAGTTCTGTGAACTAGACCCTTGGTCTAGTGGAAAAGAGAGCTGTCTTTGGAGGACCTAAGTTCAAATCCTTGCTCTGCCACTTAGAACCAATGGACTAATCACTTCTCCTTTTGGGGCCTATTTTGCAAAATAAGGGGTGGAGGATGGATTAGATGACCTCTATAGTCTCAGATCTAAGATTCTTGACACTAAATGTGGCTCCCAGGGCTCTGTCCTGAGTCCTATTCTTTTGTCTCTCTACATCCACTGTCTTTGTGACCTTGACAACTCTGGATTTTTATCTATCTATCTATCTATCTATCTATCTATCTATCTATCTATCTATACTCACAAAGCTATCCAGCCCTGAGCTTCTTCCTGAATTCTAATTCCTCATGATGAGTTTATCCCCTGGACATCTCCTATGGATGTCCTGAAGGTATCTTAAATTCAAAATCTCCAGAATGGGTCTCATTACCTCCCCTCCTAAACACTTCCTATTTCTGTTGAGGGCAGCACCATCCTTCCCATCACCAAGGCTTACAGCCTTAACCTGTCCTTGACTTGTCCCTCTCTGACCCTCTCATTACTAAGAGCAAAATCATTGCTATGTCTTTTGATTCTGGCTTTACATCTCTTTCAGCCATTCCATTCCCTCCATTCACATGACCACTACCTTAGTTCAGATTTTGAACTTCATACAGACTACTTCAAGAAATCACCTAAATGTCTCCCTACTTCTAGAGTCTTCCCTCTCCAATTTTCGTCCACACAGTTGCCAGAATAAACTTGATAAAGTATATGTGTGGTCATGATTTTAGATAGATAGATAGATAGATAGATAGATAGATAGATAGATAGATAGATAGATAGATAGATGGGGATACAGAGAGTCAGTAAACATTTATTAAGCACTTACTGTGTGCTAGGCACTGTGCTAAGCTATAGTGGTTCCAGCCTCGTTTCCATTACTGAAAAGATCATGTTCTATTTTTGAGCATGCTCAAAGGGCTTCTGTGGCTTCCTGTTGCTTTTAGGATAGAATACAAACTGCTCTGTCTGCAATTTAAAGCCCTTCCTTGTCTGTTTCCACACTGAATCTGGGCCTAGAGCTAATTCCCATTAATAATCTTTGTACACTCCACATTCCAACTAAACTGGTGTACTTTTAGTGCTCTGAACCAGGCTTTTCATCTCCAGACACCATGCCTTTGTCCCTCTTGACTAGAATGCACTCATTCTTCACCTACCACCTCTTAGGATCAATCCTTAACTTACTTTAAGATTCAATTCAGGTGTCAACTTGCTATATGAAGTCTTTGCTGATTTCCCAAGTGGTTAGATTTCTCTCTTCTCATCTTGTATTTATGTAATAGAGACACATCAGGTCATCCTTAATGGAGTACTCCTCCCTTGCTTTGAGTGCCCACATTGATGTGACAAGAAAACTGCTGTTTATTGGAGGAAACTCAAGGACAAAGTCATGCAACAATACTGAGTAACATTTTTTTAAAAGATTAATATATCTTTGATAATTAAATACTAAATCAGGGCACTGAATTATTTAAATAAAGCAAATGCCAGTCTGTATTACAAATACATGCTACAAATGAAAAAAACACATTTATTTATGTTTTGCATAACCATACATATATAATCTATATCAAAATGTTTGCCTTCTCAAGAAGGTGAGGGAAGGAGGGAATTTGGAACTCAAATATTACAAAAAACAAATGCTGAAAATTGTTTTTATGTAATTGAGAAAAAAAATAAAAACATTCTAAAAACCCCATTTATTGTCTCAAAACCAGACCGCCTCATAGTTACCTTTTGTCCCGTTCATGAGCTCTTTCTAAAACAAATCCAAATCTCTAAAGTTTCCTGCCCAAAATAAATCAAAATATTTCTTTTATTCTTTAGCAGTTAACCCAAGATGGCATGTTTTTGTTGACTCTGAGTCAGGAAGTCTGTTTTCTTGGGCAGAAGATTCATAATCCCCAAGATTTTCAGGCAATTCCATCATAATTTTCTGCACTCTAACCAATTTCTTCAAGATTCATCTTCTTTGAAAACAGAAGTGATGTAGTTGAAAACTAAAAAAGAGATGAAAGGGAGAAACAGGGAGCCACACAGAAAGGGGGCATCTGGGTTCTGATGCTGTAAGACATGGTCTTCTTGGAAGGAGATATCAGCACTGCATCTACACTTGACTCATTCACCACTAGCAACTGTTGAGGATAGGAACCCAGGAGATCAACTTGGCACAGAGGGAGCTGACAACCAGAACCAGACCTGAAGTGAATCCAGCCCCAAGGGAACTGCAGTAGACCTCCATCTTGGACACCAACAGCACTTTGAGGGGAGAGCTGGGGATAATTGATACTTGCTAAGGCACAGTTTCCATAGGTCTTCATAAATTTCTCTTAGGAGGTCTCTGGTCTGTCTATAATTTTAAAGAGACATAGGAGACTGTACCTATTTGTATATATCAGCAGGGAGCAATTGTCTCTTACAATTTAAATTTTCTCTCTTGTTTCTCTAAGTGATTTTCTTTTGTTATTTAAATATTTTCTATCTTAAAACGAAGCCTTTTTCTATTGGACTGTTGGCTTTTGTAGCATCCCTAAATAAAATATACTAGTGGGGTCCTGGGCTATGATTTGCATAATTGACAGACCCAAATAGCCCATATTGAACCTGGGAAAAGTAATAAGCCTCAGGACCTTAGATCTCAAAACTCCAGAGGCCTTAGAAAAAGTGAATCAGCTCAACTCTCTCATTTTATAGGAGATGAATCTAAGACCCAGAGAAAAGGGTCTTGTCTAAGATCACACAACCAGTTAGTAAATAAGCTGGGACTCCCAACTCCAGCTCCAGCTGCTGTTCATTTGGATTTCTTTATCCTCTTTATATGATGCTTGTTTCCTGTAGAACTTTCCTACCCCTCAAGGACTGTTTCCTCCTTTTTGGAATCCCTGAAAAGCTCCTTGTTTGATGTCTCTATATAAAAAGTGCTTTGTGGGTGTTGATTTGTCTGTTCCTGTGACCCTTGAAATCATAGTGAGAATCTGAGCAGAGAGTTAAGGCAGATAGCGATAGAATGATACACTCTCTGATAAGTTGGGGTAGGACAGGAAGGGTGAGTTTATGAAGTACTCCCTTAGCATTCTCAATTACCCTGAAAAATACACAGCCCTGAATAGGGCTGTAAGAAAAAGCTGGTAGATAATATATATCTATAGACAACTGAGTAAATCAGAAGATCACAAGATTTAAGGGTAGAAAAGGTCCTTAGAGTTCCTTTACATTTTACAGATGAGGAAAGTGAGGCTCAAAGAAATCAGTCATCTTGCCCAAGAACACACAGCCAGTCAGGACAGAGCTGAGTTTTGAACTCAGGTCACCTGATTCCAAATTCAGTGCATTTCTCATGGTGTCAGGAATCTAAGCCTAACAACAACAGCTCAGATTTCATAGAACTTTATATACAAAGTACTTTTTTCATAACAACTTTGTGGGGTTAGGTGGCGTGTTTGCCCATGGTCACACCTGAAGCCAGTAAACGTGGGAGTTAGGATTTAAACTCTCTTTCAACTCCAGATCCAAGTGCAGTATGTCTCCTCTCCAGAGCTGAACTCTTTTTTAGAACCGGAAACCTTTCCCCCAATCCGATGTGATCCAGACCTCCAGTTGCTTCCCTTTAGATTTCCCTTCCAGCTTCCTATTCCCTTTTACACCCCTCCCCCCTCAGCCCAGAGGAAGAGCCACTTTGGACAAAGGATAGAATGGGCTCCCAAGAGTTGTGAAGTTTGAATTACATTGGCTAGAAAGATAGGAAACACCATCTCTAGATTTGTGGAGCTTTAGGGGTCAAGCCTTCAATTGCTTTGAAAGTCTGGAATGTCTGGGAACACAGCCTGGCTAGCACTCTGCTAAGGCCCTGGGAATGCAATAATTAGGATGAAATAGTCCCCTTCTTCTAGGAATTCACATTCTACTGGAGAAGATGTGTGTGTGTGTGTGTGTGTGTGTGTAGGAATGAAGGGAAAAAAAGAAAGAAAAAGAAAGAGAGAGAAAGGAAGGAAGGAAGGAAGGAAGGAAGGAAGGAAGGAAGGAAGGAAGGAAGGAAGGAAGGAAGGAAGGAAGGGAGGGAGGGAGGGAGAAAACTGGGGAATGTTGAAGGCATCTCTCAGTATGGTAGTGGTAGTAGAAGTAGCAGTAGTAGTAGTGGTGGTGGTAGTGGTGATGATGATGATGATGATGATGCTAACATTTATATAGTGCTTTAAGGCTGCAAAGCACTTTAAGTGTTAACTGGTGTGATTCTCACAACTCTGTAGGGGAGGTGCTATTATTATCCCCATTTTACAGATGAGGAGACAGACTTTGAGGTATCAGGGCCACACAGCTAGTATCTGAGGTGGGGTATGTACTCACGCCTTCCTTTGTGCCACTTAGCTGCCCTCAGGTAGACGGAAGCACAGAGCAAAGGTTCTAGCAACCGCGTAGGAAAAAGCGACTCCAAAGTGCTTGGGAATGCACCAAAGGGTGTGAAATACCAAGGGGGTTCCTTCCTGTCCCGATTCTCTGATTCAGCAGGCTTCGAGGACATTCTACCCTGTATGCATCTCGATGGGTCCTTGCTATCAGAAGCCTGCACGCAGGTGGCCACATCCCGTGCCCTCCTTTCCCTACCTGGCCTCAGAAACAGGTTCGGTCAGTAGCCTGCCCCTCCCTCCTTTCTCCATCTCTGGCTCCTGCCCCGACCCCACCCTATTCTTCATACCCAGTCATCGACTCCCTCCAGCATCTTCTCTCTAGCAAGATCATCTCTCCGGCCTCTGGCTTCGCGCTCTGCTCCTTCTGCAGCAGCTCCAAAGGCAGCTGCCAGCTGCCATTTCCGCGTGCCTCCCATCGCCTGCCAGCTTAGCTGCCTGCCACCCGCCAGGGAGTGGATTTCCATCTGGAGGGGAGGGATGCTCCCTCTCGTGCACCTTGCCTCCTCACCCTGCTTCCTGGAGTGGAACCCGGGAGACCCACCTCGTGACTACTACAATCTAGCCCAGTTCGCCAGTCTCACTCCTCCTCTCCAGCCTCCCCCAGCCCTTATGCGCTTGCTGGAGTAAATAAAGGCTGTGGGCCAGTTCAGCACCCTGCCTGGATTTAGAGAGCACTGGGATGGGGTGAATGAAGGCAGATCTCCCCAAATGGGGGGTTACTTTACTGTCTTACAAGCATACGTGGTGCATATGCCTACACACACACACACACACACACACACACACACACACACACACACACACACACAAGTGTTACGAGTTTGAAGTTACAGGGCTGGGGTTTAAATTTCAGCCATGCTACTCCTACCCCTGTTACTTGCTGCTTTAACCAGGAGCTCAAGGCCTTAAGACTCTCCTCATGAATAAAAAATTGTATTCAATATACATGAACCAATTACTTTATCTCTCTGGGACTCGTTTCCCCCAACTATAAAATCAAGGAGTTAGACTCAATGATCTATAAAATGAAGGGGTAGGATTGAATGACCGTTATGATCCCTCCCAGCTCTGTGTGTGAGTCTTTGATTAAGGTGGTGAAAGGATTTGACCTCAGTGAATCACACAGAATTTGAATTCAGGTCTTTGGACTTCAAAGGGCAGCTGGGTGGTGAAATGGGTAGAGTGGAAGGCCTGGAGTCAAGAAGTCTTGCCTTCCTGAGTTCAAATCTGGCCTCAGACATGCTAGCTGTGGGCCCTGGGCTACTCACTTAAGCCTGTTTGCTTCAGTTTCCTCAGCGGTAAAATGAGCTGGAGAAGGAAATGGCAACCCACTCCAGTATCTTTGCCAAGAAAACCCCAAATGGAGTCATGAAGAGTTGGACAGGACCAAACAACAGCATCAAACTTTGGACTTCAAGTCCAGTGCCCTTTTCTCTATAACAGAAGTTCCTAACCTGGGGTCTGTGAACTTTACAAAATATTTTAATGACTGAATTTTAACATAATTTGTTTCATTTGTAGTCATCTATATTTTATTTTGTGTATTTAAAATGTTATTCTGAGAAGAGCTTAATAGGTTTCACCAGACTGCCCAAGGGGTCGACGACACACAAAAATGTTAAGAACCGCTGGTATGTGGCTATGTAAAGTGCTGGCTAAACCAAGAAAAGCAAATATAGTGCCTTCTCTCAAGGAGCATCTATTCCAACGGGGGGGGGGGGGGGGCGGGGAATGGACCTTGCAACATGTAAATAAATAGTCATATACAAGATAAATACAGAAGACACATATATATATATATGTGTGTGTGTGTGTGTGTGTGTGTGTGTGTGTATGTATATATATGTATACACACACACATATATATGTATATATATATATATATATATATATATATATATATAGAGAGAGAGAGAGAGAGAGAGAGAGAGAGAGAGAGAGAGAGCAAACTAGCCCATTAGGAAAAAGCTATTAAGTACCTCCTATGTGCCAGACATTGTGCTAAGAGCTTTACAAATATTATCTCATTTGATCCTCACAGCAATCCTGTGAGGTAGGTGCTATTATGAGCCCATTTTAAAATGGAGAAAACTGAGGTTAAATGACTTGTCAAAAGTCACATAGCTAATGGGTGTCTGAGGGCAAATTTGAACTCAGATCTTCTGAAGCCAGGCTCAGCACTTTATTCTCTTCACCATAGTTTCTCTTTCTCTCTGTCTCTCCCTGTCCATATATATTCTATTTATATATTATATATCAAATTTATATATAAAATATATAATCTATAAATATTCTATAGATTTATATATGAAATATACAATCTATAAATACTCTATGTATTTATATATGCAATACATTATTTATAAATTTTTATATATTTATATATAAACATTTTCTGTATCTCTATTTTAGGAAGTCCACCATCTATATATTAATATCTATATATGGATAGCTAGCTAGGCAGATAGATAGATAGATAGATAGATAGATAGATAGATAGATAGATAGACAGACAGACAGACAGACATATAAATAAATGGATATCTTGGACAGGCACTGTAGGTAGACAATGAACTCGGCCCAGAATGGAAAAGGGAGAGAACATGATGGATTGCCCTTTGGGAAGTGGTACAGGACTTTGAAGGACCAACACCCTTTCCTACTCCCTCACCCCTGTTTCTCCCTAAAACACGGGCCATCTTTTTCACCACCAATATGCTTTCAGCACAGTAGTATTCTATTGCATTCATATACTACAACTTGTTCAACCACTCCCTGACCGATGGGCGGTCCCTCGGTTTCCAATTCTTTGCCCCCCTGGGAAGAGCTGCTACAAATATTTTTGTACATATGAATCCTTTTCCTTTGTCTTTGAACTCTTTGCTGTATAGACCTAGTGGTGGTGTCAGAGAATCATCAAGTGGGTCAAAGGACACATACAGGTGAATAGTTTTTTGGACATGGTTCCAAATTTGCAATAGATTTCTTATTAGGCTTCCAACCTCATCTCTCACCTCTCCAATCCTTTCTCCAAGTAGCTGCCAAAGTGATCTTCCCAAAGACCAGGTCTGACCATGGTCCTCCTTTGCTCAAGAAGCTCCATTGGCTCCCTCTTGCCTCTGTGATAAAATGTGTTGTTGTTGTTGAATCATTTCAGTCGTGATAAAATACACACTCCCTATTGCTTGGTTCCAGTCTACCTTTCCACGTTTGTTGCATATCATTCTCCTTCATGGACTCCGTGTTCCAGCCAATCTGGCAGACCAGATGTTCCTCAAACTCACCATTCCATCTCCCATCTCCGTGCCTCTGAATAGTCTGTGTCCCATGCCTGGCATGCAGTCCATATTCTTACTCCATTTTTTTTTTGGTTGGGCAATGGGGGTTAAGTGACTTGCCCAGGGTCACACAGCTAGTAAGTGTTATGTGTCTAAGGCCAGATTTGAACTCAGGTCCTCCTGAATGCAGGGCCAGTGCTCTCTCTGCTGTGCCACCTAGCTTCCCCTAGTCCATTTTTTAGAATCCCTGACTTCTCCAAAGTTTAACTAAAGTACCACCTCCTGCCCAAGGCCTATCCTGATCCCTCTGGTGCTAATATTCTTCCCACTATTTATGCCCTCTTTCAGCAAATTACTCTATTAATTTGCATGTACTTCCCTACATATTATTGCTCCCCACTTATCTATATGTGTGTTACTTCTCTACCCTAGAATGAAAGTTCCTTGAGGTCCGAGACAGGTTCATTTTTGTCTTTGTATGACCAATGCCTACCACAGTGCTTGCCACTTAGGAGGCTCCTAAAAATGCTTGTCAAATGAATAAACGAATACAGATAATAAACAGTCAGGTGGGATGTGTTTGGAGACTGGTAGAAAGGCATGATGAAGCAATTAATGCACGAGATCCCTGGTAAATTTGTTCCTAAGCTATTCTGAAAAATTTTAACCAGCCAATGTCCTCAGTGGCAAAGCAAAATGGAATGTCTGCAGAAGTGGTTACCGTCCTCAAGCAAAAGATCCTGTGATGAAAGGAAATAAAGTATTTAGGGAACCAAATATTGTAAAGGGTTAGCTATATCAGTTGAATTCATTGGATAATTTCCCAATTCTCTAAACCAGGCTCTACTTGGAAAGGCAGTTCAAATCATAGAATGATGAAGTTGGAAGGAAACAGAGATTATTTAGTCCAGTCTGTCCATTTTGCAGACAAGAAAATTGGGACCTACAAAGGTCAAATGACTTGCCCAGGGGCATACAGCTAATACACAGCAGAGCTGGGCTGGAAGTCAGGTCTTTCCATTCCAAGTCCAGCACTCTTTCTACTTATTCCATCAGACTGCCTTTCAGGGAGCTCCCAGTTTCATGGGAGACACAGCTTCTGACCAGGGATAGGGTCTTTTTGCTGCCTTAAGTTAAGGGCAGCAGAGCTGGGCACCAGGGAATACCACATTCCTGTCTCCTCCTCCTCAGAGGAAAGGTAGACAGAGACAAAAAGACAGAGACACAGAAGCAGAGAGAGAGAGAGAGAGAGAGAGAGAGAGAGAGAGAGAGAGAGAGAGAGAGAGCTAGATGATAGATAGATAGATAGATAGATAGATAGATAGATAGATAGATAGATAGATAGATAGATAGAGGTATATAAGAAATAGCTTCTCTCTGAGTTTCTCTGATGGCTAAATATTGCAAATACATACTCACTACAACACAGAAATTATAGAGGTAAAAATCTGGGTTTTATTATTATGCTTAAGCATAGGTTCAGGCCTCAGGAAAAAAAAAACTGAACTCTACGAGGAGTTTCACAAGCCCTCTTATAAGCAAAATTACCTCAGAGTAACAGAGAAATCATTCTTTTACAAATTGCAATCTCATGTATTTCACTTAGGCCATAAAAATTAAAGAGAAGACAGCTCTTTAATCCCACCCTTCCTTTATGTCATAAAAGTTGAATAAACTTAGTTATACAGAATCATAATCTCATACATCCACTAAGCTAAGGAAACCAGCTTCCTCAAACAAACTCTATAGGTAAACTAAGTTAAGTTAGAGATTAAACTACATTTAGAGGTTTCACAAATGGGCTGATTGAGGAGGAGGAGTTATATGTCTCCAAGGAATCAGGGACAGTTGAGATTCTTCTTATGGCTTCTCATCTAAGGGATGTTTAAGATTTTAAGTAAATTTGCACATCCCAGGGGACAGGTTTTGGTCAGTAGAGGTTAATATTAAGATAGTTAACTGAAATTTGCAGGAATGGCCCTGAAGTCCTGGATAGTAAAAGGAAATTTTTTAATTCCCATAAAATTCCCACATATGATAGATAGAAATGGAGTGAGATTTAGATATTGACAGATCATAGAAAGATATGGATGGTTAAAAATAGACTGAGATGGATGATTGATGGATAGATACAAAGACTAGATAGATTACATATGGAGGGAGGAGGAAGGAGGAGAGAAAAGAGAAGAGAGGAGAGAGAGAGAGAAAGAGGGAGAGGGAGAGAGACAGAGACAGAGAGACAGAGAGAGACAGAGGCAGAGAGACAGAGAGAGAGACAGACAGACAGAGAGAGACAAAGACAGAGAGAGAGAGAGACTTTGCATTGTAATGTTCTGGGAAGGAGAGATAGAGACCTAAGCAGCTGGGTCCAATAGCATCCTACACTCCTAGAGAAACAGACCTTTTCAAAGGTCATCCTCTCTGCCTTCAGGCAAGACCATACTTAACTCATCCGACAGAGATGGGTGCCTTCCTCGTTTTTAAGTGGAGTTCACAGTCTGACTTTGTAGGGACTTCAGAATACATGGACATTTGGTATTTGCTGCACCTGCTGGTTCACACATTTCCCTAGGGGTTGAGGGGGGAAAAGAGACAACTATGAGCTTTCAGCTCTAAGACATCAGGCCCCAGCCCTGAAAATTGCCTCTCGTGAAGCCCATCCCCCAATGTTTCTTGCCAAGCGTTACCATCCAGCATCTTTATTGGTCTCAAACTTGACCCAAGGGCTCAGCATGCAGCAAGCACTTGATAGATGCTGGTGAGTAGGGCTGTTTATTTGCTTGAATGACTGGGGAATCTCTTCTAAAGAAAATATACTGCATGCATGGACCTTCCATGTCTTCCCCAAGAATTGACCCCATACACCTGAATTTCTTTGTCAAAACTCTCTTTTCCATCTATCTCCCTCCCTGACCACGTCACCTTCCTACCTATTGTTCTCTGAGCCCCCCTTTCTTGGCTCCCAAATGCCTATTCATCAATTCTTTCCGGCTCCTTTAATTCAGAATACAATAGAGCCTTTCCTGCTTGTTGGTAAACTGGAATCTAGCCTACCCAAGAGGGGTGTATCCCAGGACCCATATCTGAGCATCTTATTCATCAGTTTCCCCTCATTTGGGGAATTGTGTCTGGGACTTGGCCCAGTCTCTCCCTAATTGCCTTCTTTAAAAAAAAAAAACAATTACTGATTTTTTTCTTTTTACACCACTTTCATTTTCCAATATGTCCCTCCTCCCCCCTACCAAAAAGTCATTCCTAATAACAAAAAATAAAAAAAAACGAAAGAGGGGGAAAAGGTAATTCATCAAATTAAACAATGCATCAAGCAAGTCTCACATTGTAAGTAGTGCTCCACACCCATAATCCCCCACCTCTGTGAAGGGAAGGAGATGCATTTTCATCACTAGCTGTTTTTTTTTGGGGGGGGGTGGCTTTGTGACCTTGATGTTCTGCTTCAGGGCCAAGAGGGTCAATAAATGCCCCACATTAATTACCTTCTTACTTCGGCTGAGCTTGAGTACTACAGACATGTCTCCCCAATAGAAACCTGCAGGGAACAAGAATGTGGGGAGTGGGGAGGGGAGAGAAGGCGATTTTTTTCTGAAACGTTGCCCAAACAGCTCTCTCAGGAAAGTGCAGTGCTTTCCAATTTACACCCATGACATTCTGTGAAAAACCCATAAATCACCACCAGTAACTGGAGATGCCAAAGTCAGAAAAAGGATAGATTCCTACTTACAGCCTGTAGCTGTCACAGATGACCACAACTGCTGAACTGAATGCTTTCCGTGGGTCCTTATCAATACCTGGTCAGGAGAATCTTCAAGCCCTCATCTGATCTTGAGATTTAGCCTTTAGGAGTCGGAGCAGGAGTGGGAATGTGACACTCCTAATAATGGCAAGTCCCCAGGAGTCATTGAATAGCTCCTGGAGTTTCCCCTGCTAGTCTTGGGAGCAGACATCCTTATGTTACTATAATCAAAAGGGCAGGGCAGTCGATTTCAGGGGCAGAAAGGCATCGGCAGTTGTCAATGGCCTTAAGAAGATTATCAGTCTGACTAATATTGATAGACTTAACCCTTCTCAGCAATGCAAGGATCTAAGACATCTCCAAAGGCCTCATGATGAAAATGCTATCCACATCCAAAGAAAGAACTGTGGAGTTTGAATGTAGATCGAAGCATACTGTTTGCTATTTTTTCCTTCTGTTGTTTCTTCTTTCTGGTGGTTCTTCCTATTGGTTCTAATTCTTACTTACAACATCACTAATGTGAAAATATGTTTAATAGGAATGTATACGTATAGCCTATATCAGATTATTCAACATCTTGGGGAGGGTGGTGGGGAGGAAGGGGGAGAAAAATTTAAAACTCAAAAGCTTATGGAAGTGATTGTTGATAAATCAAAATAAATTAATAAAGTTTAAAAAAGAATAAAATTCAGGTCTTGTGACTCAGTTAAAAACAAAAGATTATCAGTCTCTCTCATACTCTGAAAGCAACGGATAAAAGCAGGGAGAGCCCACGGCTTTGGGGCTGGTATTTAGTATGGGTCAACATACCACCAACCTAGAGACGTGTGTTTTGGAAACAGAGAGGACAAGAGAACCAGGGGAGACCTCTTTCTGGTAGAAAGGGTGAGACAGAAGTGGTTTTTAAACCTAGAAGTCCACTAATGACTGGTTAGAAAAACTAAGAGAACAACTCTTTCTGTAAGAGTTCCCTATCAGTGCAGAGGCTCCTTGGAAATCTCCCATCCCAGAAGCAAGTAGGCTTAGCCATTATCACTGGCAGTCCTTGGGTATCACTGAGTCTTTAGGTTGTTTTGGGTAGAGAGGCAGAGAGGGGGTGAAGAGAAGGTAGGCAGCATCCTAAGTTGCCTTCTCCCGATGAAAGAATTCTCCTCCTAGAAGCTGATGTGGAGTAGAGACTCAATTACCTCCTGCTCCCCACTTCCTCTGCAACTCTCAGCCCCCACAAATCCTACCTGTCAGACAAGAATGGCAGAGTCCCCTCTGCCTGAACTGGGTTGAACATGGCCCCATTGTAAGACAGGGGAATGGCCCATGGCATGGTTTGCATGCCCTTCCTCCCCTTCCTTCAAGGCCACCTTTGCATGAAGCCTTTGGTGACCTCCCCAGCCAGAAGTGATTTTTTTTCCTATCTCCTCTGAGCTGCTAGGGTCCTAGTTCTTGCCTGTCTCCTGTTGGACTTCATTCCACTCAGTTATTTTTATATCTCCCTACTAGACTATCTGCTCAATGAAGAGTCCCTTTCCTGGCAAGTCCGTAAAAGATTTATTTCTACCAAGGAAGCTTCTTACAAGTGCAGCCCAGCCCAGACGACAGGGACTTAGAAAAGATGACCTTGGAAAAATCAGAGTCGATGCACCCCACCTCCTTCTCTTTTTCCTACCTCCGCTTATACAAATTGTTCAATCAGAGCAAAATGGACTGCCATAATCCTCCTCCTCCTCTCATCTCTCCTCTCTCTCTCTCCTCTCTCTCTCTCTCTCTCTCTCTCTCTCTCTCTCTCCTCCTCCCTCCCTCCCTTTCTCTGTCTCCCCCTCCCCTCTCTCCCTCCTTCCACCCTCTGTCTTTTCTCCTCTCCCTCCTCTCCTTCCCTCCCTTCTTTTTCCCTCTCTCCCCCTTCTCAGTTTCACTGCAGCAAACCGTGGACAGCTTTTTTTTTTTTTAACGCACTGCCTGCTTTCTCATGCACAATAAATGCTTCCCCAAAGAACCTGCTGAGCCTAGCTGCCACATTAGTAATCAGTGCACATAACAAGAGGCTTCTCTTCCTGTCCTCCTCTGCCTCCTGTCTCACTCTCTCTTCTCTTTTCTTGTCTTTCCCTCCTCCCTTTACCTTCTCCTCCTCCCTACCTGTCACTGCTACTGCTTCTAGGGAAGCAGGGAGTTTATCTTGAAATCAAGCTTTTTCATAAAGAAAACAAGTTTCTTTCCTTCCTTCCTTTATTCTTATTCTTTCATTTCCTTCTTCCTTTCTTCTTCCTTCCTTCTATTCTTTTTCTTTCATTCTTTCCTTCTTTCTGCCTCCTTCCTTCTATTCTTTTTCTTTCATTCTTTCTTCTTCCTTCCTTCCTTTATTTCTCTGATAAAAGCAATTAGAAAAATGATGTTATGTCATTTATTGGTTTTTTTAATTTGCCCCAATAGAATTTGGCTGTATTCCCCAATCCACTTCATTCCCTACTCTAGATGCCCACCTCTCAGTTTATCTACTTCTTATTCTCATCTGTGTTTCCCTTTGGCTTCTGAAACCACACTTTCTCTCCACTTACTCATCTCTGTCTCCCTATCCCCTCTTCTCCAACAGCATCTCTTGAAGCTTCACCAAGAATATTTACTTTTCCTTCCATTCTGGTGCCATTTAACAGCAAAATATCACTCAGTCTGAGAATTCATTCTATGTTGCACCTCATAGTGCATACTGGCACATGGAGTGGGGGGACACAGTGGTCCACGATTTTGGGGAGCTCTCAATCTAATGAGGGATGTGTGGTCCCAACCTCTGGGAGGCTACCATCTGGATGTGGGAGAGTAATTATATAATTTATACACACATTTACCTACTACATATAACAATATCCACTATAAAGACTGAAGAGCGCTTAGAAAGTAACTTACAAAAAAAAAGCAGATGAATGTAATCCTGGCCACATGCAAGCTAAAGAGAAATTATGAGAGGAAAGGATAGTATCTCTGACCTATATCTAAGACTCTGAGGGGATATCCATAATTCATGGCCAATAAATCCTGGGGAAGGGTAGGGCATGAGCTAGAAACCCATCTCTTCCCTGACAGCTGACCTCTTCTCCACTGAGGCCTGGGGCCCAAAGGTTACTCTCCCAGATGTGTGCCTTTGGCCTACAGTCAGATTAACAGACAGAAAGCCATAGAGGCTGTTCAGTGCCTTCTAGGTAGAAGAGGCTATACTGGGGAGGTGGGGAGGGGTGGACATGGCAGACACATAAGAAGAGTCCAAGCATGTGAGAGATACTCTTACGGGTGGGGCTTGAGTTCATATCTTGTCTCAGACACTTACTAGTTAGGAGACCCTGGGCTAGTGCAAACCTCTGTCTGTCTCAGTTTCTTTATCTATAAAATGGGGGTGATAATAGCATCTGCCTCCCAGAGGTAATATTTGGAAAGCAGTTCACAAAATTTAAAGTGCTGTATACAAGCTGGTTTTTATTGTTGTTCCTATTGTTATCATTATCAGGTGACAAATTAAGAGCGTGAAGAGATGAGAGGTTAAAAGTGAAAACCCAAGTAGATTTTCATCTTCCCTTTTGTAGGACAGCAGGGTACAAGAATCTCCAGGCATCCTGAGACCTGGCTCCTACAGAATTGAAGCACCGTTCCCTGCCCCAGTGCCCCAGAAACAAGGCCAGTTCTGAGCTCTCCTACTCAGAGGCTCAGGCTCCCATCCAACCTCGGTACTGCAGGCAAGAAGACACTGGGGCCAGTAACTGAGAGAAAGAGAAATGTCCCAGGAATCCCTGCAATCAGGATTCCCCTTGTGGAAACTAGGATAAGTCTGTTTCTGGTGGCTGCACAGAATAAAGTGAACTCAACCCAGCAATTAGATGCTGCTCAAAGCCTCACTTTTTGAGATCTCCTTCCAGAACATCTAATAGGGGCTAGGAGGGAGGAATGGCTCTAAGGAACAGCATAAAGGACATGTTGAAGTAGCAGAGCTTAGGAAAGGGGAGCTGGGTAAAGGAACAGAGCCAAAGTAGGTAGGCAGGCTAGAAGCAGGCTGTCCTACTGCCATCAATCAAAACACATTTATTAAGTGCCTACTGTGTACCAAGCACAGGCTTGGAAAACAAAGACAAAAATGAAACAGTCCCTATGCCAAAGAGTTTAAATTTATACACATGTATACATATTAACATATCCAAACTTTATAGAAAATATACACAAGGCAATTTGAGAAGGAAGGCATTGCAGTTAGAGGAAATCAGGAAAGGCCTTATGTAGAATTTGAAGCTTTGAAATGTTCTAAGAGGAGGCAGCTATGTGATATGGCAGATAGAGTGCTGGGCCTAGAGTCAGGAAGATCTGGGTTCAAATCTGACCTCAGACTCTTACTAGCTACATGACCCTGGGCAAGTCACTTGACCTCTATGTCAACTCCTTATCTGTAAAATGTGCAGACATTGGAGAAGAAAAGGCAGGCCATTCCAGTATCTTTGCCAAGAAAAACCTACGGACAAGTCCATGGGGTCACAAGGAGTTGGACACAACTGAGTGAATGAGCATGAGAGGAAGAAATGAGGAGGGAGTGCAATTCAGGCACGAGGAACAGCCCACGCAAAATCAGAGACAGGAAATGGAATGCTGTGTGGGTGAGAAATGATGACGTTGATGATGATGATGATGATGATGGTGATGATGATGATGATGATGGTGATGATGATGGTGATGATGGTGATGATGGTGATGGTGATGATGGTGATGGTGAGGATGGTGATGATGGTGATGATGGTGATGGTGAGGATGGTGAGGATGGTGATGATGGTGATGATGATGGTGATGATGGTGATGACAGTGATGATGGTGATGGTGAGGATGGTGAGGATGGTGATGACGGTGATGGTGAGGATGGTGATGATGGTGATGATGGTGATGACGGTGATGATGGTGATGGTGATGATGGTGAGGATGGTGATGACGGTGATGGTGAGGATGGTGATGATGGTGATGATGGTGATGATGGTGATGGTGAGGATGGTGAGGATGGTGATGGTGAGGATGGTGAGGATGGTGATGATGGTGATGATGATGGTGATGGTGAGGATGGTGATGATGATGGTGATGATGGTGATGGTGATGATGGCGATGATGGTGATGGTGAGGATGGCGAGGATGGTGAGGATGGTGATGGTGAGGATGGTGATGATGGTGATGACGGTGATGATGGTGATGATGATGGTGAGGATGGTGATGATGATGGTGAGGATGGTGAGGATGATGGTGAGGATGGTGATGATGATGGTGAGGATGGTGAGGATGATGGTGAGGATGGTGAGGATGGCTAGCATTTATATAGCACTTGAAGGTTTACAAAGCACTTTAAATATGTTATCTCTTTTAGTCCTCACCACAACACTGCAACCTAAATGCTATTATTATCATTCTTATTTTGCAGATGGGGAAATGAGGGAGAAAGAGAGAGAGAGAGACAGAGAGAGAGAGAGAAGAGAGAGAGAGAGACAGAGAGAGAGAGAGAAGAGAGAGAGAGAGAGAGAGAGAGATTATATTATTTTCTTGGTGTTTTTGGTGTTACACATCTGAGGCAGGATTTGAACCCAGGTCTTCCTGACTCTGTCATTTGAGTCATGTAGCTAAGGAATAGCAAGGAAGCTAGTTTAGTTATACTAAAAAGTATATGCTCAGTTTCACTGTCTCTTCCTTCAGGGGGAAAACCAACATCACTCATTCATTCATCTATCCATCCATTCACAAAATATTTACACAGTGACTACTGTGGGCAAGCCATGTCAGCTCCATTAAGAAGCTTGTATAACCTGTGTTCGTGTTTGTGCTAGGTACTGACCAGAATTACAAGGATTTACAACTTCCTCCTCCCCTGAGCTTATCTCCATAGTTCCCAGGGTCCCCTGGACTCTCTCGTCCTTTGAGGACTAGCTGCATTGTCTGGGTCAAGGCACAAAACAATGCTGTGGCTCAGGAGCCACTGTGAATATCGCTATTTTCGCTGCCTATCTGTCCTGTCAGCTGTTAGTGAGGTCTTGGACAAAGACCTAGTGCTTCCCCAAATAGGAAGTCAGACAAAGGGGCCCAATCCCAAAGGCCCCAGGGCCTTAGACAACAGGCCCAAATTCTAAAGGGCTAGGGTCTTAGATAACAGTTAGAAAAGGGCCAAGGCCCGACCTTAAAAAGACCAGGGCCTTAGACAACAGGCCCAAATCCAAAAGGGCCAGGGTCTTAGATAACAGTTAGAAAAGGGCCAAGGCCCCACCTCAAAAGGACTAGGGCCTTGGACAACAGGCCCGACACTAAAAGTTCTAGGCCCTCAGATAACAGGCTCACCTCTGAAAGGACCAGGGCTTCCAGTGCCAGGCCTGACAGAGCCAAGAGAGTATTTTAAGCATCAGATATTTTATGGCTTTGCATAGCACCCTCCTTAGCCCCTCAGTCTCTTGTGATAGATCTATAAAACTTGTGCCATATTTGAGTTTGGTCCAGTCTCCAAGTCCTCAGATTTCTGGCCTTGATTCACCACCTCCATCCCCAATTTAGAAAGCAGACATACACCCCAATGCCAGCTTGCATTATCACAGACCAAGGAGAAGAGACCTATTCAAGACACCAGCTAGAGCATTTGCAGGCTGGCTCCCCTAATCCCTGTGATTCATTTGCCTTCTCTGAAGGCTGAAATCCCCTTGGCTTGCTGCCTGCCAGCACCCTGGCCCTCACCCAGCTCCACTCTGTCCCTTCCTTTCCCTCTGAGCTTTTCGAGCAGGAACGGTCTTTTAACTTTCTTTGTATCCTCAAGCACATTGCACACAGCTTGGCTTACTTATATAGGAGTTTGTTAAGTGCCTTTTGACTTGACTTGGACCCCTCCCCACCAATTTTAACAACTCTCCCTTCAAATCAGACATCCTTCCACAAACTCTTACACTTTTCTTACATTCATACAACCCTACCAGTCCACAGAGATAAAGCATCTCAGGCCACACTCTCCAATGCTTGGTGCTCCTTTTCTCATGAGCTCAAGACAGAGGCAGATGAAGGAGATGGCAGACCCTGTGCTCCATTGCCACTGGGACCATCCCTCTGCTGCCATCTTGTAGGAGTCGCTCCTCTTCTGAGATTCCCATCATCTGTCTTTATCCTTGTTTGCTCTTGACTTAGAAACATAAAAGTCATAAAAGCATTTGTGGAGAAGAATTTATGCATTTATAATATTTATGCATTTATAAATACTAGGCTATAATAAATGATATTATAGTTTATTATGATAAATACTATTATAACAGAAGCATTTATGAATAATAATAGTAATGCTAGAATTTGTGTAGCACTTTAAGGTTTTACATATCTCATCTCGTTTGACCTTCACAACTCTGCAAGGTGCATGCTATTGTTAGCCCCATTTTACAGATAAGGAAACAAACTAAGAGAGGTTATTAGGTGTTTACTATGTGCCAGGCACTGTGTCAGGTGCTGGGGATACAAAGAAAGGCAAAAAAACAATTCCTGGGCTCAAAAGGCTTGCTGTCTAATGGGGACACAACATGCAAATAATGGCATATGTACAAGATATATTGAATACAATGTAAATGGGAGCGATCTTAAAGGGAAGGCACCAGCATTGAGAGGAGCTTGGAAAGTTGTGAAGGAAGCCACAGAAGACAGGAGACCTAGATGTGGAGAGAAAACCTTCCAGGCATAGGGGACAGACAAAGAAAAGGCACAGTATCAGATGAGTGAGGAACTATGTTCTTGGGTGAAAAACATGGAGGAGGCTAGCAGCTGGATTGTTGAGTCCATGGAGGTGGAAGAAGACTGGAAAGGTAGGGAGAGGCCAGGTTGTGAAAGACTTTAAAAGCCTAACAGAAGCTTGTATATTTGATCCTGGAGGCAATAGGGAGACTCTGGAGTTTATTGAACGTATGGGTGTGTGGGGAGATGACATGGGCAAGTTTTCTCCTTTGTAAAGGATTTCAGATTTCTTCTCCCCTCTCTCACCCTACCCGGAGACTAGCATTCATTCATACACAGGACTCCAATACCTATTTTGATGTTCTCCTATCTCAGCCTCCTCAACTCCCACAGCCTACAGCTTCTCTCCACCTCAGCTAGTCACAGGGATGGTTACATCTTATATTTCACCGTAACCCATAATTGTGTCACACCATGATCTCAAACTTTGAAATACAACAGCATCTCCTACTCCCTTTTCTCCTAGTCAGTCTCCTCTGCTCTGTCACATTTGCCTCTTTGACCCTGTGGTTAGCAAATTCACTCATATATTCCCCTCCACCATTGATTCTCTGGTCCCCTTGGCCTCCAACCAGTATCATCTCCTTTGCCCATATTATCTGCTTTCTCTGATCATTCCCCCAAGCTGTTGATTGCAGCTGGAGGACATAGCAGAACCATACTGATTTGGTCGATAATCTAAACAGGGCCCTTACTGCTGTGTGATGATTTTTTTAATTCTTTCTGACTGATTCTCTAACACTCTCCCCTTAGCAGCTATTTCAAATGTCTTGTAGCTAGGTAGTGTAGTAAGTAGCACTCTGGACCTGGAGTCAGGAAGACCTGAGTTCAAATTTGACCTAGACATGGACTAGCTGTGTGACCCTTAGCAGATCACTTCTCAGCCTGTCTCAGTTTCCTCAACTGTTGTTGTGAGATCAAATGAGATATTTGCAAAGTTTCTGGCACATAGTAGGCTTTACTTAAATGCTTCCTTTTTTCCTCCTTCCCAAGCCTCCAGAGCCATCCTTACCCCTCCCAGTAGATGTGAATGTCTATAGGCTCTCTCTTCTCCTCTATCATGTACCTCAGAATCTCCACACTTTTTTTTATCCATCCTCTCTTCCTTTACAATGATCTCTGAGGAAGAGGTGCCCCTTCTTTCCATTCCATCTCCTTGCATTATTGATCATCCTCTCTCTCTCTCTCCCTCTCTCTCTCTCTCTCTCTCTCTCTCTCTCTCTCTCTCTCTCTCTCTCTCTCTCTTTCTTTCTTTTTCTCTTTCTCTGTCACACTCACACACACACACACACACACACTCACACACACACACACACACCCCTTCAGCTCCTCCCCCCATCTACTCTGCATCTTTCCTCTTTTTTCATAGCCAAAATCTTAGATATAATTATCAAATTATATATTCCAGTTCCTCATCAACCATTTTCTTCTCAACTTCTTACAGTCAGGCTTCTGACCCCCCCCCCCCCGCTGAAACCACTTTTCCATTGTTACCAATGGTCTCTGAATTGTTGAATCCAACAACATTTTCTCAGTCCTTTGCCACTTCTGCAGCTTCTGATGCTGCCAATGATCCCCTCTTCTTATGTGTTCTCCTCTCCTCTCTTGGTTTTGGTCACACTCCTCTTCCCTAGTTCTCCTCCTACCTTTCTCACTTTGTTTTCTCCTCTGATGTTTCATCATCCATTTCTCACTTACTAAGCATGGTAATCCCCCTAGGGCTCTATTCTAGGACTTCTCACTCTATGCTTTTTCTCTTTTGGTGATTTCTTTAGCTCTCATGGTTTTAATTCTCTCAAAGCTTATGACTCCCAGATTTACATAGCCAGACCTAATTCCTCTCCTGAATACACCCTCAACTGCCTCCCATACATCTCCACCTAGATAACTCAATTACACCTCAGACTCACCATGTCTAAAATGGCACTCATGATCTTCATCCCATCTTTCCTTTACGTGTCCCACATTGCTGTTGAGAACACCACCATCTTACCAGTTATCCCAGTTCACATCCTTGGGTTTTCCCTCACCCTGCTCTCATATCCCAATAAGCTGCTAAGTCTTCTCAATTCTACCTCTATAATATTTCCCACATCCATCCTTTCTACTCAGCTACCACCCTAGTCAAGGGCTTCATCAAGTAGGTGACAAAATGGGTAAGGCTGAGAGTTCATGATCCGATTTCAGACACTTACTAGCTGTGTGACTCTGAGCAAATCATTTAACCTCTCTTTGCTTCAGTTTCATCTGTAAAATAGGGATGATAATAATAGCATCTACCTCCCAGGGTTGTTGTAAGAATCAAAGGAGATTGCTCAATCGTGTTCAACTCTTCATGACCCCATTTAGGGTTTTCTTAGCAAAGATGCTGGAGTGGTTTACCATTTCCTCTTCCAGTTCATTTTACAGATGAGGAAATTGAGGCAAACAGGCTTAACTGACTTGCCCAGGGTTGCACAGCTAGTAAATGTTTGAGACCATATTTGAACTCAAGTCTTCCTGACTCCAGGCCTAGAGCTCTATCCTTTGCACCACCTTGAGATTGGTGAACTTCAGAGAGCTACACATGTGCTACCTTTTTATTATTATCGTCACCTCTTGTCCAGATTTTTATAATAGCCTCCTAAATATTTGCCCTGATACCCAACCAATCCTCTACACAGTGGCCAAAAATAATATTACTGACAGACATGGCCCCGTCTCTCCTCTGCTCTAAAATATTCAATGGTTCCCCAGTGCCTCTAGGATAAAATACAATGCCCAAATGCTCTTTCTCCTTGTCTCTGTTTCCTGGCTTTCCTGGCTTCCTTCAAGCCTCAGCTGCCAGGAGCTTTTCTTGGCCCCCCTCCGTGTTAGTGGCTTCCCTATGAGATTTCCTCCAGTTTACCTTGTGTGCAATGTTCTTGCATGTACATACTTGTTTGTGGGTTGTTCCCACCCCTACCGTAGTTCCCATTAGAATACAACCTCTTTAGAGTCTCTAACTGCTTTTTCTTTTCAGACAGTGAATAGTGCTTCTTGCCATGTAAACCCCTCTTAATCTAGCTCCCATTTTCTTACCAGCCTTATTTCATATTAGACCCTTCAGGCACTCTCTGTTCCAGTCAAACTGGCCTTTGAACTCACTTTTTCTATTCCTATCCTTGTATCTCCGTATAGGCTAGCTATCCTCTATGCCTCCTCATCTCTGCCTCTTAGAATCCTTAGCTTTCCTCGAGACTCGGCTCAGTCACCACCTTTTATACAGAGCCTTTCCTGACCTACACACACACACACACACACACACACACACACACACAGAGGTTATAGGGCTGTTACCCTTCTCAAGTGATCTATTTAGCTGTGTCTCCATTCTAGCAGCCAAGAGAATGTAAGCTCTCTGAAAGCAAGCATGTATTGGATTTAACTTTGTATAGCTAAGGCATAGCATGGTGGTTGGCATGTAATAGCTGATTTATAAAGGTTTGTCATATTGCCTCTCTTCTCCTTCTCTCCCCTCTCTTCATATTGCCTTCCCTTCCCTCTCTGTTCATTTTCTCTCTTCCTCTACCATAAATAATCCTGGGGTGAAGATATCTCCCTCTGCATTTTTCATAATAATAATAATAATAATAATAATAATAGCTAGCATTTATATAGTGCTTTAAGGTCTGCAAAGTACCTTAGAAATATTATCTCATTTTATCCTCACAACATCCCTGACAGGTAGGTGCTATTATTATTATCATTTCACAGATGAGGAAACTGAGGCTAGAAGAGGGTAAGTGACTTGCCCAGGGTCACACAGCTAGTAAGTTCCTGAGGATGGATTTGAACTCAAGTCTTCCTCATTCCAAGTCTATTCCTTTACCTACTTGGACAATTGGCTCCCTCCATTCATCAAATACATATTGATGAACATTATGTGTACAAGGCAATATGGTAGATGAAGGAAGCATACAAAGAAATATATGGCTACAGTCTCAGGCAGTATGTGATAAATGTCACAGGGCTGATATAAGAAGTAAATTCTAGATGAGTTGATAGAAAGGAGAGATCACTGGACTGAGGTGATTGAGGGTGCGGCCTGGAGAAGGTGGCATTGGACCTAGGCTTTGTTGCCTCAAAATATGAGATGGCAAGTTCTACAAGTGTGTGGGACTCACCATGCGCAGTTCCCAGCCTAGGACCAATCACCCATCTCTCTGATGGGAAAAAGGTGGCTTTACACATAGTGGGTGCTCAGTGCTTTTGGAATAATGGGATGAATGACTGCAATAATAGCTCATTTCTGAAGAAAAAGAGAGACTAAGAAATGGATGGCTCAGCCTACCCACCCTAGCCTTACTTGGTTTGTTAAGCCCTCTGTGCTTGTCCTCCAAGGTCAGCTTCTGGCCAAGTCCCTTATACCTCTGTCTTTCCCTCCTTGTTTTCCTCAAAGACACACCCTGCCTAATGATCTCCATGCCCTTCATTCTCCAGCATGGCCACCAGGAGGGGCCCTATGATAGCCTGGGCTGCCTTGCCCTCTTCTGTCATGGAGATACAGCAGAGACTGCTAACTGGGGACAGCCTGGAATTGTCTACTCCCAGCTTCTCAGCCCCTGGAATGACAATGTGGCATGCTGAGATCTGCCATTAGAGTAAGTCACACTTCCAAAGGGTCCTCAAAGTAGATGTGTCTCTACAGTGAAACTATGGGACCCAATGGGGCTACCATTCTTAGGTTCTTCAGAGAATTAGAATCACAGAACAACTAGAACAGACCTGGGGGATTACATATTCCAGGCCTTCATTAAAATGATAGTTGAAAAACATCAGATAAAGACACTAAGACAAAGAGACTTTGCCCAATGTCACAAAGTAAGTTCCTGTCAGAATCAGGACTGGAACTCATGTCTCCTGGTTCCTAGGTCAGTATCATTTCCATTATCCAATAGTCCTCAGTTTGTACAATTTTTGTGTCACAGAACTTCAAAATATCTACAATTCCTTGGGAAACTGCAGTTCAGAGACACATGCTTCTATCACCTTGCCCACATTACCATCCCTCCATTTTCTTCACCAGCAGGCTACAGAAAGGCCTACTGACACCATGGCTTCCTTGAAGATGTGGCCTTTGTGTTTTCAGCACAGACCCAAGAGTTTCTTCCAAGAAAATGAGAAAGAGGTCAAAGGAGAAGAGGAGAAGGAAGATATAGAGAAGGAGGAAACATGAGCATTTATGAATCACTTACTAGACATCAGGCATTATGCTAGGATACAAAGAAAGAGCAAAAACAACCTCTGCTCTCCAGAAGCTCACATTCTAACTGGGGAGACATGTACATAGATAGGCATGTCCAGGATACATACAAAGGACAAGGAGGGTAACTTTAGAAGAAAAAGCACCAGTAGATGGGGAAAGAACTTCTGCAGAAGGTGGCATTTGAGTTGAGTCTTAAAGGAAGCAAGATTCTAAAAGGCAGAAGTGAGAAAGGAGAACATTCCGGACATAAGGGACAATCAGTGCAAAGATATGGTGATGGAAGAAGGGATGTAGTGTGTGAGGAGCTGCAAGAAGTCTGGCATTGCTGGACTGTAGAATGTATGAGAGGCAGTAATGTGTAAGAAGACAAGAAGGATAGGAAAGGGTAAGGCTGTGAAACTTTAAATGCTGTACATAGAACTACTTATTTGAGCCTAGAGGTAATAAGGAGTCACTGGAGTATACATTTGATCTTAGAGGTAATAGAGAGCCATTGAAATTTATTTGGACAGGAGTGGGAAGAGAGGAGGTCAAAGCCAAGGTTTTTGATTGGCTCTTTCTTATGGCTCCTCTCCCTCCTTCTTCCCTAGCCCAATCATCTCAAGACTTCCTCCTTGAACCTAGCCAGATGGGTAGCCACTATTTCTACTAAGGGGTTTCTTGTTTACCTCCCTAGGGTAGTAGTAGAACCCACTCTATAGCTATAACCCAGGTATCTGAGTAATTTAGGAAAATTTTCTTATCCTGCTTAAGCATGACTCCAGATTGGTGGATGGAAGGCTGAGTACCTCTGGGAAGGAGGAGTTGGTGCAAAAGCTTCGGGGGGAGAGAGAGAGAGAAAGAGAAAGAGAGAGACAGACAGAGAGACAGAGAGAGGGAGAGACAGAGAGAGAGAGAGAGAGAGAGAGAGAGAGAGAGAGAGAGAGAGAGAGAGAGAGAGAGAGAAGATAGATGTTTTTAGTTCCAGGTAGTTTCTTTGAGACTAATTCCAGACATGTAGAGAGAGAAACAGAGAGACAGACAGACTTTGACAGCTGAAGACATGTAGTGGAAGTGGGCTTTGCAATACATTCTTGATTTTTAGCTTCCCTCCATAAAGACTATGGGAAATTTCCCCTTGGGTGAGAATGGGACCTCTCTCTTAGATGAACTGAGATCTCATCTGGCTCATTCACTTGGTGTATTCTTTGTTATATTCTATTTTGTAGAATTCCTTTGGTTTCTGTTTGCTTTTTACTTGGCTAAATGGGTTTACTTGCAATTTGTTTTTTTGTGATGGTCTTTTATGGAGACAGAATTTGTGGAAAGGAGTTAAACCTGCAAGTGAGGACTGAGGGTAACCTTCCCCCTTGAAAAGCAACCAGGTAGGAGGGCTTCCAGCACTGCACTCCTGTACCAGCCACTGCCCTTATCATCACTCAGCCCATTTCCCTCCAGGTTTTGGAATACAGGTCAGAGCCACTAGAACCTGTGGCTCACAAGTGTCATAAGAGAAATTAAGTCTGATCTACATTCAGAAGTGTGCAGTCTTAATGTACAGTGAAGAGAAACTGCTATTTTTGTGATCTTTTCATTAAAAACTTGGTTGAAAATGAAAAGAAAGCAACCAGATAAGTAGCTTTTGTTTTGAATCTATTGTACACCCAAATGGTCAGTATTTCAGGGGGAAGGGAGGCTGATGAAATTCGAATGCTGCAGCCCCACAGAAACTGCAGGAAAGAGCCCTCATCTTGGCAGTGTTCTGGGGACGTGCCTACTTTTCCATACCCCACCCCACAACTATGGTGCTGGCTCTTCTCTTCTCAGGGGGTGGTCAAGACCTCATATTGTACCCATCACACTTAAACAACCAGTGTGGACATAAGTATCTTCCATGGGCACACACACACTTCACTCAGAGAACCACATGGGGACTAGGCAGCAGAAGACTTGTGTTGGAGTCCAATCTCTACTATTTAATAGCGGTATGAGCAAGTAATTCAGTCTCTCTGGGCCTTAGTTTCTCCAGCTGTAAAACAAGAGGGTTGCATTAGATGACCTCTAAGGTGCTTTCATATATTTTGTAATTCTAGAATAAGGCATGATGATGCCTGGTGGCTGAGGGAGAGGTTGATGGAAGGGGCCACATGGAAAAGCAGATTGAGCATCGGTAGTTTCTAGAACTCAGTGTCCACATCAGAACTACCTCTCCTGAAAGGGAATCTGCCCAAGTGACTTCCAGTCTTTCCTTCTGGAGTCATAGGCGTAGCAGGGGAAAATGATCAACAAAAGTCCAGTGTCAAGTTGGAGGGAGGAAGGTAGAAGGTGCAGGGGAGGGATTGAGGCTGAAGGTTTTGTCAACAAAGACTCTTTGTGTCCACAGAAGCATTTGGCAGGAAACCAGGAGGTAAGGAATGAAAGAATACCTCCCCACTTCCAACAGGAGACAGCAGCAGCTAATCACGCTCGTGATCATAACTGGCATCTCTAACACTGACTCCTTTGATTCATCCTGCTCTCCCTCTCTGAATATTTACATGTTATCAGATGCCATGTTCCATTCCCTAAATCTCACAGTACACCGGGGAGGCTACAGTACATTGAGAGAGGCTATGTATGGGTGTGCAGGGATCTTCCATTTTGTTCTGGATGGGAAGAGAATAGTGAAGGTTTGGGTGTGGGGAGGGAAAGAGAATTGAGACCCTAAGGGAGGCTTATCTAAGGGATTTACTGGAAAATTAAAGGATCCTGTTGGAATTAAACTGATCAGACTCTCAGATCTGTCTCCTGAGGACCATCAGCTTTCTTCCATTTTCATGCATAACTGGACAAGTTGGAACACCGAAAAGAAAAGTTCAGATCGGGGAAGTGTGATTCATAGGATCAGAAGATCACAGATAGAGAGAGCTAAAGGGGACCTCGAGGCCATCTTAGCCAACCCCTTCATTTTACAGATGAAGAAACTGAAGCTCAGAGAGGTCAAGATCTTGTGCCTAAGACCAAAAGGGAGTCAAAGTCAAAAGCTAGATTTGAACCCAAGTTCTCTGACTTCAGAGCCAGGGTACCTAAAAAAGTTAAGGAGTGAGGTATAGAAATCTCTCCCTGACACAGCTCAGTGTACTGGACTGCGAGTCAGAAGTCCTGGCTTCTAGTTGTCACTTTTCCACTGGGGGATGGAAGGGGAGGAAGGGAATAAGCATTTATATAGCTATGTGCCAGGCACTGTGCTAAGTGCTTTATGAATATTATCTCATTTGATTCTCACAACAAGATGCTTTTATTTTCCCCATTTTATAGTTGAAAAAACTGAGACTTGCCCAAGGTCACACAGCCACTAAGTAGCTGAGGTAAAATTTTAACTCAGGTCTTCCTGAATCCAGGCCCAGCAAGCTGTTTACTCTACCATCTAACTGCCCCTAAACAGACCACTAAAGATCTGTGTGACCATCCACAAATCATATCACTTCTCTTTGGACCTCATTCTCTTTCACCTGTAAAATGGGGGTGTTGTTCAATTGTGTCTGACTCCTTGTGACCCCATGGGACCTTTTCTTGGCAAAGGTACTGGAGTGGTTTGCTATTTCCTTCTCCAGTAGATTAAGGAAAACAGAGCTCTGGCCACTCTACTGTGATGACTGGAGGGAAAAGCGAGGCTCACAACTTTGTGCAGCTCTGCCTCACTCAAATCCCATCTGCACACAAGTCAAGACATCATCTTCACGATGTCAATAGTCCTCTTTGAGAATGAAGGATGAACAGCAATAAGGCTTCCGCACGAGGCCTCTACGCAGAGAGACTTCCAGAGCAGGGGATGTGAGTCAAACCTTGTCACACATATTTCTTACATGTGTGTCTCACTAATATTATGTATGGTCTAAGTTTAGACTCATGGATCCTGTATGTATTTGTGGGAAGGAGTGAACCAGGTTTTTAGGAGATGGTTTTGTATTAACTGTCTTTACTATGTTATCTGAGAGTAGTAGTAGCTGCCCTCTGAGCACCCAAACTGCCAATTCCAACAGAAGTTGGAAAATGTTGCTTTTATTATTACTATTACTATTATTATTATTATTATTATTATTTCTTCTTTTCAAAAATCTGGGACAATTTCCTTTTTGCCTTGTGAAGTTTTCATTTTTGATTTCGTGAAATAGCTCTGAAAAAACAGGTTTTTAAAAAGCCCATTGTGTTTCAAATGGAGCTGCTTGACTAGCTTTTAAACCCAAATCTTTCTGGCTTTCATTGAATGGCCAATAAGCCTTGGTGACTCATTGTTTAGGTTTTAGAATAATTGTTTATGCTTGGAATAAGTGTAGATAGCCATTGTTTTCTGTTCTGGCCAGAAACTCAGAGGATCTTTCCCTCCAGATTGATATCTCTGTGATGGCAAATTGGGCCATCTTTTGTCTCAATTCTTACCTAGCCATCAGTGACTGAATGGGTGTGGCCTCAGGCAAACTGAGACCTGGGAAAGACCTTAATTTAGAAAGGCCAAGGTCACCCACTGCACCCTGGACCATTTCGGGTTGTCTCGACTTTTGTCTTGCCACTGGACTTCGATGACTCTGGAGAAAGTGAAGCTAAGGACTGCCTCACTGACAATCCAACTTATGGGCAAGTCAAGACATCACCCTCATGATACCATTGGTCTTCTTCAAGAAGGAAGGAAGAAAGGGGCAGCTAGGAGAGCACCAGCCCTGAAGTCAGGAGGACCTGAGTTCAAATAGGGCCTCAGACCAAACACTTGACACTTACTAACTGTGTGACCCTGGGAAAGTCACTTAACCCCAATTGCCTAAAAAAGAAAATAATAAAAAAAATTAAAAAGAATGAAGGAAGAACAACAACAAGGCAAATGCAGGTTAAGTGACTTGCCCAGGGTCATACAGCTAGTAAGTTTCTAAGGCTGAATTTGAACTCAAGTCTTCCTGACTCCAGGCCCAGTGCTCTATCCACTGACCCATCTAGCTGCCTCCAAATGAGGGTAGTTGGACTCAATTTCTTCTAGTTTTGATACTCTATTATTCTGATAGCCACTTAAGTAAGATAGACATCTGTATGGAAAGTCAAGGGGAAATCTAGTTGGAGGGAAGAGAATGTATAATATGTCCTCTGAAGAATCTCTCCAACCTTCAGATGAAAGGCAGTCTCAGGCTAGCAGAACTGATCATCCTTCACTGATGTGCTAGTTCAAGGCTGCAGTCTCATCTAGCAGAATTGATCATCCTTCACTGGTGTGATAGTTCAAGGCTGTTCTGGTGAATGGGAGAACTTGTAATCATGTGGGAAGTCCAGGCCCACTTCACTGTTTTTTCAAAAAGATCTGGATGAGGGAATGGAGAGAAACACAGAGAAAGAGAGAGAGAGATAAATTGAAGTGAGTGGAGCGAAAGACATAGAGAAGAGAGAGGAGGAAGAAAAAAGCAAGATTGAGAGAGGAGGGCCAGATTGAGAGAGAAGAGAGAGGGAGAAAAGGAAAGACAAGGAAGAAAGTAGAGAGAGAAAAGGAAAAATAAGAGAGAAGAGGAAAGACAAGGAAGAAAGAGAAGAGAGGAAAAGGGAAAAACAATGATGGGGTGATGGGACCTGGATCCTGAATTTTCCTATATATTTCAGCAACTCAGATGCCTGAGGCATCTGGCCCATCCCAACCTACCTAGACAGTCTATAACCTTTTAAATGCCTTTTCACTGTGGCTCTCTGCCCCCTTAACTCCTTTCATTGTCTGTACCTGGATCATCCCAGACTATTTACCAATCCCTAGTTCCATCTATACCCTTTCTCTGTTGCCCCTGGGCCACCCCAGACTATTTACCACTCTAATCCCATTCAGATCTTCTCACTGTCTTTTCTTGTATATAAGTACTAATCTTATCCCCATCAAATTGCACAGATTCTTAGAAACTCTCCTGCTCCTATTAGCCTTACAATACCTCAGATTCACTTACAATTTAGCCTGCTTCTATTGGCTTCACAAATAAACCTTGCTACTTTGGCTGAAAGAAGGCTTGAGTGGTCAAATTCTTTCAAGGCAGACCTCCTGTACCCTTGCATTTTGGGGTTCCCAGCCCATCAAACTACAAGAAAAAGAGAGAGAGAAGAGGAAAGGCAAGGAAGAGAGAGGAGAGAGGAAGAAGGAAAAGATGAAAGAAGAGAGAAAAGAGAAAAGATAAGAGGAAGAAAGGGAGAGAGAGGGAGAGATGCATATTAAGAACAGTGTAGAGAAAGATAAGAGAGGAGAAAGAGAATAGAAAGAGATTGAAAAAGGAGAATGAGATCGAGAAAAGAGGAAGAGAGATTGAGAGAAAGAGGAAAAAAAGATCAAGATTGAAAAAGAGAGGAGGAGAGGGAGATTGGGAAAGAGAGAGAGAGAGAGAGAGAGAGAGAGAGAGAGAGAGAGAGAGAGAGAGAGAGAGAGAGAAAGGTTGGGAGTGAGAGAAGAGGGAGTGAAAGAAAGGAGAGAAATTGGGGGTAGGGAAGAGCAGACCCATGAGAATAATGTGAGGGGAAAAGAAAACATGATTGGTAACTGGCTGCTTGAGAAAGGCATCCAACTATGGAGGTGAAACATCACAGTGAGCTAGCCCAGGGAGTCAGAAGAGTGGAGCCTGCAGCCCCATTAAGCTGCTTTGCAATCAAGAGGGAAGGAGACAGCTCTAAATATGGATGTAGGCATCTAGCTCTGTGGTTCCCAAACTGGTGTATGCCATTTTCCTAACACAATCTGGGCAATTACAACATTTTCCCACCATTGCATAAAGGCCCTAGAGTGACTTATAGGCAAGGGAAGGAAGCAAAAAGAAATGAATGAAACCGGGAGCAGGGAGGAGGGTGCAGAGGGAAGAAAAAGAATAAGAGAAGGAAGAGAAAGAAAGAGAAGCAGATGGGATTGGGTTACATGTCAAGGTCTGACTCAGATGCCCTGTCCCCATTAGGAGAAAGGGAAAGAGAATCACCTCCTTTAGTCTTGGGAGTGGCATGAGGAAGGGGAAGGGATGATAGGTAGTGAGTGAATCAGGGAGGTAAAGTTTATAGAATGTCAGACTTCAAATATCACCTAATCCAACCCATCCATTTTACAGAAGAGGAAGTCAAGGCTCAGAGAGAAAGTAATTTGCCCAAGTTGACAAAGTCAAAGGCAGAATTGAGAATGAAACCCAAGTCTTCTGGACTGTATTATTCCAGAGAAGATAAATCAGGAAATGGCTACATGATTCCAACTCCCACTTCCATGCCTTTTCTGAACTCCCCCCCCCATGCTTGGCGTGTCCTCCCCTTCCCCATCCTTTACAACCCAACTCAAATGCTCCCTCCTATGTGAAATCTACCCGAATTCTCTGGCTGGTAGCCCTTGTCTTCTTGGAACCTCCTGGTGGGCTTGGTTTCAGATTACTGAGTAGTATGCTGATTTTCTGTATATATTACATCTCCCTACTTGACTTCAGGCTCCATGACTGGGTCTTATCTAAACTTTGTATCTTTCCCAGCACCCAGTACAGTGATTTGCTTATATCAGGCATTTAATAAATGTTTGTTGAATTAAATTTGCTTATTTCAAGGGAATGCAGGAGAATGCACAGCTGATGCAGTGAAGATGCGAATGACTAAGAAGCATGTTTTTATGCATGGATTTTGTATTATTATATAGGTCCCCAGATTACTCAGTGAGTACACACACACACACAAACACACTATACAACCTTCTTGAGTCAGCCTGATGAAACAGAATCATTTATTTAGCATCAAAAGACCTGGATTTAAATCCTAGCTCTGCTACTTACTACCCATTGTGGTTGTAAGCAAGCTGATTTAATCTCTGTGGGCCTCAGTTTCCCCATCTTATAAAATTATGAGGTTGGACTCCCAAATGTTCCAGTGTTACAGCCTGGCCAAGAGAGAAACTTTCCCACGGGGTAGCACCTATGTCCATCAAAAGTACAACATAGACAGGATAACTTTAGCCAAAGGCAAGAGGAGCCAGAAGTCACCAGTTAGTTCTATTTGTCCTGGACAAAGGTCAGCTATAACTCCGTTACTACCCAGTTCATTTATTTTGTAAATAAAATAGTTGATTAAATATTTGTTTGGCCTGTACTTATGACTACATTAGTGTAGTGGGCTGCTACCAAAATAAATTAGCAACAATTAGAAATGATTAGAAATTGGTAATTTATAGGCTTTTAAAAGAGTTTTCTGGGGTACTGAGAGGTTGTGATTTGCCCTGGGGTCACATGGACAGACTATGTCGGAAGCCTGACTCTGAAGCCAGCATCTATCTACTCTGCCTTGTTGCCTCTCATTAAATAACATCTCTGTTTTTTACAATTTTAGGTGACCTGTTTTTCCCCCTTTCAGGGCTCATACATGAGACTCCCATGCTACGCTAGAGTCCTATGACCTATGTCTCTGACCTAGAGCTGGTCAATGAAACCAATGAAAAAAAAAAAGATTTCCCAATTTACCAGTTGCCCTAATCCACGATTTGGGGATTTGTGTTCCCATATTTCCAATGTCAATGGAGGAACTGCCACAAGTTTGTGATAACCCCAAGCACAAAGCCAAGCTGGAGGCAGAAACAGCTGCAAAGATCTCCTACAACTCGCCGTCTTCTGGGATCTGCTGTCACCACTCCAGATATTCCAAAGCTAGAGATCGGGGATAGAGGGAGAAGCTGGGAAGGGCTCCCTGCAGGCACCGGCTGACCCAGTCTGCAGAAACAGCAGGTTGTGTGCCCAGAGAGATATGACAGCACTGCCCCTGCTCCCACGCCCATCCCCACCCCGGGTGCACTGTGAGAACGCTCAGTGGCGCTCCAGAACCCTGGGGATACCCCCACCTAGCGGAAGGGGTTTCAGTGCCCCATTCTGCACCTGTGCCTGGGACTCAGGGCCTGGTAGTCTCATCAATAACAGCTTCAAATTCCTCATTAAAAGACTGCAACAGGGGGTATCAGCCCCCATTGGCAGCTGAGGCTCTAATAAGTATAATAATCAGCATTAAGAGAATGAGTGGAGGAGTGAGCAAGGCTGATAATCCAGTGATTATATTAATCAGCTTTGATCGGATTCTGCAGCACCCTCCTCTTGGCATCCCCTCCAGAGTCAATGAGAGGGCGCAGATCTGGCATCTTAAGACACTTCCTCCCCTCTACTCCCCTTCGACCTCCCCTACTGCTTCCCAGCTCCTGCCACATACATCCTTAGGCTTTCCTGACTCTGCATCTTCCTTACAGCTAGCTGCAGAAAAGGGCTTGGCCTCCTTGGTTGGCTCAGAGAGCGGGAGAAAAGCAGTGGGAAGACATTGCCAACAAACATGCCAGTTCTCTCCCATTCTGAAAAAAAAAAAACCCAAATCACACCCTCACTTGATCCTTCCATCCCTGTTAAATATCATCCTATATCTCTTCTGTCCTTTGTAGCTAAACTCCTCAAAAAAGACCTACAGCAGGGGCCTCCACTTTCTCTCCTCTCACTCTCTTCTTAACCCTTTACAATCTGACTTCCAACCATAACATTCCACTCAAACTGCTCTCTCCAAAGTTACCAGTGATCTCTCATTTGCCAAATCTATTAGCCTTTTCTCAGTCCTCATTCTCCTTGACTTCTCTGCAGCCTCTGACACTGCTGGCCACTCTCCCCTCCTTGATATTCTCTCTTCTCTCTAGGTTTTTGGAATAGCACCTCTCTCCTGGTTTTCCTCCTACCTGTCTGACCAATCCTTCTCTGTCTCCTTTGTCTTATCCTCCTCCAGATCACACCTGCCAACCACAGTATCCCTCAGGGTTCTGTCCTGGGCCCTCTTCTCTTCTCCTTCTAGACTACTTCACTTGGTGATTTCATCAGCTTCCAAGGATTTAATCACCATCTGTATGCTGATGATTCTCAAATCTACCTTTCCTGACCCAATTTCTCAGCTGACTTCCAATCTCACTCCCACCTTGCAACTGAAAGGCAATCCAGTAGCCATCTTAAACTCAACATGTCCAAAATAGAAATTATCTTTCCCCCAAATCTTACGCCACCTTCCCTGTTACTATAGAGAGCACCACCATCCTCCCAGGCCCTCAGGCTCACAACCTAGGAATTATCCTGGATTCCTTACTGTCTCTCACCCCCCCCATATCCAATCTGTTGGCAAGGCCTGTCCATCTCCCCTTTGAAACATGTCTCATATATGCCCCCTTCTCTCCTCTGACACTGCCACCACTCTGGTAGAGGCCCCTCATCACCTCACACCTAGACTATCGCAATAGCCTGCTGGTGGATCGGCTTGGTTCAGGTCTCTCCCCTCTTAAATCCATCAGTCCATTCAGCCACTAAAGTGATTTTCCTAAAGTATGGGCCCAATCATATCAGTGTGGACTCAATAAACCCCAGTGGCTCCCAATATCTTCCAAGAGCGAGTACAAAATACTGTTTGCCATTCAAAATCCTCCTCCCTTTCCAGTCTTCTCACCTTGTACTCCACACATATACTCTTTGATTCAGCGACGCTGGCCTCCTGACTGTTCTGCCCACAAGATATTCCATTTCTCCCATGTAGGCATTTTCTCTGGCTATCACCCGTGCCTGGAATGTTCCTTTCCTCTGCTCCAACTATTGACCTCCCTGGCTTCCTTTAAGTTTCCACTAAAATTCCACCTTCTCCAAGAAGCCTTCCCCAATACTACTTAATTACAGTGCCTTCCCTCTGTTCATTATTTCCTATTTATCCTGTATAAATACAGCTAAGTAGCACAGTGGATAGAGCACTGAGCATAAATTCAGGAAGACCTGAGTTTAAATCCAGCCTCATACACTAGATGTGTGACCCTGGGCAAGTCACTTAACCCTGTTTGTCTCAGTTACCTCATCTGCCAAATGAGCTGGAAAAGGAAAAGGCACGCCAGTATCTTTGCCAAGAAAATGCCAAATAGGGTCATGAAAAGCCTGACATGACTGAAACAGCCCACCAACAAATGGCTTACTTTGTATCTATATATTTATTTGGATGTTATCTCTCCATTAGATTGTAAGCTCATTGAGGTCAGGGACCATTTTTTTGCCTCTTTTTTCATCTTTAGTGTTTAGCACAGTGCCAAGTGAGAGCCATCTCCAGTCTGCCTGACTGATATCTTGCCGTGAGACCCAGAGGGCTCTGGAGGAGACAATGAGGCTGGTGACTGCACGGCCCTGAAATCTAATTCACTTGCACATCATGGTATCACCTTCATGATGTCATGGTTCTCTTCAAGACTGAAGGACAAACAACAACAGAGCCAGCCATATGATAGGAACTTGGTAATATGTATTGATTGTTTGATGTTCTTGAAGTCTGATGGATTGAATCTGATTGGCTTGGCCTGACTGGAGGGCTGAAGCCATAAGTGTCAGGATCAAGTCTGAGTAGGATCTCCTGAACCTGAAGCCAAGACTGGATTATTGACCTTAGTTACTTTCCTCTCTCTTTCTTCTCCCTCAGCCCTCCCTCCCCATTCTTAAAGCTTAGCCATAGAGGCCTCACACTTAATCTCCTTTCTTGCCTGCTTAGTCCCCTGACCTAAGGGCTAGAGACATTTTTCAACTGTTTCAAATTAACATTATCGTGGGGCAGCTAGGTGAAGCAGTGAATAGAGCACCGGCCCTGGATTCAGGAGGACCTGAGTTCAAATCCGGCCTCAAACACATAGCACTTACTGGCTGTGTCACTTAACCCCATTGCCTAGCTGGGAAAAAAAATCAAATCAACATTATCGGAGGGCTCAAAGGAAATGGAAATGAATTTCATAGACCCTGTTAAAGCCTCTGTCCCTCACTTTACCACATAGACCTCAGTATCCACAGCTCTGGGGAGGTGACGTCACTCCTAGGGTTCTATACTTCCTTTCTGGCTCCCAGCCCCTTTCCCACCTCCTCTCACTTCCTCAGGCTCCTCCATGTCTCACATGCTCTAAATTTAAAGAAACCTAGAAATATGGCTTCTGGAGGAGCTTCCACTAAAGAAACCAACTCTCACCAGGGCATCCAGCCCCTGAGGGAGCTGGGGGTTAGGAGTGGAGTGGAGAGGGAGGGCAGAACCAAAGCATTAGGGGATTCAAAATAGACTTCTTGGGCTCGTTAGAACCTGGCAGGACTTGGTAGCCTCCAGAGGGGAAACTCGGTCTGAATGTGTGGGTTTGGTGGAAGTGAGATTTCACAGGCTTTTGTTAGACCAGATTCCTCACAAAATCATTTATTGGAAAGGTCATGGGGATCAATTAAATCCAACCTCCTTCCATTTGGCAGAAGCCAAAGAAATGAAATGACTTGCCCAAGACACATGCCACATTGCTCACAGGCAAGCCAAGATTTAAACCCAAGTGCTCTGATTCCAAATCCAAATCTAATGTTCCTTCCACTGTAATAGTTACAATAAATTATTTGCCATTAAGAGATAACTGATGACACTTACTAGTTGTGTGACCCTGGGCAAGTCACTTAACCCCGATTGCCTTACCAAAAAGGCAAAAATAAATAAATAAATGAAAAAATAGCTGGCTGAGAGGAAGGAAGGGAAGAGATATTAGAGTGAAATCTGGGGATATAAAAACAAAAAATACCAATCAAACCAATTAAAAAATTATAAAATACTGCTCATGTTTATGTGGTGTTTTAGGGTTTCTTAAAATGTTTTACAAACATTCTCTCCTTGATTCTTACAACAACGCTGAGAAGTAGGTTATCGTTATTATGATCTCTATTTTACCCATGAGGATAATCAAAGAAGCTTATTGATGTGCCCAAGATCACATAGTAAATAAGATTCAAATTCAGTCTTTCTTATTCCAAATCCAGCAGTCTGTTTACTATGTCATGCTGTCCATGTAGAGAATCCCTAGATTGGTGTAGGTGAGATTTACATTTGAATTATTTCTTTTTGGCTGCTTGCAGTATTTTCTCCCTGATCTGGGAGCTCTGGAATTTGGCTATAATATTCCTTCGAGTTTTCATTTTGGGATCTCTTTCAGGAGGTGATTGGTAGATTGTTTTCAATTTTTATTTTATCTGCTGGTTCTAGAATATCAGTGCAGTTTTCCTTGATAACTTATTGAAAGATGAATTCTAGGTGCTTTTTATGATCATGGATTTCAGGTAGTCCAATAATTTTTAAATTTTCTCTCCTGGATCTATTTTCCAGGTCAGTTATTTGTCCAATGAGATATTTCACATTGTCTTCTATTTTTTCATTCTTTTGTCTTTCTTGATGTTTCATAGAGTCATTAGCTTCCACTTGCCTAATTCTAAGATTCTTATTTTCTTCAGTTAGCTTTTGTACCTCCTTTTCCATTTAGCCAATTCTACTTTTTAAGGAGTTCTTCTCTTCAGTGAATTTTTATATATCTTTTTTCCATTTTGCCAGTTCTGCTTTTCAAGGCATTCTTCTCTTCAATGGATTTTTGTGCCTCTTTTAACATTTGGACTATTCTGTTTTTTAAGGTGTTATTTTCTTCAGGTTTTTTTTTTTGTGCCTCCTTTACTGAACTATTGACTTTTTTTCCCATGATTTCCTTGCATCACTCTCATTTTTCTTCCCAATTTTTCCTTTACCTCTCTTACTTGATTTTTAAAATCCTTTTCGAGCTCTTCCCTGGCCTGAGACCAATTCATATTCTTCTTTGAGGCTTTAGATTCAGGAATTTTAACTTGGTTTTCTTCTTCTGAGTGTGTGTTTTGATCTTTCTTGTCATTATAGTAACTTTCTATGGTCAGATTTTTTTTTCTGTTGTTTGATCATTTTCCATCCTATTTTTTGCCTTTTAATTCTATGCTAAAGTGAGGCTCTGCTTCCCAAGTGGAGGGAGCATTGTCCCCAGCTTTAGGGTTTTTTTGTGCAGCTGGTTTCAGAGGTAATTCTGGGGCACCTGTAAGTTTTTGACTTTTTCAAGGTGGTATGATCTAGGGAGAAGTGTGTTTACCACTCTCCTGTACTGTGTGCTGCTTCGCGAGTGACCACAACCCTGGAGCTGTGACCAAGGTCTCTGCTTCCCCTATAGCTTCCAGCTCTGCTGTGCTAGTGCTCCTTCTTGAACTGGGACTAAGAACCAGGACTGCAACCCCAACAAACCAGGAACAGGAAGCATAAGTGATAGACTGCTAGGCTTGGAATCAGGAAGACCTGAGTTCAAATATGACCTCAGACACTTATTTCTTAGTTAAATCAGTTAACTTCTCTATTCCTCAGTTTCTTCATATGTAAAATGGAGGTTATAATAGCACTTACTTCTTAGGGCTGTTATGAGGATAAAATAAGGTATTTATAAAGTGTTTTGCAAACCTTAAGGTGCTATATAAATGCTAGCTATTATTATTAGCCACTTCCCATGCTTAAAATGGATTCTTCTTCCCACCTCTGTTGAAATTTTTTTCTTCCTTCAAGGTCTAACTCAAATACCTCTTTTTCCTTGAAGCCTTCCCTGAGCCTTCTCCTCTCCACCCTCCCCACCCCCTTCTCCCTGTTAGAAGTAACCTCTTCCTCTTCCAATTTCTCATATTACTTTGTGTGGACCTCTCATTTGCAGTTACTGTCCACTTAGCTGTTGTTATAAGAATATTCTTCTCTATGGGCTTGTAAGCTCCCTGAGAGCAAGGCTGTATCATTTTCCATCTCCTAAGGTTCAGGACTTATGTTTTTAGTATATGTTTATTGATTTTTTTGAAGAAGGAGAAAAGGCTGTGGCAAGGGCCCTTATACTTTTTCCTCTGCTATAATTCCTTTAAGTAATCCTGGCTCAGAGCCTCAGTTTCCCTCTTTTTGATTCATGCAGATCTTCTCATGAAAAACTTTGGAAAGGGAGGTTCTCTGGAAATGCAGAGCCAACAGTCTGGACTTTAATTCAGTTTAGGCCCTAACGAGTTCATCCTGGAACAGCCTACCCTCTAGACTTGTCCCTTGGGGGATAAAGAGTTGGTCTGTTTTATTTTTCTACTGCCTGAGTGACAAACTAACCCCAAGGACCTGGGTCATTGGAGGACTGCAGAGACAGGAGTGAGGGAAGTAAAAGAGGGGAATTCCCCAGAAGGGAGCTGTCCTCTGTAGCAGTCATCCTTGGATTCACACAGTCAGACTCAAACAACCATCCCAGAGCTAGCCATCCCCATCCCCAGAAGGCCTAGTTACTAGACAGTATCCAAAGACTTTCTATCATGTCACTTTCTCTCCCTCTTCAAAAAAAGCGTGAATAGTGTCGGTCTCCCACCCTATTTCCCAATCATATGTACCATAGCCTTGAGGGGCAGTGTAGAATAATGGTATTGGATTTGGAGTCAGATGAAAACCCTGGCTCTAATACTTCCTAATTATATAACCTTAGGACAATAATTTCTCTTATCTTGGCCTCAGCTTACTTATTTGTGAAATGAGAGGAGAGAATGGCCTCTAAGATCCCTTCTAGCCTTAAATTCTAAGACTACTGAAGGGATTGGAATGATTCCTTTTTTGTTTGGGATAGATTGATCATTAAAGGCTTCCTGAATAAGGGGAATTCTGAGCAGGATTGGAGAGGGAAAGAGAGGATTGTTGGAGAGGAAAGGGAAGGGGTGCATCACAATATATACAAACTCCTGGAGGGGTCTCAGTATTGATCCAGCCTCCCTGGATGACCTGGGTCTGAACCTAACCTTCCTTCAGTATCTCCAAATCAAACCAAAGCTTTACCTCTGGAGCTCTCAGCAAAAACCTAACAGCCTCAGGGTATCAGAAGGATGCTCTCTCCACTACCAGTTACTCAGCTATAGATTCGTGGTCCAACTGAGTGGGAGTCACATTTTTATGAGATATTTCTCCCACTTCCTGATATTTCAGATTCTCGAAGGAAAGTTACCAGCATGAATGAGAGAATGGGGCGGGGGAGACCCAGCTTAGCCCTGAATGTTAATCTTTCGGCAAGAGAGTGTTTAAGGGAGGAATGGGGGGAGATGGAGTATCCAGCAACCAATTACATTAAAGAAACTGCCCAGTGGGGCAGCTAGGTGGCACAGTGGATTGAGCACTGGCCCTGAACTCAGGAGTACCTGAGTTCAAATCCAGCCTCAGACACATAACACTTACTAGCTGTGTGACCTTGGGCAAGTCACTTAACCCCATTGCCTGGCCAAAAAAAAAAAAAGAAACTGCCCAGAAAGAAAGAAGAAAAGAAAGAAAGAGAAAAAGAAAGAAAGGAAGGAAGAAAGAAAGAAAGAAAAGGAAGAGGCAAGGCAAAAATCAATATTTAATTCTGGCTCCATTGATTTGCAATTTAGTCACACACTCGGCCCTCAATTTTGTTCAAGTTTTCATGGAGAAAGATAAAATAGTCCCTGGTAGTGGATATTAAGTGACAGGGGCCAAAGGCAATGAAGGGAGAAAGAGAAACAATAAACTTTCCCTTAAGTCAACTTCACCTTCCTTTGTCTTGATCCAAGAACACCACACCATCAATGACAACCTTACAGAGAGTCCCTCTGGATAAAGAAGCCCTCCGGGAACAAGAACTCTAGCAGACTTCAAGTAGTTGTTCAGTTTATTCCCCAAACCCTCATCATGCCTGCACTTCATCCCCACTAAGAAAAGTTACCCAGAATGAACATGGGGCATGGAGTCAAGATATCTGGTTTTATATTCCAGCTCTGCCACTCATTAGCCATGGAGAATTCTCTGGACCTCAGGCTCCTCAGCTCTAACTTGAGGATTTGGGGCTAGATGAGATCATCTAAGATTCTTTCCAGCTCTAATATTTGACTGGATGATTCCAAGGGGAGAAAAAGAGGGTTCTCTATTCCCTTATTTACTATGGTAAATATTATGTATGTAGGTACTATGCCATAAGAAATAATGTATATGGAGAATTCTGAGAAATATGGGAAGACATATGAACTGATGCAGAGTGAAGTATTAATATGACAATTTGAATTGAAAAAACAATATGACTGAAGTTGTGTGATTATATCACCAAGCTTGGATTCAGAGAAGAGATGGGAAAATGTACCTCCTTAGCTTTCATCATAGAAGTGAGGGCTGAAGGATGTGGAATATTGTTTATGCTGTTAGAATCAGTTGATGTTGTAGGATCATTGATGGAAAGAACATTAGAGCTCATTTAGTCCAACTCCCTCACTGTACAGCTAAAAAAATTGAGACCAAAAACAGCTAGGTGATTTTCCCAGGGTCACATGGGTAGTTAATAATGAGAGGACAGATTTAAACCCCAGTCTTCTGCCTCCAGATTTTTTTTTTTGGTGAGGCAATTGAGGTTAAGTGACTTGCCCAGGGTCACACAGCTAGTAAGTGTCAAATGTCTTGTCTAAGACTGGATTTGAACTCAGGTCCTCCTGACTTCAGGGCCAGTTCTCTATTCACTGCACCACCTAGCTGCCTCTTCAGCACTCTTTCTACTCTACCTCACTCCCTCACAGGTGTTGGCTGGTTTTCCTGAACTGCTTTTCTTTTTTTAAAATTTTGTTACAAAAGATGGGAAGAGAAGTGAGGAAGGAAAATATTCAGAAATGAAGGTGTTAGAAAAACAAAAATATATCAATACTTTTTAAAATTTTATTAATTTATTTTGATTTATCAACAATCACTTCCATATGCTTTTGAGTTGAAAATTTTTCTCCCCCTTCCTCCCCCCACCCTCCCAAGACGGCACAATCTGATATAGGCTTTACATTTACATACCCGTTAAACATATTTTCACATTAGTGAAGTTGTAAGTAAAAATTAAAACCAATAGAAGGAACCATCAGAAAGATGAAACAAAACTCAACAGAAGGTAAAAATAAGTGATAGCGATTCAACTTCCATAGTTCTTTCTTTGGATGTGGACAGCATTTTCCATCCCGAGGCCTCTAGAGATGTCTTAGATCCTTGTAATGCTGAGAAGGGTTCAGTTTAACAATATTAGTCATTGCATAACGTGGCTGTTATTGTGTACAAAGTCCTCTTGGTTCTGCTCACTTCACTCAGCATCAGACCATATAAGTCTTTCCAGGTTTTTCTGAAGTCAGCCTGTTCATCATTTCTTATAGCACAATAGTACTCCATTACATTCATATACCACAACTTGCTCAGCCATTCCCCAATTGATGGGCATCCTCTCAATTTCCAATTCTTTGCCACCACAAAAAGAGCTGCTATGAATATTTTTGTACATGTGGGTCCTTTTCCCATTTGTTTGATCTCTTTGGGATATAGCCCTAGAAGTGCTATTGCTGGATCAAAGGGTATGCACATTTTTGTAGCCCTTTGGGCATAGTTCCAAATTGTTCTCCAAAATGGTTGGATCATTTCACAACTCCACCAACAATGTATTAGTGTTCCAATTTTCCCACATCTTCTCCAACATTTATCATTTTCCTGTTTTGTCATGTTGGCCAATCTGATAGGTGTGATGTGGTACCTCAGAGTTGTTTTGATTTGCATTTCTCTAATCAATAACGATTTAGAGCATTTTTTCATATGACTATAGATGGCTTTAATTTCTTCATCTGAGAACTGTCTGTTCATATCCTTTGACCATTTATCAATTGGGGAATGGCTTGTGTTCTTATAAATTTGTCTTAATTCTCTATATATTTTAGAAATGAGGCCTTTATCAGAGAGACTGGTTGTAAAAATTCTTTCCCAATTTTCTACCTTCCTTCTAATCTTAGTTGCATTGGCTTTGTTTGTGCAAAAACTTTTCAATTTAATGTAATCAAAATTATCCATTTTGCTTTTCATAATGTTCTCTATCTCCTGTTTGGTCATGAATTCTTCTGTTCTCCATAGATCTGATAGGTAAACTATTCCTTGTTCTCCCAGTTTACTTATGGTATCAGCCTTTATATCTAAGTCATGAACCCATTTTGACTTTATTTTGGTATATGGTGTGAGATTTGGGTCTATGCCTAGTTTCTGCCATACTCTTTTCCAGTTTTCCCAGCAGTTTTTTTCAAAGAGTGGGTTCTTATCCCAGAAGCTGGGGTCTTTGGGTTTATCAAATAATAGATTACTATAGTCATTGACTACTGTGTCTTGCATATTTAACCTATTCCACTGATCCACCTCCCTATTTCTTAGCCAGTACCAAGCAGTTTTGATGATTGCTGCTTTATAATACAATTTAAGATCTGGAATTGCTAGGCCACCTTCCCCTGCATTTCTTTTCATTAGTTCCTTTGATATTCTGGACCTTTTGTTTTTCCAAATGAATCTTGTTATTATTTTTTCTAACTCTATAAAATAATTTTTGGTAGTTTGATTGGTATGGCACTGAATAAGTAAATTAGCTTAGGTAGGATTGTCATTTTTATTATATTAGCTCGGCCTACCCATGAGCAACTGATGTTTTTCCAATTATTTAGATCTGATTTTATTTGTGTGAAAAGTGTTTTGTAATTGTGTTCATAGAGTTCCTGGGTTTGTTTGGGAGGTAGACTCCTAAATATTTTATAATGTCTACAGTAAGTTTAAATGGGATTTCTCTTTCTATCTCTTGCTGTTGGGCTTTGTTGGTAATATATAGAAATGCTGATGATTTATGTGGGTTTATTTTATAGCAACTTTGCTAAAGTTGTTTATTATTTCAAGTAGTTTTTTACTTGATTCTCTAGGATTCTCTAAGTATATCATCATGTCATCTGCAAAGAGTGATAGCTTTGTTTCTTCTTTGCCTATTCTAATGCCTTCAATTTCTTTTTCTTCTCTTATTGCTAAAGCTAAGGTTTCCAGTACAATATTGAATAACAGTGGTGATAATGGACATCCTTGTTTCACCCCCGATCTTATTGGAAATGCTTCTAGCCTGTCCCCATTACATATAATGCTTGCTGAAGGTTTTAGATATATGCTATTTATTATTTTAAGGAAGACTCCATTTATACCTATGCTTTCTAGTGTTTTTAATAGGAATGGGTGTTGTATTTTATCAAAAGCTTTTTCTGCATCTATTGAGATGATCATGTGGTTTCTGTTGGTTTTGTGTTGATATGCTCAATGATGCTGATAGTTTTCCTAATATTGAACCAACCCTGCATTCCTGGTATAAATCCTACCTGGTCATAGTGTATTATTCTTGTGATAAGTTGCTGCAATCTACTTGCTAGTATTTTGTTTAAAATTTTTGCATCTATATTCATTAGAGAAATTGGTCTATAATTTTCTTTCTCTATTTTGACTCTTCCTGGTTTAGGTATCAACACCATATTTGTATCATAAAAAGAATTTGGTAAGACTCCTTCTTCACCTATTTTCCCAAATAGTCTATATAGTATTGGAATTAATTGTTCTTTAAATGTTTGATAGAATTGCATGTAAATCCATCTGGCCCTGGAGATTTTTTCCTAGGGAGTTCATCAATGGCTTGTTCAATTTCTTTTTCTGAGATGGGGTTATTTAAGTATTTTACTTCCTCTTCGTTAATCTGGGCAATTTATATTTTTGTAAATATGTATCCATTTCACTAAGATTGTCAAATTTGTTGGCATATAGTTGGGCAAAATAATTCCTAATTATTGTTTTAATTTCCTCTTCCTTGGTGGTAGCTTCGCCCTTTTCATTCTTGATACTAGTAATTTGGTTTTCTTCTTTCTTTTTTTAATTAAATTAACCAAAGGCTTATCTATTTTATTGGTTTTTTCATAAAACCAGCTCTTAGTTTTATTTATTAGTTCAATAGTTTTCTTAATTTCAATTTTATTAATTTTTCCTTTGGTTTTCAATATTTCTAATTTGGTGTTTAGTTGAGGATTTTTAATTTGTTCTTTTTCTAGTTTTTTTAGTTGTATGCCCAATTCATTAATCTCCTCTTTTTCTATTTTATTTATGTAAGCATTTAGAGATATAAAACTTCCCCTAAGAACTGCTTTCGCTGCATCCCATAGGTTTTGGTATGTTGTCTCATTATTGTCATTCTCTTGAATGAAATTATTGATTGTTTCTATGATTTGTTGTTTGACCCAATCATTTTTTAGGATTAGATTATTTAGTTTCCAATTATTTTTTAGTCTATCTTTCCATGGCCCTTTATTACATATAATTTTTATTGCATCATGATCTGAAAAGGATGCATTTAATATTTCTGCCTTTCTGCATTGGATTGTGAGGTTTTTATGCCCTAGTACATGGTCAATTTTTGTGTATGTGCCATGTACTGCGAGAAAAAAGTATATTCCTTTCTATCCCCATTCAGTTTTCTCCAGAGGTCTATCATACCTAACTTTTCTAATGTTCTATTCACCTCCTTAACTTCTTTCTTGTTTATTTTGTGGTTAGACTTATCTAGTGCCAAGAGGGGAGGTTCAGGTCCCCCACTAGTATAGTTTTGCTGTCTATTTCTTCCTGTAACTCCCTGAACTTCTCCTGTAAGAATTTGGATGCTATACCATTTGGTGCATATATGTTTAGTAATGATATTACTTCATTGTCTATGGTGCCTTTTAGCAGGATGTAGTTTCCTTCCTTATCTCTTTTGATTAGATCTATTTTTGCTTTTGCTTTGTCTGAGATCAGGATTGCTACCCCTGCTTTTTTACTTCAGCTGACGCATAATATATTCTGCTCCAGCCTTTTACCTTTACCCTGTATGTGTCACTCTTTTTCAAATGTGTTTCCTGTAAACAACATATTGTAGGATTATGGTTTTTAATCCATTCTGCAATCCATTTCCATTTTATGGGAGAGTTCATCCCATTCACATTCACAGTTATGATTACTATCTGTGTCTTTTTCTCCATCCTTTTTCCCCCATTTATGCTTTTCTTTCTCCTTTTTCCTTTCCCCCTTCACTAGTGTTTTGCTTTTGACCACCGCCTCCTTCAGTCCCTCCCCCTTTTATTATCCCTTTCCCTTTTCTTCCCCTTTAGTCTTACTGCTTCTTCCCTCCCTTTCCCCCCTCCCTTTTCTTTCCCCTTTTCCCTCCTACTGCCTATAGGGCAAGTTAGATTTCTATACCTAACTGATTATATTATGCCCTTCTTGAGCCAAATCTGATGAGAGTAAGGTTCAAACAATGCTCCCCCTCCCTTCTTTCCCTCTGCTGTAATAGGATTTTGTGTCTTTTCCTGTAATGTAATTTACCCTTGTCTGCCTCCTCCTTTCTCAGTACATTTTCTAAGATCAGATTGATCCACTTATTTGGATCCATTTAACCCACTTGATTAGATTTTTTTTTATCATTACATCAAAGTCAACTAATATCCACCCTCTTTATGTATACTCCTTTAACAAGGTGTAATAACAATACAGTTCTCAAGGGTTGCAAGTCTCATATTCCCTTGTAGGGGTTTAAACAGCCCCCCTTATTAACATATTGTATCCTTCTGTCCCATTTACCTTTTTAAGTCCTTCTTGAGTCCTGTACTTGAAGATCAAATTTTTTGTTGAGCTCTGGTCTTTTTATCAGGAAAGTTTGGAAGTCTCCTATTTGTTGAATATCCACCTCCTCCCTTGAAAAATGATGCTCATTTTTGCTGGGTAATTGATCCTTGGCTGCATTCCAAGCTCCTTTGCCTTAGGAATATCATGTTCCATGCCCTGCGTCTTTTAATGTAGAAGCTGCAAGGTCCTGTGTAATCCTGACTGTGGTTCCATGATATTTAAATTCTTTCTTTCTGGCTGCTTGCAGCACCTTCTCTTTCATCTGGTAATTTTGGAATTTTGCTATTATATTCCTTGGGTTGTCAATTTGGGATCTCTTTCAGGTGGTGATCGGTGGATTCTTTCTATGGTTATTTTCCCTTCTGGTTCTAGGACTTCGGGCAGTTTTCCTTTATGATTTCCTGAAAGATACTGTCCAGGCTCTTTTTTTCATCATGATTTTCAGGTAGTCCAATAATTTTTAAATTGTCTCTCCTGAGTGATTTTCCAGGTCGGTTGTTTTACTGATGAGGTATTTTACATTTTCATCTATTTTTTCATTTTTTTGTTTCTGTTTGACTGATTCTTGCTCTCTCATAGAGACATTAGTTTCCATTTGTCCAATTCTAGTTTTTAACAGATTGTTTTCTTCTGTTAGTTTTTGTACTTCCTTCTTCAACTGGCCAATTGTGTTTTTTAGGGACTTGTTTCTTCAGTGTACTCTTCTGTTAGTTTTTGTCCTTCCTTCTTCAGTTGGCCAATTGTGTTTTTTAGGGACTTGTTTTCTTCAGTGTATTTTTTTCCCAATTGGCCAATTGTATTTTTGAAGGACTCTTCTACCTCTCTCATTTGACTATTAAAATCCTTCTTGAGCTCTTCTAAGAAGGCTTTTTGGGCTTCAGACCAGTTCATATTCCCTTTTGTTGTTGCAGATGTGGGTTTGTTGACAATGTTGTCCTCTTCAGAATTTCTGTCTTGATCTTCACTCTTCTCATAATATGAATCTATGGTACGTTTCTTTTTACTCATGGTGTTTCTTTATTCCCTGGCCTTTAAAGAGATTGAGCTCTCCTGCTGGGGAACAGAGGGTACTGACCCAAGCTTCTTGTGTTGGGAGCCTAGGTCTTGGTCACTGGCTTTGTGTCTGGGGCCTCTTATGCTGGCAATTGGAGGCTGTAGGTTTCTGGCAGCTTACCTTGTGTTGGGCTGGAATCAGCAAGGCTGGAACTTTCAGGCAATTCTAGGTTGCCTGCTTTTCCTTTCCTTTAGCTTTCTTCAGCTCCTTTTAGATGGGTGCTGCAGGGTGTTTATCTGCCTGGGGCCCCCTGCAGTGTTGTCTCCCTCTTTTCTGCTAATGCACTGGGAGATTCCTTTGCGGTGGAGTGCCGAGGCACCTGGTGGTTTTCTGAGCTGGTTTCCACGGTTCCCCCCCTCACTGAGGCACTGGAGGTCCAGGTGTTGGTGTTTGCCTGCTCTACCACCTGGGCTTCAGGATTTCTTCACAATTGGAGGCTGCAGGGCTCTGACAGCTCACCTGGTGTTGGGTTGGAATCAGCAAGGCCGGGCTTTAGGAAGCCTTTAGCTTGTTTTCTTCACCTCCTTTCAGAGGAATGCTGCAGGGTACTTATCCACCTGGGGCCCCTTGTAATTCTGCCTCCCTTATTTTTGCTGAGGTACTGGGAGACCCATTTGCTGGGCTGCTGCACTGCTGCTCCCTGTCTTTCTTCTAGTTCAGGTATTCCAGGGATTTTTTCCTGGGGTGATATTTTCTGGGTTTTCAGAGGTTGATAGCAGAGGGTGAGAGCAACTACCTTTTCACTCCACCGTCTTGGCTGCCGGCTATCGATACTTTTTAAAGTCCTGTTTCAAGGAGAGTTTTACTGCAGAGGGGAGGAAAAGAGGGTTCTATTTGGAAATGAAGCTGACAGAAAAACAAAAGGCAACAATATAAATAAAATTAAAAAACCAAACAAACAGAAGAGGACATAGACTCCATAATCTCTTTCAGTAATACCATGTTTCCCTTCCAGTCTCTTCATTCTCTCTCAAATTTAATCTAAAGCCTTCCTTCTACAGATCAGGCTCAAAGTCCCCAGTCTTGACCTTAGTGGACACAGAGGACAGATATTCACCCCAGGAGACTTGGAGACTCCTTTAGAGGCTTGTATTCAGCAGAATCTAAGGCCTGCATAGATGGCTTCCAATTTGGTTGATCAATCAGACAACAATGATTTATCAAGCATTTCTTAGCTGTGAGAATATGTGCTAGGTCTGTGAGAGATTCTGCTACATTTAACTCCTAAAACAGGTTTTAATCTGAACAGGGAGACGAGACTTATCCACAGGAAGATGTAACTAATGATTCCAGACAAAACAGGAGTGCTAAATGAGGTAAAGAGACAATAAATGATAAGAAACCACTCATCTCAACCTCGCATATTTGTGCAGGGCATTTCAAGCTTTTTAAAGTCCTTTTCCCAATGTTTGGCGTTTAAAGCTTTTCACGACTTGACCGCAGCTTATTTTCCAAATTTATTATACATTTATCATCTTCATGTACTCCATCATCTGGTCAAAAGGGCCTTCTTACTATTCTTCATACATTGCCCTCCACTTTACATCTCCATGCTTTTGCACTGATTGTCTCCCATGTCTGGAATGGACACCCTCACTCCAAGCACTTCTACCTCTTAGAATTTCTGGATTCCTTCAAGACTTAGCTCATGTTTCCTTTTATATTAATCTTTTCCTGATCCCCCAACTCCTCCCCCCATTACCCTGTATCTATTTTATATGTATCTATAGATGTATACATTGTCTCTCCAGAGAGAAGTTCCCTGAGGGCAGGGATTATTCATTTTTGTCTTTCTATCCTCAGCTCCAAGTATAGTTTCTGGCTCACAGTAAGATTCATAAAATTGTTTATTGACTGAATCGATCTATGTTCATATTTGATCTTCATAAAGACCCTTTATAAAGGGGGCAGGATTGAATTATTTTCTCTCTATTTAGAGCAGGAAACTAAATGAAGTGACCCACTCGAAGTAACACAGCAAATTAACAATGGAGCAGGGACTAAAACCCAGATCTCCTGACTCTCAGCCTCTCTTCCCTCTTTCCTCAGACTCTTTCCTCTCTGCCAAGGACTTGGTGGTCCACTCCCATTTCATAATTGTATTCTGGCAAGCAAGCCAGGAGTATCTTCAGAGTGGTCTTCTCAAGGCAAATAAATCAAACTCAGAGTCATAAAATGAGTTGGAAGGTCCTATGAGTTCACTTAGTCCAACTCCTTCTGACCTATCTCCCATTCTCCTCAGCCTTCTCTCCTTCAGGCTGAATATTACCATTGGCCACTTCTATCACATAAGACCTATTTTTGTTAACTTTCTATTATGTTTTGAACTCTTCTCTAGATCCTCTCTTTTCTAGGGCAGAAAGAATCCAATAGGTGTGGTTTTCTAAATCCTGTTTCTTCAGCTCACCATTCCAGCCTTTCCTCTCAACCCTCTCAGCCTCCTCCAGGGTTTATAATGGTCAAGGAGGAGTCTGGAAGCATGGCCTCTTAGACAGATCTGCATCCAGGAGCTATTTTCCCAAAGCCCAGATCTCCCCACCTCCCCTCAACTCCATTAAGGTTATGAGAGCACGTTCATATTCATAATGGGAGAGAATACTTAGAAGAGAGATTTATTCTATTTATTAAGCTGGTGTCTTGGCAAATTTATGCCCCAAAATGAGTAAGTTGGTTTCCCCCTGTGTGTTAATAGCCTGGGAGATGAATGGATAATGCCTTTTGGACTCATAGAGGGTGGAGAGGGAGAAAGAAGGAATGGGATCTGGGCTGTTGGAAGGACTGGAAGAAGGCGGATGATATACCACAGCTATAAACCTGACTCTATGCTCTTTTGTGATATCATCAAGTCTTAGGAACTCTGCCCATAGTCTGGCCCCATTAGAAAGCTGTTCTGGACATTTCCAGGTTGATGTCTTTCATTTCCACTTGTGGATTTAGTATTAAGACAGTTAGTAGAAAGAGCATATCAGAGCACCTAGGTTCAAAATTCTATCTACCACTTATTACCAGTATGACCTCAGACACTTAACCTTTCTGGGCCTCAGTTGTAAAATGCAGGGGTTAGACTAGGTGGTCACCAAGGTTCTTCCCTACTCTAGATCTGATCCTATGAACCAATATCTCTTATTCCTATACCTAGGACTAGGGCTCACCCTAGCGAAACCTCTGAAGAAAAAAAAAAGGTCTAGTAGGGGATAAGAGAACTTCCCAAGAGGTCGTCTGGCCATTTTCCTCATGGCCTGTGGAGGAGATGGTGCTACTTCTCACTTTTCTAGTAAGAGAGCTGAAGGCTGTAGTTTGCTAACCCCTAGGTTATAGACTCATAGATTAAGAACCAGCTCACCATCTTGTATTTATCCCAAGACACGTTTCACCTTTTGGTCAACGTAGTTGACCTCTTGAGATCTCAGTTTCCCCCTTAATGATGTGGAGGAATATCTTCCTCCCATGGTTCACTTGAGAAAAGATGTAAACCCAACTGGTCATAAAAGCTTCAAATATATAAGTTCTTGATCCATTGCCCACCAGAATTTCGTTGTTGTCTTTGCTTCCTGCCCTAAAAGGTTATAACCATCACATTTATAGAGCTCCCTATAGTCACAAAGTTGTTAATGCTCTTAGTAGCTCTAGGAACAGGCCACAGGTTGAAATGGTCACTTGAGAACCTACCAGGTGTCTTATCATCTGTGCAAAGAGGTCAAAATGATTTCCCTGGTTGTTAGCAGAGCCGTTGATGAGAACTCACTACTCTTGGCAACCAAAGTCACAGAATCATAGAATCTGAGAGTTGGAAGGGGCCTCCCAGCCCATCTAGTCCAACCGATACATAAAAGGAATCCCCACCATGACATACCCAGCAAACATGTTAATATAAGCCTAAGTGTTGATATTCAGGACAACTCATATTATTATAATAGCTCATCTTTGTTTAATGTCCTCCTCACAGAACTCCTAGGAAGTCAGCAGTGCAGGTATTATTACCCACCCCCATTTTATAGATGAGAAAAGTGAGTCAGTGAAGCAATTTGACCACAGTCATGCAACTAATAAACAGCAAAGTGAGATGCTGAACTCAAGTGTCTTGGCTTCAAATCAAGTGTTCTCTCCATTACCCCGTACTTCCCACTCAATCTAAGATGAAACTCTGTTCTGTATTGTTCTTTCTCCACTTAGAATATTGAGGCCATTCAGAGGAAGGCAGGCAGGTTGACAAGGACCCTCAAAACCACAACCGACTGAAGGAGCTGGAAGAGTCAGAGGGTCATAGATCTAGAGCTGAGAGGGCCCTCAGAGGTCATCTTGTCCAACTGTCTCCTTATACAGATAAAGAAACTGAGTCACAGTGAGGCACAGTGACTTGCCTAATGTCATACAGGTGTAAGTGTCAGAGGTAGGATTTGAATCTACATCTTTCTGACTCCAGAGATGGTGCTCGTTCCATGTGATTTGGATGTTCAGCCCAGGGAATAGAAGATTGAGGGAGGACTTGATGGTTTCTTGAAGTCTTTGAAGGCCAGTCTTATGGAAGAGGGGTCAGATTTGTTCTGCTTGGGCCTAGTATAAAGAAGTAGGATCACAGGACAAGAAGCTGTGAAGAGCCAGGTTTAGGCTCAATGTCAGGAAAAACGCAGGGATGGGCTAGTAAATGTTTCAAAACTGGGTAATGGGGAGGAATGAGTACAAGACACACTTTGAAATTTAATCAATATTGTCATCATTTTCTTAAGTCCAGACAATCAATAGCCCAATAAATCAAGCCCCAATTCATGGCATTTGCTGACTTCCAAGGTGTAAATGCTTACACTGAAAATTGAATAATGTGCTGGGGTTCTGACTGGTTCCAGCACACCATTGGAAAAAAGCAACGTAATAACAATTGGATTCTGCTAGGTGGCTCAGTGAGTAGAGTACTGGGACTAGAGTCAGGAAGATCAGCCACAGACACTTACTAGCTGAGTGACCCTAGGCAAGTCACTTCACTCTGTTTTCCTCAGTTTCCTTACCTGTAAAATGAGCTGGAGAAGGAAATGGCAAACCAGTATCTTTGCCAAGAAAACCCCAAATGGGGTCACAAAAAGTTGGACACAACTGAAATGACTGATCAACAACAACAAAAAAGGAAGATGAGGCAGTAGATTCTACCTTACCAGGGACCTTCAAACTGAAAAAGATAGGCGATCATCTGTCAGAGGCACTGTAGGGGAGATTTGTGCTTAAGTGCTGGTTGGATTAGCTGACTTCTGAGGTCTCATATTTTGTGATGCTATAGTTTTAAAGCCCTTCTTTTCACTATGTACCGAAGAGGGAGCAAGTTCATACTGGACCTAAGGAACTGGAGTTTCTTGGCATCCCAAGGGGCAATGAAGGGGCTCATGATAGGACCAGATGATCTGCAGACCCAAGTCTGTGAGGGGGTCTGGCCTTCTGCAAAGGAAGATTTTCAAGGGTATAGGTCTACAACTTAGCAGTCAATGGGGTTTCCTAGTTTTCCTAGTACTTTTCTTTATAAAATACCATATTATGCCACAGACATGAATTTACCTTGTTTTTTGTTGTTGTTCAGTTATTTCCGTTGTGTCCAAGCCTTAGTGAGTTTGGGGTTTTCTTGGCAAAGATACTGGAGTGGTTTGCCATTTTCTTCTCCAACTCATTTTATAGATGAGGAAACTGGGGCAAATAAGGTAAAGTGACTTGCCCAGGGTCACACACCCAGTATATGTCTGAGGCTAGATTAGAACTCAGAAAGGTGAGCCTTCCCGACTCCAGGTCCAGCACTCTATCCACTGCATCACCTAGCTGCACTCTCACATAGCCCATTTTACATTCAGAGGTATCATCTACCATCCATCAGAATCATCTATCCTAATGGAATTAATCCAGTTCCAGGCACAAAGGGTGTTAATTGTGAATCAGTAATGTTCATAAGATCACAGGATTCAGATCAAGAAAGAACCTTAGAGGGCACGTAGTCCAACTCTCTCCATTTATTGATGAGGAATATTGGATCCACAGAGAGGCAGTGACATTCTTATTCCTCCTTTTACCCTCTCCATGCCATCAAACTAGCCTTCTACACAACATAGCATCTCCCACCTTTATGCCCTTGCCTGAAATTCACTCCCTCTTCACCTCTTAATGCCTATTTTCCATCAAAATATAGCTCAGATGCCATCTCCTATAAAAGATCTTTCCCCTTTCCATCAGCAACTCTGCTTGCTTTCATCATGCCTCTCCCAGGATAAATGGATTACCTGAAATCTCATCACCAAAACAAATGACTCAGCTTTTAATACTCTTGTGTCTGTTGTTCAATTGTTCCAATCATGTCTCATTCTTCTTACCCCATTTGGGGTTTTCTTGGTAAAGATACTGGAGTGGTTTGCCATTTCCTTCTCCAGCTTGTTTTATAAGATAAGGAAACTGAGGCCAACAGGGTTAAGTGACTTGCCCTAGGGTCACACAGCTAGTAATTGCCTGAGACTGGGTTTGAACTCAGGTAAATGAGTCTTCCTGACTCTGGGCCCAGCATTGTCCACTGTGCCACCTAGCTGCCCTTTAACATTCTACATCTTCTCAAAGCCATCAATTTCTTCTCCCTTCTGATTGGAGAGCTAGAGGATGGACTTCTCCCCAAACCTTCATGTATAGAGGGTTCAGAACTTTCCAGTTAACTCTCCATTTTCCATCAGTGGTTCAGCTTGCTTTTGACTCCACAAAACATTATGCCCCCACACTGGGTAGCCTTTGATGACCCCTCTTATCCTGCCCAGCTTTTCAGTTTCATTTTCTGCATTGTCTTCCCCCATTAGATTGTAAGCTCCTTGAGGGCAAGGTTTTTCTTGCTTATATCTCCAGCATGTAGCACAGTGACTGACACATAGTAGGCACTTAATAAGGTTTATCGATTTAAAAAGACATTTTCTGATCCCTTCATGTATTAGTTCCCTCTTCTTGAAATTAAAAATGTACAGAAAACCTGAGGTTTCATTTCATACCTTGTAAATTGGCAAAAATGACAATAGATGGTAATAGTAAGTGTTAGAGGGGCTATAGAAAGGTAGGCACACTAATATATTGTTGATAGATCTGTAAAGTGGTACAATAATTTTGGAAAACAACTTGAAATTATGCAAACAAAGTGACTAAAATGTCCATACTCTTTGAATGAAAAACTCTGTTACTGGGCTTATATCCCAAAGAAGCCCAACGATTAGACCAGAAAAAAAAATTTACGTACTCTAAAATAATTTATAGCAGCAGTTTTCATGATAGCTAAGAATTGGAAACAAAGTAGATGACCATCAATTGGGGAATAGCTAAACAAATTGTAGTACACAAATGTAATGGAATATCACTGTACTATACGAAATCATACGTGATGAGTAGAGAAGCATGGAAAGAGCTATATGAACTGATGCAGAGTGAAAGCAAGCAGAGCCAAGAAAACAAGATACTTGATAACTATAATAATCTAAATGGAAAGAACAACACATCAAAAATTAATGTAACATTATAACAAAAAATGTGACAAAATTATAAAGATCAAATGGGACTTGAATGTGGAAATATGAAAAGATACCCCAACCTATTCCTTTGTGGAGGTGGGGGGTCCACAGATGTTACACATTATACATGTTTTCAGACTTTTTTCATGTCTCGATCAGTTGTGCTGACTTTATTTTTTTTCCTCTCTAAGAAAATATTATTTGTCATATGGGAAAGCTCTTAGGGAAAAGGAAGGAAGGAGATACAACGAATACTACAGTAATATAAGAATCAGAAAATATCAATAAAAACTTGTAAAAATAAACCAAAAATATGCAGGAAAAAAAAGGGGACACAGACTTACTGTTACTGGGAGCTAGGAGGTAGAGTGAATAGAGGGCTGGGCTTGGAGTCAAGAAGACCTGTATTCAAGTCTAGCCTCAGACACTTACTAGCTGTGTGATCCTGGGTAATTTATTTCACTTCTGTTTGCCTCAGTTTCCTCATCATATCATTAATAACAGAACCTACCTCACAGGATTATCATGAGGATCATATGAAATAATATTAGTAAAGTACTTAGCATATAGTAGGCAATATTATATATTATATATGTGTATGTCTATATATATAATATGTAGTATGTGCTACATAATTATAATATATAGTATAATATTAAATTATATAATAATATATAATATAATATAATATTGCCTACTATGTGCAGACACACACACACATATACACATATATATGTATGTCTCTGTGTGTATTTATTCCTTTCCTCCTCTCTTAAATTTAAATTCTGTATATTTTTCAAAACAAACTGTACAGGACAGAAGTTCATAGCTTCTTAGGCAAATCCTCTCACTCTTGGTATATTGGAAGACTTGTTGATAACTGTTAATTCACAATAAAAAATTAAAAAATTAAATTACTTATATAAACTCTATATTTCCATATATGTGTTCATATTTTATTCCCCGAGTAAGCTCTCTGAAGGCAGAGGGCTATTTTGTTTCTGTTTTTGTATTCCTCCTGCATTATAACGCCACGCTCCTAATGTAATTAGTTGTTGAATTGAATTGAGTTACCCAAGCTCACACAGGTAAAAAGCAAGAGAATAGTGACCCATACCTGTGTCCAGCAATTTTACGATTAGACCATTCAATCCCTGCTCTAAACCCCCATTCATTCACCAAAATTTATTGAGCACTTAATATCCCCTGGATGTCTTCCCTCCACCTGAACCATCATCAAACCAAGTTCAACCCCTTCTTTCTAATTCCTGTTTAAACTCACTTTCTCCAGGAAGCCTACCCTGCTTCATCCTTCTTTATTCTACCTCCCCAGTGCACTTAATTACATAATCAGACCATAATACACTAGGTCCTTTGTCTTCTACAGATGGATTTCTTGATAAGTGCCCTTGAGTCTGCAGACATGCGCATTCTTTCTCCCACTAAGTAATGAGTAGAGACTGTCTAGGATCTCGTTTTGATCCTTCCACCACTCAACTCAGGGATCTATGCACAGATTGGTAGGGATGACGATGGATCCTTAAACTCTGAATAACTGGATAAGGGTAACCCCAAAATCAATTATGATAAGCAACTGCCTGCCTCTGGAGTCACCAAACAGGCAGGACCCAGAGTGGAGAGGAATGTATTGTGGGAATCTGCCCTCTCAAGCCAAACCACAGGCTGAGCCAAGTGCTTGTCGAGGCATCTTGTCCCAAGTGGGTTTGAAAACAGTTTGGGGTCACTTGGACTAACACTGATGAGGGGGGAAGGGAAGGAGGAAAAGCGACATCACTCTTCTAGTCAGTGAGAAAATACCCTTTCTGTGTGATCCTGGGAGGGAGGGTAAGGGAATCTAGAGGGAGGAAGAGGCCCAGTCTCTGTCTTTGGGAAGTTTCCAGCTTAAGGAGCATGATGATGACAATAATGATTTATATAGCACTTTAACACTGGAAAAGCACTCTATATATGCTATTTCATTCAATCCTCACAACTCTGTGAGCTAGATGCTACTATTATACTCATTTTATAGATAGAAAACTGAGGCTGAGAGAGATTAAGTGACTAGCCTGTGGTCACCTAGCTAGTAAGTATTTGAGGAAGGATTCAAACACAGGTTCTCTTCTCTCCAAGTTCAATGTTCTACCCACTCACTATACTGAAGAGCTAGGTGACACAGTGCACAGAGTCCTAGGCTTGGAGTCAGGAAGTTGTTCCCTGTACACAAATCCTGCCTTAAAATATTTACTAACTGTGGGACCCAGGGAAAGTCGTTTAACTCCACTCACCTTTAGCTTCTTCATCTGCAAAATGGGATACCTACCCTGTAGAATTGTGAGGATCAAGTAAGATAACATGTACAATATTATTATTAATATTATTATTGTTATTACTATACCACCCAGTTGCCTCTGATGGAGGAGAAACATAATTCTTTGGGAACAAGGTTGGGGGTGGTTGAGGACTGGGGCTGTGGAGTTAGGGAAAGGGGGTGGACTGGCCTGGGCCTCAAGTCACAAAGATCAAGTGTGACAGTGGAAGAGTAGAAAATGAAAGCCTTCCCTTCCTTCAAGTACTATCTTCTCCATGAGGCTTCCCTCCTCTGTAAAATGAGGGGTTGGGTTAGATGGCTCCAAGGTCCCTTAAGGCTCTAGACTTATAAACCTATGATCCCCAGCTCTACCATCCCCATGCCACAAACCAAATGTGAGCTTCCCCTCATCTTCACACTAAAATGCTTTGGCTGGATTTCTGTTACCCCTGCCACATTCTACTTTAAGCTACTCAGGAGAACCACTTATCCCGATCCCCAGTGCCTAGTACAAGCTTGACACATTGTCAATGCTTAATAAATATTTGTTGAATTGCATCAAAATGAGAACATTTCTGAGTCTGTATGTAAATGTTAAGGGTACCCTGATTAAGTAGTGATGGTGACCAGTCCTGATTAGGGAAGGAATGCTTTACTCCAGGACCTGTAAGTGGTTAGAAAAGTGCTGTGGGGCAGAGGAAAGACGTCATGACTTGAGAGATGGTAGATCCACCAAGGGGACTTGGGAGGTTGATTCTAAAGTCTGAGCAGTGACTAAGGACACTATTGGGCCAGGGCGAGTTCCTCTTGGCTGTATTTCCCAGGGAACTAAATATCCCCATTTAGCCAAAGTATTTAGCAATCCAATGACTTCTATGGGAGCATTTGCTGCTTCTTGTTTTTAATGAACCTCTGAAAGCCTCAACTGGCTTCCTTAATGAAGCAGAAGGTTCCTGCCCGACCCACTGCTCTCCTGGTGGGACTCAACCATTCCCAAGAGAAGGAGATTTCCTCGGAGCTCCAAGAAAGAATTTGGCCAGTGATATCCAGAAGCAAAAGAGTGATTGGATGTCTATCTTGGAACCTTCTATCTGAACAGAATAATTATGGAGTGGACTGAGTTGTCTATAAGGACTATGGTCCAGCTACAAAAAGGACTCATATTATTGACCAAAAAGAACAAGCAGGTAAAAGGATGTTGTATAGAAAACAGTTAGCATAGTAGCCACTGAAGATAGAACAATACCAGATGAGCTTAGACATCAGCAAGAGTGGCTGAAGACTGAAAAAAAAATGCTTATTAGGAACAATCATAGAGTTGGAATCAGAATCATGGAGGCCTTCTGGACCAACCCTTTTATGATGAAACTGAATCCAGGACAGATCACAGAAATCTAATAGCAGAGCTAGAATTAGCACCCACATTTCCTGGCCCTTGGTTCTAATGCATTAATGCATAAGTTCTAGTACTAAGGTATGAGACAGGAGAGGCATAATTAGACTCTCAGTTGTTCTGAAAACAATCTGGGGGTTTTAGTGAACTGTAAGATCAACATGACTCAGTAGTATAATTTGGCAGCTGAAAAAGCTAATGTGATTTTGAGCTCCATTAAGGCAGCCCTAGCTTCCAGGAATAGGCTGGTGATAATCTCACTGCCCTCTGCCTTTGTCAGATCTCCTCTGGAATACTATATTCAGTTCTGGGTGTAGGGTTTAAGAAGGACATGGGTGAGCTATAGAGCGCCCAGAGGAAGGTAACCGTGATGGTGAAGAACCTTGTGTCTATGACATAAAAGGACTGGTGGAAGGAATTGGGCATTTTTAGCCAGGAGGAGAAGGCTGGGCAGGGGGGAATATAGGGGACACACGGTAGTCATCTTCACGTGTTTGAAAGGTTGGGAAAGAATGAGCCCTGTCGTGTTTTATTCTAGGAGGCAGAACTAGGTATAATGGGTGGAAAATTTCACAGAGGTTAATTGTTCATTTAGGCTTGATGCCAGGAAAAGTTTCCTAAAAATTAGAGCTGCCCCAAGAGGGGGTGGGCTCCCCCTCCTTGGAAGCCTTCAAGCAGAAGATGGACCATTGCTTATCAGGGATGTTAGAGTGAGGATCTGGGCACGGGGCGAGATGACCACCGAGGTCCTTCCAGCTTTCAGGTTCTGTGATTCTGTGAGTTTAACCCCTCAAAAGCTGACAAATATCATTAAATTTCAAAGATCCCATGCCAAATGATAATTTTATCAATGAAACTAAGTCATGCCATCTTCAAGAGAGCTTGTGAATCAGTCTGATCTCCCACTCCCACATTGCTTTGCATTTTCCCAAAGATTAGTCACTTGGATGCTACAAAGTCTGATTTCACTGATTGTTGCCATGCCTTCTCTCTCCCACACCTCCTCATAATCTATTTAAAGTAACCTTTTTTCTAATGATGACATGAAAATAATCATTGACAAGAAACTCTAATGACACAAAAATATCAATAACTGAAACGTGAGCAAATCCTCCTATACCTGGAATCCCTCCCGAGTTGTTGGCAGAAATCAAGGGTAATGGAGCTCTAAAATACAGGAAGGGATAGGAAAGAAAACAACATGATGTAGTGGATAACATGCTCTATTTGGGGTGAGAAAGACCTGAGTTCAAATCTGACCTTAGCTATCTGCCAGCTATGCTGCCCTGAGCAAGTCAGTAAACTTTTCTGAGCCTCAATTTCCTTATCTGTAAAATGGGGACAACAATAACATCACAGGACTGTTGTGAAGATCAAATAATACATGTGAACCTTTTGTAAATCTTAAAGCACTGTATTAATGCTAGATATTATTATTTCCATCACCCCAGTGCACTGGTTATAGAGATAGGTCTGGAAGGGACTTTAGATAATATAGTCTAATCCTTTCATTGTACAAATGAGGAAACTAAGTCCTAGAAAATTTAAGTGACTTGCCCAAGGTCTCATAGTCAGGCCCTTTAACTTCCATTATATCTTGATGCTTTGCACATAGTACGGCATAATAGATGTTTTTTGAATGCATGAATGAATGAATATGTGGGGCCCCAGCCACATTCCAAATTTCTTCCCCTCCTACATGACAGAGATAACTTTCTGACTGCCAGGATTGGAACATGATAGCACCAGTTACCTAGGAAGACTACCTAAACTTTTCCTCTAGGGACTTTGAAGGAAAAGAGAGATGGATTAAATGACCTCATGAATTCCCATCCTGCTACAGGTTTCTATGAGATACGAATAAACTTATGGCTATGCATCAAGAAATCTGGAGAGAGGGAACATGGGAAGGCAGTGTACTGGGCATGGTGCACAAGGAGGAAGGGTGCGGCAGTCTCTTCCAACAGTTTTAAGGCGGGGTAGAGGTGGGGAGCAGCACTGTGGGTCCAGACACCAGTGGGCAGGCTACTTTGCTGAAATTCAGAACTCTGTGTAAGGAATTTGGTACAGAGAAAAATAGATACTTTCAATGGGTTTGGAGTCTCAAGTCACTATGACTGGTGCCACCCTGAGGCATTTGGACCTCTGCCAATGCTTTCCCATTTTATGAGCACTGAGGAATGATAACAGGGCTTGAAAGGGCTAGGGTCAAGGTCAGGACATCCTGTAACTGCAGAAAATAGAGCACGAAGGTTCTGCTCCATTGTACCGGATGGGACTGCCCAGATGCTGTCTGCTTCAAATATTCCCCTGCAATATTCCTGCTGAGATCCACCGTGAGCAGTACGTCCTGTGGACATCAGGTTTCTAGGCGTTAATTCTTCTCCCTAATTCCCCATTCCCACGGGATTTGGTCCTCTCTTGTTCTTGTCCATTTGGAAAGTGGGCAGAGAAATCTGAAAACACAATCTAAAGGCTGCATAGAAGTAAATGCCTTTAGTTAACATCCGCCTACACAGTCACATGATTTTTTTTTTCAGAATGTTTCCTGAAGACAAAAGAATGACTAACACGGCCTGTGTAATAGATTTGACATGTTCATATGACACATATCACAGAATAAAGGATTTTTTTTCATAATTCTAATTGAACTTAAGAAATATTTTTAACTTCTTGTGGAAGTAAAGGTTAATTGTTATGTGTCCAAGGACACCTCCTGTATTATTTCATTTTAACTGCAAATGAATTATGTATATACATTATAGATCTATTTTTAATATACTATCTGAAACTTGTCTCTGCCATTGTTTCGTTGTAGTGCATGGGTGGCCATAGAGGTTCCTGAAGGCTATACAAAGGGACTGTGACGTTTGACAAATCCTACCAAACCGGAAAACCTTCCAGAAGGGTTTCTATAATTGAGTGTCTGCCATCCAAAGACCAATAAGGTCCAATAAGACCTCAGTAAATAAGGTCAGTACCAGGTTGGCCTTAGGATGATGAATTTTTCAGGTTAGATCATCTCCTTAGACAAAGACAAAGAGAGACTGGACCTGCATTGATAGAGGGAGTGCTCACACTAGAGAAATCACAGATCTTTGGGGTATTTGTTGCTATAAAAAATGATTTACTAGGAAATTGGATAATGATTCAAGCCCTAAAAAGTGGGCAGAATTCTCCAGTTGATGAACGATTAAATGATATTAACAGGCAATTTTTAAAAGAAAAAACAGAAATAATTAACAATTAAAAGACAAAAACATCCCAAATTCTTAATTACCAAGAAAATGCAAATTAAAACAACTCCGAAATCTGCCTAATCCCCATCAAAATAAAAGAGTTAATAAAACATAACAAAATTCAATGTTTACAATAGCTGTAGTTAAAAAAAAGACATGCTATTATACTCTTGGTGAATTATGAATTAGTTCAACCTTTCTGGAAAGCAATATGAGATTATGCAGTAAGAGTTACAAAGACATGCATGCCCTTTGTCCCAGTGGTCCCTAAATTGGGACTATATTACAAGGAGACTGTTGACAAAAAGAAAAAAAAGACTTATCTGTAGGATAATATTCCTAGTCAGTCAACAAGCATTCTCATTAAGCTAAGTCTTGAAGGAAGCATGGAAATTAAAAACAGAGGTGAAGAGAGAGAGCACTGAAACATGGGAGACAAACAGTGCAAATGTGGGATTAGAAAAGGAAGATGCTTGAGTCCAACCTAAACACTCTCAGATTTCTCATCTGTAAAATGGGAATGATAACATCCTTGCAGGGTTGTTGTGAGGACCAAAAGAGATAATATACATAAAATTTTTTGCCAGAATAAAAGTGCTATGTAAATTTAGTCACTGAGTCAAGGAGACTAATTAGAATGTTATTTCAATAGTCAAGGCATGAAGTGAAGAGTGCCTGAATTAAGATGGTTGCTGGATAAATGAATAAAAGGGGATAGATATGAGAAATGATAAGAAGGTCAACTTTGGCACCAGATTATCCAATGTGGAATGAGCAAAAATGAGAAATAGAGGATGAAACTGAGATTGTAAGTCTATATGATTGGGAGAATGGGGTTGCTCTTGACAGGAAGGAAAAGTTTGGAATAGAGGATGGTTTGAGAAAAAAAGTGCTGTTGTTGTTGTATCTCTTTGTTACCCCATTTGGGATTTTCTTGGCAAAGATATTGGAGTGGTTTGTCAGTTTCAGCTCATTTTTTTCAGATGAGGAAACTGAGGTAAACAGGGTTAAGTGACTAGCCCAGAGTCACACAGCTAGTGTCTAAGACTGGATTTGAACTTATGAACATGAGACTTCCTGATTCCAAACCCAGTGTTCTATCCACTGGGCCACCCAGCTGCCCCCCTGAGGAAAAAGATAATGAATTCAATTCTGGACACAGTGAATCTGAAATATCTATAAGGCATCCAGTTCAAGATATTCAAAACGCAAGTTGGCAATGCAGGACTGTGGTTCAGATGAGAAACCACAGGGCTAGATATATAGATGCGGGAATCATCTCTATAAAAATAATAATGGAAACCATTTGAGCTGATGAGATCAGCAAGTGAGGTAATAGAGCGAAAAGAGAAGGTCTAGGACAGACTTTTAAGGTATGTCTACAGTTTAGGAGTGTGACAAGGGGTGAGGAATCAGCAAAGGAAACTGTGAGTCATCCAACAGATGAAGAGAATCAGGAGAGAGCAGTGTGCCAAAAAACTAGAAAGGAGAAAGTATCCAGGAGAAGGTGACCAACAGGGTCAAATGCTGCACAAAGGTCAAGAAGGCCAAGACCAATAAAAAGATGTTCGACTTGGCAATTAAAAGATCATCAATGAAAAAAAAGTGTTTTAAAAAAGAAAAAAAATGGGGGCAGCTAGGTGGCATAGTGGATAGAGTCAGGAGGACTTGAGTTCAAATCCGGCCTCAATCACTTGATGCTTACTAGCTGTGTGACCCTGGGCAAGTCACTTAACCCCATTGCTTAGCAACCCCCCCCAAAAAGAAGAGATCATTGTGACTTTGGAGATAGCAGCTTTGATTTTCTAGGAGCATTTATGTGTGATAGGGAAAATGGGAACAAAGTAAGTATCCATTAATTGTGGAGTGTCCAAACAATTTAAGGGATATGAATATAATATAATATTATGACATAAGTAATAATGAACAGGAAAAGTTCCAAGAAATAGGGGAGGCCTTATATGAAGTGATATAGACAGAAAAGCAGAATCAAAATAACAATGTACACACTGACCATGTATAGTTAGAGACAATGATAAACAGCAAATTCATATTGTACACACATCACAGAAAGTAAAAACCAAAAGGAAATGGGTAGTACTACATTAAATATGCAAACCTTTTTGGGATGGGCTGATGATAGGTAAGTAACAGAAGTTCAAATACACATATAATAACACACAATTTCTTAGGGATCTTTTGGTAGTTTTAGTTCATATGGTTGGGGGTTTTTTGTTGTTTTTTTTTTACATTCTTTTCTTATGTTCTCATTCTTATGTAGTGGGAAAAGCAATTTGGGTGTAATTTCAGGAATGCAAGACAAAAATTATTAGCATCACCCTGCTCCCTCCAGAGTAATCTGCATGGATGTAAGCTGGAGGTTGAAAGGAATTTGTGCACCCCTCCTCAAATATCTGCCTAGTCTGAGATAGTTTCCACTGGAGGAAGTAAAGTGAGTTCAAAAGGCAGACTTAGCCAAAGATACTCTCCTCTGTTGGCTCAGTGCAGCTATTGGCCTGACTCACAAAAGAGATGAAATATCCCTGAGGCTATGGGCTATCTCTCAAAAGTGAAGTTAGGGTTTTCCTTCCAGGGAAAAAGGCACATGCAGCTGCAATTCATTAGAGAACCATTTTCCCCCACTTCACACTCCTTGGACTGGACTCCGCCATCCTTTGCCATCATCCTTCCAAACTGTATTAGCTTTGGTACTCACATCTCAGCAACACCCTCAATACCCTCTGCCCCTCTGATTAGAGGGTTGAAGGGCAGAGCAAAGAACTCCTCCCAAAGTCTTCATTTAATGAAGGCTCCCAGGACAGCTCTCTCTTCATTTCCTACCAGCTTGCATTCCTTAGACTGGAGTCCACCATGACCCCAGCTGGGTACCTTTTACCCCAGCCCCTCCTTCTTTCCCCACCATATCAGTCCCCTTGCTTTTCAGCTTCCTTTTGTGTGTTTGTAACTTTGTAACACCATGTACTGTCTTCCTTCATTCAATTTTTTTTTATTGGTGAGGTAATTGGGGTTAAGTGACTTGCCCAGAGTCACACAGCTAGTGAATGTTATGTGTCTGAGGCCAGAGTTGAACTCGGGTCCTCCTGACTCCAGGGCCCGTGCTCTCTCTGCTGCACCACCTAGCTGCCCCCCTCCAATAGATTTTAAATTTCTTGAGGGCAGGGTCTGCCTTTTAAATATTTGTATCCCCACTGCTCAGCACAGTGCCTATTATAGCATTATACCGTAAGTAATAATAAGCACATCGTAGTTACTTAATAAATGTTTATTGATAGACTAATAAACAGATGGCAGCTGTAATCTAATTAATAAACAAATGGCAATAACACCTTAGTGGCTGGCCTGCAGATGGCAGCACACCAGAAGAGAAAACATTATAGCACATAGCATTAGCAGCTCCCAGCCCAGCACAGAAAAGCACACTAGCAAATGATGTCAGCAGCTCTATGGGAAAGCATCTCTAGAGGCAACTTCAGAGACAGAAATGTGTTCTGATTGGGACCCAGCCCTATGACCATGAGTCAGACAGGCTATACATTTCCCTCTCTCATCAGTATATAGGAGGAAGGGGAATATCCCTTATTTGTGATAGGGAAGTTAATTTATTATTGTGTTTAATTAAACTCCTTTGCTTTGAGTTAATAGGTTCCCTGGTTTAGTCTAGCAAAAAGCTCATGAACTGGTGGTTTGAATAGATGATAAAACAGAGCTTGCCTTCCTGGTTGTAGCTTCCAGGGGCCCTCGTCTGAGGGGTCCAGGCTATGTGTCCAGTCAAATATCCATGCTTGTCAAGGGAAATCGAAACAAAATTTATGCATTTTTTAAAAGGAGATAGAGAAGGTAAAATTCAGTTTGACAAATATTTATTGTCTACTATGTTCAAAGCACTGTGCCATATGCCTGACACACAAAGACAATAACAAAGAAGTCCCTAACCTCAAGGAGCTTGTTATGGGCACAGAGAGGGGAAACAATTTTTCTTTTTTATTCTGAGCTTGATCACAGCATTGCCTTCTGTAGGGCTCTGTAGGGAAAAGTGTTCCTCAACATGTACTCATTCTTCAATTCATCGACACTGACCTTCTGGCTATTCTATGAATAAGACACTCTATCTCTCTGCTCTGAGCGAATTATTCTCTCTGGCTGTCCTCCATGCCTAGAACACTCTCCTTCCTTTGCTCTGACTACTGACCTCCCTGGCCTCCTTTAAGTCCTGATTAAAATCTCACCTTCTACAGGAAGCCTTCCCCAACCCCTCTTAATTCCAGTGCTTTCTCTCTTTTAATTATTTCCCATTTATCCTGTACATAGCTTGCTTTGTATATATTTATTGCTTATTGTCTCCCCCCTTAGATTATAAGTTCCTTGAGGTCAGGGCCAGTCTTTTGCCTCTTTTTGTATTCCTAAAGCTCAGCGGAGTGCCTGGCACATAGTAGGTGCTTAATAAATTTTTGTTGATTGATTAGAGGGAAAAAAAGCTGAGATGGTTCAGTTTTGTTGGAAGGCAGGGAATGGATTTAATGACCTCTTGATTTCAAACTGTAGATCCTTCCAAAAAAGCCAGTGTCCTTCCATCCCAGAACTAGCATACTGCTGGAAGGAGATTCTAAGGGATGCTAACAGCTTCTAGTAACTCAAGATGACCAATAAGTATTTGATGATTTGGATGCAAGAAGAGGAAGAAGGTAATGAAGAGTCTGATTTTGAATGAGTTCAGTTGGAGGTGAGCAACGGGACATCCTGGTGACGTCCAGTAAGCAGCTACAAACACAAGACTGGAGCCACGGCCACAGATTTAAACTTGGGGGCCTCTAGAACTATGGAATTAGGTAGGCCTAAGAGTTTGTACCTAATAGGAGGGCCCACTAGGGACCACCTCTCCCTCAGCTCAGTTGGAGCATGGTCTTTGGTGCCTTTCCCAAGGCACAAAACTACCCTTTCCAGGTCTCCCACCTGGGATTTCCATGAGACAAATCCTAAAAATCATTTGAACTTGGAGGCAGCAGCTGCAGAGTTTGGGGGCTGAAAAGGGTTGGAGGGGCAGGGAAGATGTTAGGATAAAGAATGGGAATGTCTCAGGCCCTATACTCCCCACCTGCTTCTTTCTGTCTCTGCCCACCTCCTCTTCCCCTCCACTTGCTGTGATTTAGTAGCACAAACATTCCAACCTCTTTGACCTTCTCACAGAAATGATTCTTTTCCAAGCCTCTTCCTTACGGCCCCACAGTCCCCACATGTTCCCAGGATCATGTTCCAGGGGCCACATACTATCAGGATAGTGTGGGGACCTCATCCATTCCAAATGATTCAAGCAAGCCTGCAGGGAGTCTCACCACCACAGCACAGCCCTTGCCTGGAGGGGGAAGAGGACTGATCACTGAGACATGAAAACCTTTCTTCCCATCAGAAGCTGGCCCCTTCCCTTGGACCCAGAGTCCACTCCTCCTTAAGGATGCATCCTTCCTTCCCCCTTCTTCCCCTCACTGGGGCCAAGTTCCTCAACCCTGGGGAAGTGAGAGGAGGGAAGAGGGAGAGGCAGGGTTGGCTCCTGCGTTGAGATCCACCAGAAGACAGAAGGCACAGAGATGGAGTCATTTCCTCCTGGCCTGGTCTCCCAGCTGGGACAAAGGAGGACGGCAGGGCAAGTCGGAAACCACTGCTCAGGCCCCTTGTTGATCTCCCCTCCCCCTGCTTCTTTCTCCCCCCTCCCCCATCTCTCAACACCCTCTAATGTTCTCTCCGCACTGCTGACATTTGTTTCACCGGCTAAAGCCCACTCAGTCTCCTCAGCCTTGCCCTAGGCTTTTCGGAGTCCTTGGCTTGGACTTGGACTTGGGCCTGGGCCGGCTCCCCCCTCCCAGAGCCACGCCTGCTTAATAACCCTCTCCAAGAAGAAACCTAACAACCTCTGTTCTGCTTTGATGCTTTGACCCTGTTTTTTCCAGTCACAAGGGCACTCTGAGGCCAGATTTTCCACCCCAGGACGGAAGGCAGGAAGGAAGGAGGGAGAGGGTAAATGAGGGGAGCCACGGGGCGGTCCGGAGCGGGCAGTCCGCCTGGCTGCCCTCTTTGGTTTGAATTAGTGGGTGATTTAAGCAAGAGCAGATGCAGGCGTTTCCCTGAGCTGGGCGGGGGGTGGGGGGGGTGGGGGGGGAGGCCAGGGTAGCCTCTTGGAAAGAAGGGTGGGGAGGAGTAGGAAGACACATTTCTTTCTAATGGGAAACAGATCCCAAAAGGGGTAAGAAAGAGCATTTTAGGAGAAGGAAACCCCAGAAACCCTGGGGCACCAGAAGGAGGCCCTCCTATCTGGACCTCCCACTAAGGTCCTCACGGGCTGGGCTCAAAGAAGGAACCAACCACACACCCAGATCCTGGTCTGACCTGCCTCTATCCTTAGGGGCTCAAACCCAACCATTGGGGCTGCCATCAAGTTGGCAGTTTCATCAAAATAACATCTATGTTCAATTACACAAGATTTTTAGCTTTCTATTTTCCTTATAAAATGAGAGGCTAGGATACAGCCTCTAAGGTCCCCTCCTTCCAGGTCTAGGTCTGAGATCCTACAATCACTTTTGAAGTGGAGCAGGTATTGGCAACCCATTTTATAGATGAGGAAGCTGAGGCTTTGAGACTTTGACTGACAGACACAAAGTCATAGTGATTGGTTGGCTGGTTGGTTGTTATCCTAAGAGAATGAAAGTAGGGGATGTAGGGATGGGGGTGTGTGGAAAATAGTATAGAATCTTGCAGCAGCTGGGCGAGAAAGAAATTTAGAGACCATTCAGTCCACTTCATTCTGTCTCTGTCTCTCTCTCTCTCTCCAGAAAAGGAGGCCTCAAAAGGTGAAGTGACCTTCCAAAGGTCATACATCAGAGGCTCCCTTGGAAGAGGTCCCAAAAATCTCTTGGAGTGGCTTGGACCGCTAGTTTTTCTGCTCCAAAATCAAAGAGAGACTATTTTACATCTTGGGGAGGGTGGAGGTGGGGAGGACTCACGGTATTCCAGCTGGACAGCTTTTAAAGGTCAGTGCTGCAGCCCAAGTCTGACTTATCATTTCCCCCGTGACCACTTTCCAGGTCCTATCAGGGAGATCCCTTCTCTCACCTGAGAAGGCTGACACAGCGAATGGGAAGCAGAATCAGTACTAAAGTTTCCCAGGGCTCCTGAATCTCAGCCCGGGGCTTTTCCCACTCTCCATCCTACCTTTCCACTGAGCTTTAAGAAATCACCGTGTCCCAGCATGCAAGTGATTTCCAACCACTTGCTTAAGTTGTGCTTCAGTACAGACTCTTTGCCCACACTTAAATGCAACAAAAATGAACTCCTACTGAATTTAAACTGAGAGAGGAAGGAAGGAGAGGAGAGCTGCCTTGCCAATTATTTTTAAAGGTGGTCCAAAGGTATCTATTGAAGCATTATACTTATAAACCTATATTGATAATTTATAATTGATGCTGCCTGAATATAGGCAATTCCACTGTAATTCAGAGAGCCCCCTCTCCCCTTCGAGAAAAGGAGGCACCTCCCAGACTGAGCTGGGGAAGCTTAGGCGTTATTTAGGTAGGGCCATTCAATCTGGGACTTTGTTGTTATGAAGAGATCACAGATTGGGAAAGTGCAGGTTGGCACCTGTTCTTCTAAACTAGCAACTTCTCCCCTGCTTTTTTCACTGGTCATCCCCCATGCTTCAAGTGGAAGATTCCCTCACCTGCACAGCCTGGCTTCCCTGGATCCCTCAAATCCCACATTCAGCAGGAAGCCTTTCCCATCCTTCCCTCCTGCCTGGATTCTCTTCCATTTACCCTGTATAGATCTTGAATGTACACATTTTTTTCATGTTTTCTCCCACTGCCCCTCCCCCTAATTACACTGAACTCTTTGAGGATAGGGGACTATGTTTTTATCTTTCAATTTGTCCTCGGTGCCTTGTGCCTATAATGTAGTAAGTGCTTAATAAATGCTTGTTATCTGATCTGTGCTGTCTGAAGAGAGTTGCCTAGAGCATTTGAGGAGTTAAATAATTTATCCAGAGTGCCACAAATGGTATGTGTCTGAGGCAGGATTTGAACTCAGCTCCTAGGCCAGCATTCTATTACACCATGCTGCCACTTTGAATTACTTAACTAATTTTCCTTTTTTCTTTTCTTTTTTTTAACCAAACCTGCAATTTCTATGGTATAAAGAACTCCAAGTGAGGACATTCCCTCTGCCAGTGCAAGTTGGCATCTGTACTATAACTGAAGGGTGTTAGAGAGCTGCCTGGGGCATCAAGAGTTTAAGTGCCTCACCAAGGATCACACAGGAAACGAGTCAAAGGCAAGGTTCGAATTCAGGTCTTCTTGATTCCAAGGCTCAGCTCTGTGGTTTCTATGCTAAGCTGCCTCTCTCTTCAGTAATAGCAAATTGTGTTTATACCACACTTTAAGCTTTATAAAACTCAACAAAATAACCCTGAGAGCCAGATGATGCAAGCATTATTGTCTCCATTAACTGTACAGCTCAGAAAGGTTCATTGACTTTGCCAAAATCACATAGCTGGTAAATGATACAGACAAGGGTGTGCTGAAGCCAGTTGGAACTAAAGCTGGTTGTTAAATTTACAATGTGAGCATTTACAACTCAGAAATCAGTACATGCTACAAATCAGGACTTGACTTATTGTCTTGCTTATTGTCTGAAATTAAGAAAGTGATGGAGGAAATTACAATAAGGAAGATTAAATTTATTTATTTTTTTAGGCAATTGGGGTTAAGTGACTTGCCCAGGGTCACACAGCTAGGAAGGGTCAAGTGTTTGGTCTGAGGCCAGATTTGAGCTCCGGTCCTCCTGACTTCAGGGTAATTCTCTACCCACTGTGCCACCTAGCTGCCCTGGAAGATTAAATTCAAAAGTATATTGTTACTAGTTTTTTGAGGGGGTGAGGAGTCAGTTGTTAAACATTTATCAGCCCATACCTAGATACAGCCAGGATCCGAATTCCAATCTCACTCATCAACTCCTGAGCTCTTTCCACTATACTATACTGGCTATCCCCTACTCCTGCCATACACATCCATATCCCATCTATTAAAATCTTAGCCATACTTTAACTACGAGGCTCCTTTTCTCCCTCAGACTTCAGGAAGTATATTATTTCAACCTTTCAGGCACTTATAAGCACCTGTGCTGAAGTAGGCACTTAGTAAATGCTTGTTGATTGATTCTTGCATGGTTATCTTTTACTGATCCCTTTAAGGCACCTACGCTCCAAGAGGGCATGGGCAGGGTGGTCTGATGTACATTTCAGATCCCTTCTCCTATCTACCTCAGGGATCCTCACTTAGCAAGCATCCAATAAACACATCCTATTCTTGCCTCTGGATTTGCATTACAACCAACCAGTCTCTATCCAACTCACTTCTCCATTTTATCTTCAAGTATATTGTGACAGTATGGCTGCTAGGTGGTGCAGTGGATGGAGTGGCCCACCTGGAGTCAGGAAGACTCATCTTCCTGAATTCAAATCTGGCCTCAGACAATTACTAGCTGTGTGACCTTGGGCAAGTCACTTCACCCTGTTTGCCTCAGTTTCCTCATCTTGTAAAATGAACTGGAGAAGGAAATGGCAAACCACTCCAGTATTTTTGCCAAGAAAATCCCAAATGGGGTCATGAAGAGTTGAATGCAACTGAACAGCAAGCAATGACCCACCTCTCTCTTCAAGGCTCATCATGTTGGTGCTCAACTAACTGGAGACATCTCATTGGCTTTATGCCGAGTGTAGCTCAGAACTCATTCATCCACCACCCCCAAAAGCAGAGATTAGAGGCATGTGCCACCAGGCTAGTAATCCTGTTTTGTTTTGTTTTTTAAGGGAACTAGATTACTCTAGCATGCTTTTTTCTGTTTGAACCTCTGTTGGTTTGTAGTGATCACAATGTCCCTTTCTCAAAGTATTCTTTTAATAAGGATATGTATTATCCTTATCATATAAAGATATAATTCTTATTATATCCTATATCCTATAGGATATACATATGTAATATTACAGGATATATATATTGATATTACAGGATAGGCAGAATTATAGGATACGTACATATATTATACATGTATGTATCCTATAATTCTGCCCATTCTGTAATATCTATAAATCTGTCGAGTTCATCAGCCTATAGTCTGAAGGATCCACTTCTTTCCCTTTTTGAAAACTGGGACAATATTTTGCCCACCTCCAGTTCTTGAGGATTGACTTTCCCTTTCTCCACAACGTACCAAAGCCCACCAATAGCATCTCAACAGTCACGCCTGAAAATTCTTTGGTATCCTGGGAGACAATTTGTCTGGACCTAGAGACTTGAATTTATTGAAGGCACCTAGGTACTCTCTCCCTACATCTTGACACGGGCTTCAATTCCCCGTTCAACATTCTTATTCGAGACTTGCTAGTTTGAAGATCACTGTTCTTGATATTTATGGAGTAAGAGCTATATAGCACTGAATCATCTTTCCATCATTTCTGATGATCATCCCATCCACCCTCAGCAGCAGTTCTCTTGCTTATCTGATTTTCCTCTTGCCCCCAGCAAAACTCTTTTTTTAAAACTGTTTTTTGTTTTTCTTAGGCTACATTGCCATCCCCAGTGCTGTATGGGCTTTAGGATGCCTGGTATTTTTCTGATAGGATTCCACTATGAGTGGGTTACTTGTCATTTGCTTCTAGCTTCAATAGGCTTTTTAAAAGTCTAAGTTGACCACTGTTGGGTCCTGAAAAAGATATAAAGAAATGTACAAAACACTCCTTTCCTTGGAGTAGGATAGATGAGGAGGAGGCACTACCAGACATGATTGCTGAATCTGCCGGTTTCAAAGGAAGGCTCACAAGGTATGTGAAGAGGTGTCTACTCAAAATTGACTGTGATAGAAAAACAAAAGATAAACATTAAGATATTAATTTTAAAAATACCTATGCACATCAGTCCCTTTAGACAGTTCCTCTTTTTCCTTACACAAGTTTTTCTTCTTAAGGCATCCCATCTTTCTTAAGTCAACTTCCTCTATAGCTTTTTGGGGCATGAAAACCTACCTATCTTTTTACTAAATTTATTAAGAGTTTCTCTCCCAAAATGTAGGATGCATGTTAAACTGTTCTAAGCTTTCCCTTTCTTATTTTTCATGATGACATGCCATTTCCTCTAAGGTTTTTATAATTTCTGTGTCAGGAAACCTGTTCCTCTTTACTGGTCAGAATCAGATACAGAATAGAAGTTCCTTTAATCTTTTCTAATTTTTGAAGAATGAAATTATTTTCAAGTCAATGTGAGAATATGCAAACTGTTCTGATTTAGGAGATATCCAGAGCATTGGAATCCTCCACCACTGCTATGTCATGGTTCTGTTCCAACACTATGATCTACTTGTGGAATTTATTTTTCATTATCCATTTCCTCCTTCTGGACAGGGGGGTCTGTGGTATATCCCTGCCAGAATATCACTTGTCTTTCTCACTCCATTGACTTTTACCCATATGTTTCCTTCTCTAGTTTGTGAATTTCCTCACTGGAATATATCTTGTTGACATGTAATTCAGTCTTCCTCTTTGTGATCAAGATATGCCCTTCCACTGTTATATTCCAACCATGAGCCACATTCCACCAAATCTCAGTGATTACCCATGATAAATTTTACTCTGTTGTCTTAAAGATGTCTGGCTCATTGTATTATTTGCCTTCTGTGCATTTGTATACAGACTTCTGAGGCTATGAGTGACATTACTGCTATGTGGCCCAGTAGATAGAACTCTGGACTTAGAACAACCTAGATTTAAATCTAGCCTCAGATACTTACTAGCTATGTGATGCTAGAGAAATCACTTAGCCTCTCTGTCTCAGTTTTCTCATCTACAAAATGGGGATAATGATATCTACCTCATAGTGTTGGTATAAGGATGAAATAAGGTATTTGTAAAGCACTTTGTAGACCTTAAAGGACTGATATTATTATTCTCAGTCTTGAAAACTGTCTCTAATTAATTATTGGGCCTTTTCACTAATATTCTGCTTCCCATGCTGTTCCTCCATAGTGTCTGGCTTATCTCCCCCATTAGAATGTCAGTTTCTTGAGGAGTAGGGACTGCATTATTTTTCTATTAGTATTCCCAGGGCTTAATACAGTGCTTTGCACATAGTAAGTGCTAAATAAATGCTTTATTCATTCATTCATCAAATATAATGTGAAGATTTTGGACCTTCCCTCCTCACTCTCCATTTTCAGTTCAAAGCCCTGTTGAACAAAATTTACCTCTTAATAGGGTTTCAGTCCTAAAATATGTCTCCAAAGAAAAGGACGCACCACTCATTTATCCTTCTCACAATAGTGGGAATCTTGAATCTTCTCTCCCAACCAGCAATGTGTGGCTTCAGAACTCATATCCTATTCCTTATATCATGTTCTCACTCCTCAACTCCCCATATGTCTTGGATCTCCACAAGAATGACTGTGCCACCTAGTGTAACCATATTGTTACCTTTAAGTCCTGTCCCTTCTCCTCCTCACTTTCCAAAGCTACAGCAAGTTATAGTTTTCCCTAGATCTTTAGTGCTTGACCCATTGCTGACAAAGAATTCATCCCTTGGGTCCTAGGTCTGACTTCAGTTTCTCCTACAACCCATTCCCCTTCCCTTGGCTTTTTTCTCCCCACCCTTTTACCACCTCCAACTTGGACCAAGCCCCTCTTTTCATCTGGTTATTCACCAGGAGGTCTGCTACCACCCAGAGAGATCATAGCACATCTCACCGCGAGCATTCTGGAAGCAAATAAGGCTATTGTAAATGAGAAGGACCTGACAGGCAGTCTGGCTTAGAATCAAGCTCCTCCGGTATTGTATCCAGCCATACAAGCATGGCCTTTAAGGCAAGGGGATGGAGAAGAAGACTGATAAATATTTTATAAGTTTAGAGGAAAGTGGAGTGATCTGGAAAGCCCCCCAGAGGAGGTAAGATTTTAGTGATCTCCATACCTCTCCTTTTATTTTTTAATAATTTATTTTTAAATAATCAGCTTTAGTGAATAGATTTGAACTGGCTCTAGCACACCTGTGTGTGTGTGTGTGTGTGTGTGTGTGTATTTCCAAAGATTGCCCTGTTTGTTATGATCCCTATTTTACATATAGAGAAACTGAGGCTCAGAAAATTTGAAATTTCAGTGACTTGCCTCATTGGTTCTTTTCATATGGTTTCAAGGTAAATGGTGGTGGTTTGTTTTTGAGTGTGGTCCCAGGGAAGCTAGGTGGCACAAATGAGAACACTAGACCTATCATTAGGAAGACCTGAGTTTCTATCCAACCTCAGATACTTAATAACTGTGTAACTATAAGCAAATCACTTAACCTCTATCAACTTCCTTATGTAAAATGGCAGTAATAATATTTTATATTCTTTCTATTTTCCAGGGTTGTTGTGAAGATCAAATGAGATAATATTTGTAAAGTACTTTGCATATCTTAAAATCTTATGTAAATGCTAAAAATTATATATAAAAATTAATAATTTATTATTATAATAGTTTAATTTTTAAATTCTGTATTTGGTAACCATAAACAAATCTAAACACTTCCATAAACAGGGACAGAAAAAGAGGAGTTTATGAAATCATTAATCTACCATATATCATGTAGGATTTTTATTTTCTAAGTCTTCATCATCATTGAAGTTGACCTAAAAGGATCAACACTGCTCTTTTTGCCTGCATCCCCTTAGAACTTCCTTCTGTTCTATTCTGTAGATTTTAAATGTCTCTCTCTCTCTCTCTCTCTCTCTCTCTCTCTCTCTCTCTCTCTCTCTCTCTCTCTCCTCTCTCTCTCTCTCTCTCCCTCTCTCTCTCTCTCTCATATATCTCACTCCCTTCCAAATGAACACATCTACCTTGTGACAAGTTAACATGCAAAACAGAAGTTCATTACTTTGGTAGAGTCTAAAAATGTATGTCTCATTCTGTACCTACTGTCTATCACTTCTTCACCCAAATGTGAGAGTCATGTTCCATCATCAGATTTCTGGATTCATAATTGGTCATTGCATTAATCAGAGTTCTTAAGTCTTTCACAATTGTCCTTACAGTATTGTAGTCAATATATAAATTATTCTTCTAATTCTATTCCCTTGACTCTCTGTATCTGTTTATACAAGTCCTCTCAAGTTTCTCTGACTCCATCCCTTTAGCCATTTCTTATGGAACAATAATATTCCATTACATTCATATCCCATCATTTATTCAGTCACTCCTCAAGTCACAGGGACCTTCTCTTTTTCCAAGTCTTTGCTCTAACAAAAAAAGTGCTGCTACAAATATTTTTGTACAAATGTGTCTCTTTTTTTCGTATTACCATCTCATTCTTCCAAAAGCCGCCCATCCCAAAACACTAGTGCGTCAGCCAAGCAGTCCTTGGAAGCCCAAAGCTAAATTGCTCCTTTTCCTGTCATCAGCCTCTGAAGCCTCCTCTTCTTCACTGAAAATCTCACCCACCCTTGTTGAAAATTGATCTCCTCTCCCTAGCCTAGGGAGCCTTACCTCTTGAAAGAGAAATAGACCTTGAGTTAAGTACTTAACTATGGGCAAATCACTTAAATGTTCCAAGACTCAGTTTTCTTATCTGCAAAATGGGGGTCATTATACTGGGGTTGTTGTGGTGAAGCACTTTATAAAGTTTAAAGGGGTAGGTGAATGGTAGTTACTGTCGTTCTAATCTCACACACTTAGGGTTCTCCTGCTTGGACTTGGTCCAAGGAGAAAGCCAAATTCACCATGGGATATGAAAATAAAGTTACTGGCTTTCTCTGGAAGAAAAAGACAGTTACAGAGATGCCTTGACAGAAGTGACGCAACTGCTTTCAGAGGAAACCAATGAAAACCATCTTGGGTGGTTTCTTTCTGCAGCAGCCAGATGGATAGGTTTTCCCTCTCCCTGTGCAAGAACACTGGATTGGGAGTCAGATGACCCACATTTAAATCCAGTCTGCTGCTTACTATCTCTATGACCCTGGATAAGTAACTTCCCATCTCTGGATCTCTAATGGGGGATTTGGACCAGATGACTTCTCAGGTCCCTTCCAGCTCACAATCTGTGATTTTCTGACCAGGACACCCTTTATTCATCCTAGGAGGCTGACAACTTCTAAGACCCAGCCATCCTCTTATCTTCAGTTGGGAACAAAGACTGTTGCAGCTTCTGTCCTTTGGCTTTCCAAAGACTGGCTTGTGGTCTGGAGGTCCAAGCCAGGGGCTAAGTGGCAGGCGAGGGTGCCAGTCCAAGCTGTGACTGTGCCTTGATTGTGATCTTGGGCAAGTTATTTCATCTCTCTGAGCCTCAGTTTCCTTCTCTATAAAATGGGGAGACAGGATTAGATTACCTTACACCTCTAACGGTCCATTATGCTATGAAGTCATTGTACTTCTCACTCCCCACCCACTGCAGCTTTATTCCCCTTGTCTACCCCACCCCATCTGCCCATTGTTCCATACCAGTCCTCAGGGAACAGAAGGTCTGCTGGGTTGAGTTGGTCTGATTTCCAGTCTGGGAAAATGAGTCATTAAGACATGACTGTCTAGATATCATGCCAAGTCTTAGTATCTTTCATCAATACCAGGTCTCCCAACGTCTATGCTCACTACCTCAGTCCCTCAGTAATTCCATAGATTAAGAAAATTAGAGTTCTGGGAGCTTTTCCCCTTGGGGTATGATCTCATTCCTACATTCACCCTCTCTACAGCATGATCCCATCCCTCCCTTCTTACTTTTTCCTTCTGGAGTATCAGCATATCCTTTCCTTTCTTTTCTCCACACCCTGCTCTGATATTCTTAAAGAACAAAATAGCCAAATATACTGGTATTTCTTGCTTTCCTTATGAAAAGCATATTCAAGGTGATGGATGGAGTTGGGGCCCATGCGCAGTGTCTAAAGTTAACTTTGCCCTTCTCGGATAGCTGCCTCTGATGAGATATCTAAAACAATTTATCACAGTAATGATTTCTGATTTGAAATCATTATGGTGACTGATTAGCCATGGTACCTGGAGGCTTGTCTTCTTTTTTTTTCTTTCTCTCTAAGGAGACACAGATGAAAGGCAGGCTATAGAGGGCCCTTAGGAATTGTTGATGACCAGAACTAAAGATCCAGTCACAGTTGTTTGTGGCAGACACCAGGGGTCTGTGTTCTCCCTGGGGTGGCAGTGAGACCTGAGAAGGCTTACTGAAAGAATTCCTACTGTGGGGGAGTCTGGAGGTTTACTTTCTACTCCTATTTCCATTCTCCTGGATTTTCTGAGGACACTTAGGCCAGTGATTTACCCTCTCTGGGCTTCAATACCTACCTCAAGGACAGAAGAAAATGCCCAGAAAAAGAAGGAGCTCTAACTGTATTATAATAATAACATTACCCACTGACCTTTATGTAGTGCTTTAAGGTTTTAATAAATTATCTGATTTGATCCTCACAACAACAATTCTGTGAGGTAGATGCAAAGAAGTTGTCCTCATTTTAAAGGTGAGGAAACTGAAGATAAAGTGGTTAAGTGACTTGCCCAGGGTCACATAGCTAGTAGGTATCTGAAACTAGATTCAAATCTAGATCTTTCTGACTCCCAGTCCAGCACTCAATGGACAATGACAAGCTGCCTTAAATTAAGAAATGGTTGTTCTCCATTAGGCTAGAGGGCACACTAAGAGAAAAGAGGCTTGACTTACAACACGAAGAAGTAAGGAACAAATAGTCGTATGGAACTAGAGAGAAAGATGATGGTTTGAGTGACCAGGCTAGCTTCCGAATGCAGTTTGATCCCTTGAAATTTTTTTTAATGAATTTTATTAATTTTTTTTAACTTTGTATTACTATCATTTCCAACTCATTGCCCAGATAGACCCCTCCTCTGTGACCAAGAAAAGCAAAATCATCTAATATAGAAAGCTTGTCTGACAATGTATTCAGTGTTCTTTCCCAGTAGTCCCCCTCCACATACCTCTGGGTCATAAGGTGAGGGGTGGAAGAGTAGATTTTATTGTCTCTTCTCCAGGGCTTTCATTCACATAGAAAAATTGAAGACATTTGTTTGTATCATTTGGGTGAGGAACTGTCCCATTCAGAGTCTAGAGGAGAGGGTCATGGAACAGGACCTGTTTTGGGGAGTTTAGAATAATAAAGATGAAGGTAAATCATGTAGTGGTCACAACGAAATCTTATGACCTGGTTACAGAGAACGGAGGTCACCTGGACAGCAGAAGCATACTTATTAAGACACCTTTACCTCTTCTAAAACTTTGGATATAGGGGCAGCTAGGTGGCACAGTAGATAGAGGACCAGCCCTGGATTCAGGAGGACCTGAGTTCAAATCCACCCTCAGACACATAACACTTACTAGCTGTGTGACCCTGGGCAAGTCACTTAACCCCATTGCCTAACCAAAAAAAAACCCCAAAAAACTTTGGATATGAGTTGGCAGTGAGAGAAAGTTGGGGGGAAGATGTTACAGAAAATGTCTTCCTGGGTCCAAAAGAATAATAGTGGAACAAGGGCCAAGGAAGTGTTTCTAAGACTCTCATGACATCAGTGTGCTTCGAAATCCTATTTCTGAAGAAGCAATCAATCTTTGCTTTCCCTTCAGACCCCATAATACAGTGTCCCAATAGTCAGTGCAGTTTGAAGCTTTAATAGCTTGCATCTATCCTGACCTTTGGTTTACTCATCTCATTTATTCTCCTTTCTGCTTCTGCGGCTGCTTCTTCTTCTTCTTCTTCTTCTTCTTTTTTTTTTGGTGAGGCAATCGGGTTAAGTGACTTGCCGAAGGTTACACAGCTAGTAAGTGTCATGTGTCTGAGGTCGGATTTGAACTCAGGTCCTCCTGATTCTAAGGCCAGAGCTTTATCCACTGCACCACCTAGCTGCCCCAATTCCTTTCTGCTTCTAAGATAGTTCTCTCTAGCCTCCTATCCCTCTATTACTCTCTCTATACCATGTTTCCACCTAGCCTGCCTCCCCACCACTTTTTGTCTGACATCTTAAGGAGAGAAAGGACAGACAGTAATCACCACGTGAAGCAGAGAATGTCTGCAACTGTCCAATATATTTACTCACCCCAGTGTTGCTCCCCCACCCACCACCTGCCCCCTGTTTACTTCCCCCTCAATTTCCAAACAACTTGTTTCTCAATCAGGGCTGATTATGAGAGGAACATCTGTCAGTATGCCTGGAAAGAATAATGCAGGGAAGGACTTACATGAACCCAAGAAGGGGTTCTGGAAAGAAATGAAATTTCTTTGTGAATTTGATTCTTAAATGAGTAATGGATACCATCTATAGTAACAAATCTCAAACTTTTTTGATCTCAGGACCCCATTATTGAGGACCCTTCCAAATAGCTTTTGTTTGTACGAGTTATAGCTATTGATATTTTCCATACTAGAAATTGAAATGTTTCATATTATTACAAAAGGTAATTGATCTACTGGGTGCCCAAATTGTGATTTTTGAAACTTTTCATCTGCCTACAGATTGCAATGACTGGAAACTTAATTTAATCAGCATTTAATGTAGGTAATGATGAACTCGAATCTATCAAAAATAATGCCCAATGGATTTCAGATGGATTCAGCTGCCATGTAGTCTGAAGACATTCTAACTTCTTATTGGTCAAATGTAAGCCTCCTTGAGGGCAGGTACTGTTTTTATTTCTGCCTTTTTAACCCCAGTGCTTATATAATGTGTGTTGAACTGAAGGAGAGATTGAATGGTTAGTATAAAGGCTTACTAGTGGCTGGGCTCCTTCAAGAGGTTGACCCCATACTTCAAACATGGCTTTAAATACAAGGAGCTCTGTCTTTTGCCACATCACATGGCTCTTTTCTGTTATGATCAGCTTTCAGTAGTGGGATACACCCAGCCATAGTATGGCATGTGAAAGGGCAGCTGCCATGGCAACATTACTGGTGCCAATCTTCATGACTTCCTATTTCTTCTGATCTGGGAATCTTAAGCTGGAGAGTGAACCACTCTTTCATCACTCAGTGTACCATCCACCTTCTAAGCACTGGAATGTGTTATCTAGGAGAACGTCTTTATGGGGCTTTTGGGGTGAAGCAGCCATAGTTGCTGTCCCCCCAATAAAAGGTGAAAACTCTTTCAGGTTGTTTTGTGGAGCCGGTTATCTCCCATAAGATGACATAGCCTCTACCTCATGGCACAATGGATAGAGTGCCAGACCTGATGTCAGGAAGACTCATCTTCCTGAGTTCAAATCTGGCCTCAGACACTAGCTGTGTGACCCTGGGCAAGTCACTTAACCCTGTTTGCTTTGGTTTCCTCATCTGTAAAATGAGCAGAAGAAGGAAATGGCCAACCACTCCAGTACCTCTGCCAAGAAAACTCCAAATGGGGTCATGAAGAGTTAGGCAAGACTGAAATGATTAAATAACAACCTTATACAGATCTATTCAGACTCCCTACCCTTTCACCATGTGCCCCATACACATCGTTGCCTTCTCAAATAGGCTTTTCTCCAATTTGGCAAAAGCTGGTGTACATGGGAGGTGCTGGATAGAGGTGTGCTCTCACAGGCTCCTAATCACAACAAATCAGGACTTGACTTATTGTTTTGTTGATGGTCTAGACTTAAGAAAGTGCTAAAAATACACATTAAAATTAAACATGTATGTATACATTTTTCTTTCAGTAAGCTGGATTGTTAAACATTTGCCAGCATACGCTTGGTATTAGAAGATGGCTTAGGCCATTTTGGTATATCCTTGGGCCAGGTCCCAGAAGTAGATGAGTCTACAAACCAGCTAGACTGCCTGGCTGAGCAGGTCCTGAAATACATAATGCATGAACTTTCAAAAGATTGCAGAAGCATTTAAGAGACCGAAAGGCATAACCTGGTATTCATATAAGCTATTTGAGGGTCTGGAAAGCTATTCTTCAGTTTGCTGTGTTTCTGTACCTAGATAAGACCTTTTTTTAACCACCCAAAGTATAATTTGGTGAATATTACCACCCCTGCCAACTGATTCATTTGGTCAGGCATCAAGAGTAGGGGGTAACCAATCCCAGATGGTCATAGCATCCATGGCCTTATAGTCACATCAGAGCCATCATTTCCTGTTCCTCCTTTTATAGTACCTGGGCATCAGCAGGAGAGGTAGAGGGCCAGAAGAGCTTCCTTTTTCAGTTCTTTTCCAACACTCCTGTGGAGCTATCATCTCAGGCCTGGTCAGTGAGTAGATCTGGCCTGCCAGAACTGGAGAAGCTGGGTCTAATTTAATTTCAAACTCTCACAGCCAATTTGGAGGCAATATCTCTGCTTCAATCAGATTAAAACAACATCTCCATAATACTGGTTCTGGGGAGAGAGCTATGGCTCCAAGTTTAGACTGAGACTATGGCTGGATATAGGCCACACGTGCTTCAGGCAATCCTTCTGTCAGTGCCTAGGAATTGAAGGTGACCTTTTTGGAATTTTAGCGATACCTGGATTATGTGGCATCAGCCTACCAGACCCTAGCACTATTAGAAAAAGTGGGAAGTTGGTTCATGGGGTCACAGATTTAGAACTGGAAGTGATCTCAGAAGTCATCCACTCCAAGCCCCTCATTTCACAGATAAGGAAACTGAGGCTGGGGCGGAGGTTAAGTTAGTGGAGTAACTTGAGCATCAGTAAGGGTAGTAAGTATCAGAGGAGGGATTTAAACCTAGATCCTATGATCCCATATTTAACATCCTTTCCCCTCTACTAGGTCTGCCATATTTAAGCTATTTGGTCCTCTGGGTTACCAGTCAACTAGGCCAGAGCTTGATTAACTCCCTACCTCCATGGTATTTGGAGTCTGTGAGACTGGGTTGGGTGAGATCTAGTCTCCTTAAGATGTATTTGCTCCCTGTCACACCTCAGGTGTCTAGTAGGCAGGCTGGGAGAATGCACAAGGGCTCACAAACACCTTAGCCATATTTGTCAGTCAAGCATTTATTAAGTGTTTACTGTGTGCCAAGTGTAATGCTAAATGCTAGGGATACCCCCAAAAAAGGCCAAAACACAATCCCTTGCCCACCAAGACTTAACGTGGTACATATGAATAATTAGGTTCATACGAGAGCTATACAGAGTAGATGAAGGTCATCTCAAAGAGAAAGGTATTAGTGACTTGGGGGAACAGGAAAGAACTCCTGCAGAAGGTGGGATTTAAGCTGAGTCTTATAGGAAGCCAGAAAGACTAAAAGGGAAGGTGAGGAGGGGGCACATTTCAGGCAAGGGGGTAGAAACAACCAGTTTCAAAGCATATAGACAGATGAGAGATGGAGTGAAGTATGGGAGGAAATGCAAGGAGGTCAGAACCAAATAAAAGAAGAATAGAAAAGCAAGAAGGGGCCAGAGTTTTAAATGCCAAAGAGCAGACTTTCTATTTCATCCTGAAGGTAAAATAGAGACAGTGGAGCTCATGGGGAGAGTGTTGATACAGTCAGATTTATACTTTAGGAAAATTATCTTGGCATCTGAGTGGAGGATGGGTTGTAGTAGAGAGAGACTTGAAATAGGGAAACCAGCCAGAAGGCTATTGCAATAAGCAGACCTGAGGTGAGGAGGCTGAAGTAGGATTGTCACTGCATGAGTAGAGAGAAGGGGACATATATGAAAGATGTTGTAAAGGCAGAAACTACAAGGTTTGCAATGGATTGGATATGTGGGATGAGTGAGAGAGGGGAGGCAAAAATGATACTGAGGTTACAAGCCTAGTTCACTGGGAAGGTTGTATAATGGGAAATTATACCATTGAAAATAATAGGGAAGATTGGAAAGGGGCAGGGTTTGGGGAGAAAGATTATGAGTTTTATTTCGGAGTTTGAAATGCCTATGTAACATCTAATTTGCGATATCCAGGAGGCACTTGGAGATACATGTCTGTAGCTCAGTAGAGAGACTAGAGCTGGAAATATAGATGTGGAAATCATCTGCCTGGAGATGATAATTGAGCTGATGAAATCACCGAGCAAGAGAGTATAGAGCAGAAAGAGAAGGAGGTCCAGGACAGAGCTCTGGGGGAACTCTTACCCATGGTGAACAGGTATGACATGAATGTACGATCAGCAAAAGAGACTGAAAAGGATTGGTCAAATAGATTGAAGTAAAACCGGGAGACAGCGGTGTCACAAAAACTTAGAGGAAAGAGTACCCAGAAGGAGATGTCAGATGCTAAGAGAGGTCAAGGAGGACAAGATTGAGAAAAGACCATAAGAAGTACAAATTAAGAGGTAACTTTGGAGATGGCAGTTTTATTTGAACAATGAAATTGGAAACCAGATTGCAAAAGATTGAGAAGAAAGTACGAAGATGGAGGCAGAGTCAAGATGTCAGAGTAAAGGCAGGGACTCACCCAAACTCTCCCAAATTCGCCTCCAGACAACTTTAAAATAATATCTCAAATAGAATTCTGGAGTAAAAGAACCAATGAAAGGTCAAGATGAAACAATTTTCTATCCCAAGACAATTTAGGAGGTCAACAGGAAACCTTACTCTCATTGGAATTGGCTCAAAGAAGGAATAACATACACACTTATTTGTATATAGAAATCTATCTTGCCCTACAGGGAAGTAGGAGGGGAAGGGAATAATAGAAGGAAGGGTAGATTGGGGAAGGTGATGGTAAGAAGCAAAACATACTTTTGAAGATGGACAGGGCAAAAGAAAAGAGAGACAAGGATAAATGGCGTGCAGGAGAAATAAGATGGAGGGAAATACAGTTGGTAATCATAACTGTGAATGTGAATGGGATGAACTCACTTGTAAAATGGAAGCAGATAGTAGAGTGGATTAAAAACCAGAATCTGACAATATGTTGTTTGCAAGAAACACACTTGAAGGAGAGAGACACACACTGAGTAAATGCAAGTGGCTGGAGCAGAATCTATTAAGTTTCAGCTGATGTAAAAAAGAAAAAGCAGGGATCACAATCATGATCTCAGATAAAGTAAAAGCAAAAATAGATCTAATCAAAAGGGTAAGCAGGGGTGGGGTGGAGCCAAGATGGCAGAAAGAAGCCAGGAAATTGCCTGAACTCTCCCCAGTTTCCCTTGGAAACATCATTAAATCAAGCCTCTAAATGGATTCTGGAGCAACAGAATCCACAAAAGGATGGAGTGAAACAATTTTCTAGCTTAAAATAACTTAGAAAGAATTCAGAAAAGGTCTATCTCACTTGGGTAAAAGAGGAGCACAGCCTACTGCAAACAGTGTCCAGGCAAGCCAGTGGGAGGCTTTTAGCCACAGCACAGCTCAGCAACCGAGGCCCTTTGGCCCTAGATTAGCAGGCAAGTGGCACAGCAGGTCAGCTGTGAGGCCTCCAGCCCCGGCATGGAAGAGAAATTACCAGCTCTGGAATCCTGGCACAACAGTTGCTACTAATCCAGACTATCCTAGCACAGTGGGCAAGCCTCAAGTACATGAGGCCTCAGCATGGAAAGCTAGTGACCAGGCCCCTGGCCCCCAGTACAAAAAGCTTAAGACACAGTGCTCCCTCTACCCCAGGAGCAAAGCTCAAATTTTTTAAAATGAGAAAAAAAAAAAAGCCCTGAACATAGAAAGTTACTATGGCAACAAGGAAGCTCAAAACACAATCTCAGAAGAGGACAGCAGTATCAAAATGCCTACATGTGAAGCCTCAAAGAGGAATATGAATTGGTCTCAAGCCCAAAAGTCTTCTTGAAAGAGCTCAGAAAGGATTATAAAAATCAAGTGAGAGAGATAGAAGAAAAATTGGGAAAAGAAATGAGAGTTATGCAGGAGAATTCTTTTAAAAAAAAGTCAACAGCTTGGAAAAGGAAACACAAAAATTGACTGAAGAAAACAACTACTTAAAAAATAGAATTGACCAAATGGAAAAGTAAGTACAAAAGCTCACTGAAGAAAATAATTCCTTAAAAATTAGAATTGGGCAAGTGGAAGCTAATCACTCTGAGACATCAACAATCAGTCATACAAAATCAAAATATTGCAAAAAATAGAAGAAAATATAAAATACCTCATTGGAAAAACAATTAACCTGAAAAATAAATCAAGGAGAGATAATTTAAGAATTATTGGACTACCCAAAAACCATGATTAAAAAAAGAGCCTGGACAATATCTTTCAAGAAATTATCAAGGTGCCCTGATATTCTAGAACCATAGTGTAAAATAGTCATTGAAAGAATTTACCAATCACTTCCTGAAAAAGAAGCCAAAATGAAAACTCCCAAGTATATTATAGAACAAATATCAGGTCAAGGAGAAAATGCTGCAAGTAGCCAGAAAGAAACAATTTAAATATCAAGGAGCCACAGTCAGGATTACACAGGACTTAGCAGCTTCTACCTTAAAGGATCAGAGGGCTTGGAATATGATATTCCAGAAGGCAAAGGAGCTTGGATTACAACCAAGAATCAACTAACCAGCACAACTGAGCATAATCCTTCAGGGGGAAAAGAAAGATATGCAATGAAATAGGAAACTTTCAAACTTTTCTGATGAAAAGACCAGAGCTGAACTGATAATTCAATCTTCAAATACAAGACTCAAGAGAAGCATAACAAGGTAAAGAGGAAAAAAGAACCATGTAATCAATAAGATTAGACTGTATACATCCTTCCTTACACAGGGAGATGATACTTGTAACTCTTGAGAACTGCATCTCTATTAGGACAGTTAGAAGGAGTATACATAGAGAGAGAGTGTGTAGGGATAAGTTGACTTTGATGTGATGATATAAAAAAATTAAGGTGTGAAAAAAAGAATTGTGCTGGGAGAAGAGGAAAGGGGGAGGCAAAATAGGGTAAATTACATCACGTGAAGAGGTGCAAAAGGCTATTATATTAGAGGGAAAGAAGGGAGGGGGTGAGCACTGTTTGGACATTCCTCTTATTGGATTTGACTCAAAGAGGGAATAACATACATACTCAGTTGGGTACAGAGATTTATCTTACCATATAAGGAAGTAGGAGGGGAACGGGGAAAGAAAAGAGATGGGGCTGATAAAAAAAAAAGAGGGCAGATTGAGGGAAATGGTGGTCAGAAGCAAAACACTCGTGAGGAAGGACAGGGTGAAAGGAGAGAGAAGAGTATAAACAGGGGGAAAATAGGATGGAGGGAAGCACACAATTAGTAATCATAACTGTGAATGTGAATGGGATAAACTCTCCCATAAAATGTAAGTGGATTAAATACCAGAATCCTGTAATATGTTGTTTACAAGAAACACATTTGAAGTGGAGAGATACATACAGAGTAAAGGTAAAAGGCTAGAGCAGAATATATTATGCTTCAGATGAAATTTTTAAAAAGCAGGGATAACAATTTTGATCACATACAAAACAAAAGTAAAAATAGATATAATTAAAAGAGATAAGCAAGGAAACTACATCTTCATAAAAGGTACCATAGACAATCAAGTAATACCAATACTAAACATATATGCACCAAGTGGTGTAGCTTTCAAATTCTTAGAGGAAAAGTTAAATGAGTTACAGGAAGAAATAGACAGCAAAACTATGCTAGTGTGGGAACTTAACCTCCCCCTCCCAGAACTAGATAAATCTAACCACAAAATAAACAAGAAAGAAATTAAGAAGGTGAATAGAATTTTAGAAAAGTTAGATATGATAGACCTCTGGAGAAAACTGAATGGGGATAGGAAGGAATGTGCCTTTTTCTCAGTGGTACATAGCAACAACACAAAAATTGACCATGTATTAGGACATAAAAACCTCACAATCAAATGCAGAAAGGCAGAAATTTTAAATTCATCCTTTTCAGATCATGATACAATAAAAATTATGTGTAATGAAGGGCCATGGAAAGGTAGACTAAAAATTAATTAGAGACAAGATAATCTAATCCTAGAGAATGAGTGGGTCAAACAACAAATCATAGAAATAATCAAGAATTTCATCAAAGAGAATGAGAGACAATATACCAAAACTTATGGGATACAGCCAAAGCAAATCTTAGGGGAAATTTTATATTTTTAAATGATTACATGAATAAAATAGAGAAAGATCAACAAATTGGGTATGCAACTACAAAAGCTAGAAAAAGAACAAACTAAAAATCACCAATTAAATACCAAATCAGAAATTCTGAAAATTAAAACAGAGATTAATCAAATTGAAAGTAAAAAAAACTACTGACCTAATAAGTAAAGCTAAGAGGTGGTTTTATGGGGGGAAAAAAAAGCAAACAATGAAATAGATAAACCTTTGGTTAATTTTATTAAAAAAAGAAAGAAGAAAACAAATTACTAGCATCAAAAATGAAAAAGGTAAATTCACCACCAATGAAAAGGAAATTAAAGAAATTATTGAAGCAATCTTGCCCAATAAATATGACAAACTAAGTGAAATGAATAAATATTTACAAAAATATAAATTGTCCAGATTAAGAGGAAATAGAATGCTTAAATAACTATCTTAGAAAAAGAAATTGAACAAGACATCTATGAACTCCCTAAAAAAAAAAAATCTCCACGACAAGGTAGATTTACAAGTGAATTCTAACAAACATTTAAAGAACAATTAATTCCAATACTACATAAACTATTTGGGAAAATAGGCAAAGAAAGAGTCCTACAAAATTCCTTTTATGACACAAATATAGTGCAGATACCTAAACCAGGAAAAGCCAAAACAGAGAAAGAAAATTATGGACCAATTTCTCTAAAGAATATTGTTGCAAAAATTTTAAATTAAATATTAGCAAAGAAATTACAGCAATTTATCATGAGGATAATACACTATGACCAGGTGGGATTTATACCAGGAATGCAGAGCTATTTCAATATTAGAAAAACTATCAGCATAATTGACCAAATCAATAACAAAACTAACAGAAATAATGATTATCTATCTCAATAGATGCAGAATAAACTTTTGATAAAATACAGCACACATTCCTACTAAAAACACTAGAAAGCATAGGAATAAATGGAATTTTCCTTAAAGTGATAAGCAGTATCTAGCTAAAACCATTAGCAAGTATTATATATAATGGGGGTAAGTTAGAAGCATTCCCAATAAGATCAGGATAAAACAAGGATGCCGATTAGTACTGCTCTTATTCAATATGATGATATGATAAGATGATGAGATGATATTGTATACTTACAGAATTCTAGATAATCAACTAAAAATTAGTTGAAATAATTTACAACTTCAGCAAATTTGCAGAATATTAAAAAACCCCATATAAATCATTAGCATTTCTATGTATTACCAACAAAGTCCTTCCATATAAAATAACTGTAGACAATAATACTTGGGGGCCTACCTGCCAAGACAAACCCAGGAATTATATAGGCACAATTACAAAACACTTTTCACACAAATAAACTCAGATCTAAACAACTGGAAAAATATCAATTGCTCATGGGTAGATTGAGCTAATATAATAAAAATGACAATTCTATCTAAATTAATTTATTTATTCAACTGCCACACCAATCAAACTACCAAAAAATTGTTTTATAGAGCTAGAAAAAATAATAACAAAATTCACCTGGAAGAACAAAAGATCAAGAATGTCAAGGAAATTAATGAAAAAAATGCAAAGAAAAGTGGCCTAACTATACCAGGTCTAAAACTATATTATAAAGCAGCAATCATCAAAACTATTTGGTATTGGCTAAGAAATAGAATGGTGTGTCAGTAGAACAGGTTAGGTACATAAGACACAGTAGTAATGACTATAGTAATCTACTGTTTGATAAACCCAAAGACTCCAGCATCTGGGATAAGAACTCACTATTTGACAAAAATTGCTAAGAAAACTGGAAAATAGTATGGCAGAAACTAGTCATAGACCAACATCTCACATCCTATACCAAGATAAGGTCAAAAAGAGTATATGATTTAGACATAAAGGGAGATATCATAAGCAAATTAGGAAAGGAAGAAATAGTTTGCCTGTCAGATCTATGGAGAAGAGAAGAATTTATGATTAAATAAGAAATAGAGAACATTATGAAATGCAAAATAGACAATTTTGATTATGTTAAGTTAAAAAGGTTTTGCACAAACAAAACCAATGCAAACAAGATCAGAAGGAATGCAGAAATCTGGGAAACAATTTTTACAGCCAGTGTTTCTGATAAAGGCCTCATTTCTCAAATAAATAGAGAACTCAATCAAATTTATAAGAATACAAGTCATTCCCCAATTGATAAATGGTCAAAGGATATGAACAGGTAGTTTTCAGATGAATAAATTAAAACTAACTTAAATCACTATTGATTAGAGAAATGCAAATCAAAACAACTCTGAGGTACCACCTCACACCTATCAGATTGTCTAATGTGACAGAAAAGGAAAATTATTTTTGAAAAAGAGAAGCAGGGAAAATACATTTTGATAAAAGATAGCATTGACAATGAAGTAATATCAATGCTAAACATATATTCACCAAATAGTATAACATCCAAATTCTTGAAGGAAAAGTTAAATGAGTTACAGAAGGAAATAGACAGTAAAACTCTACATTTTGGGGACCTCTATTTTCTCCTCCCAGAACTAAAGAAATTTAGCAAAAAAAAAAAAAGAAGTTAAGGAAATGGGTGGAATTTTAGAAAAGTTGCATAAGATTGACCTCTGGAGAGAACTGAATGGGCATAGAAAAGTAAGTGGTACATGGCACCTACACAAAAATTGCCAATGTACCAGGGCACAAAAACCCAACAACCAAATGCAGAAAAGCAGAAATATTAAATACATCTTTTTTCAGATCATAATATAATTTCAATAAAGGGCCATGGAAACATAGACTAAGAATTAATTGGAAACCAAATAATCTAATCCTAAAGAGTGAGTGGGTCAAACAACAAATCATAGAAGTAAATAATTTCATTAAAGAAAATGACAACAACGAGACAACATATCCAAATTTGTGGGACGCAGCCAAAGCAGTAGTTAGGGGAAAATGTATTTCTCTAAATGCTTACATCAATAAAATAGAGAAATATCAATGAATTGGGCATGTGACTAAAAAAGGTCAAACTAAAAAAGGACAAAATTTTAAATCTCCCATTAAACACCAAATTAGAAATCCTGAAAATCAAAGGACAGATCAATAAAATTGAAAGTAAAAAAACCATTGAACTAATAAATAAAACGAGGAGTTGGTTTTACGAAAAAAATGAAATAGATAAATCTTTGGCTAATTCAATTTTTAAAAAAGAAAGAGGAAAACCAAATTATCAGTATCAAAAATGAAAAAGGTAAATTCACCACCAATGAAGAGTAAATTAAAGCAATTATTGGAGTGATCTTGCCCAATTATATGCCAATAAATCTGACAATCTACATGAAACAAATGAATATTTACAAAAATATAAATTGCCCAGATTAATTGAAGAGAAAATAGAATGCTTAAATAACTCTATCTTAGAAAAAGAAATTGAACAAGTCATAAACGAGCTCCCTAAGAAAATAATCTCCAGAACCAGATGGATGCACAAGTGAATTCCACCAAACATTTAAAGAACAATTAATTCCAATATTATAATAAACTATTTGGGGGAAAAAATAAGCAAAGGAGTCCTACCAAATTCCTTTTATGACAAAAATATTTATTTTTATGACATAAAAATATTTATGTAAAGTACATACATAAAAATATGTATGTAAACCAGGAAGAATAAGAACAGAGAAAGAAAACTATAGACCAATTTTCCTAATGGATATTGATGCAAAATTTTTAAATAAAATACTAGCAAGGAGATTAAAGCAACATATCACAAAGATCATATACACTATGACCAAATGGGATTTATACCAGGAATGCAGGGCTGGTTCAATATTAGGAAAACTATTAGCATAATTGACTTTATCAATAATAAAAAAAAATAAAAATCATATGATTTTCTCAATGTAAGCAGAAAAAACTTTTGACAAAATGTAACACTCATTTCTATTAAAAAACATTGGAAAGCATAGGAATAAATGGAGCTTTCCTTAAAATGATAAGTAGTATCTATCTAAAACCATTATCTGTAATGGGGATAAGCTAGAAGTCTTCCTAATTAGATTAGGGATGAAGCCACTTTTATTCAATATTGTACTAGGCATCACAGCTACAACCATAAAAGAAAATTGAAGGAATTAGAATGGGCAATGAGGAAACAAAACAATCATTTACTACAGATGGTATGATGGTATACTTAGAGAATCCTAGATAATCAACTAAAAAATTACTTGAAATAATTAACAACTTCAGCAAATTTGCAAGATATAAAATAAACCCACATAAATCATCAGCATTTCTTTGTATTGCCTACAAAGTCCACCAGCAAAAGATAGGAAAAGACCTTTGATTTAATAATAACTGTGGACAATATAAAATACTTGGGGGTCTGCCTGCCAAGAAAACCCAAGAATTATAGGAGCACAATTACAAAACACTTTTCACACAAATAAAGTCAGATCTAAATAACTGGAGAAATATTAATTGCTCATGGGTAGGCTGAGCCAATATAATAAAAATGATAATTCTACTTACATTAATTTACTTACTCAGTTCCATAGCAAACTACCAAAATATTATTTTGTAGAGCTAGAAAAAATAATAAAATTTGTCTGGAAGAACAATAGGTCAAGGATATCAAGTGAATCAATGAAAAAAAATGTGAAGGAAGGCGGCCTACCCAAATTAGATCTCAAACACAGTTACAAAGCAGTAATCACCAATCTGGTTCTGCCTAAGAAATAGAGTTGTGGACCAGTGGAAGAGATTAGGTACACAATATACAATGGTAAATGATCATAGTAACCTAGTGTTTGATAAACGCAAAGATACAAGCTTTTGGGACAAAAACTCATTATTTGACAAAATTTCTTGGGAAAACTGGGAAGCAGTTTAGCAGAAATTAGGTATAAATAAGCATCTCACACCACATACAAAGATAAAGTCAAAATGGGCACAATCTAGACATAAAGGGTGATATCATAAGCAAATTAAGGGAGCAAGGAATATCTTACCTATCAGATCTGTGGATAAGGAAAGAATTTATGACAACTCAAGAGATAAAGAGTGTTATATGAAATAAAATGAATAATTTTGATTACATTAAATTTAAAAGGTTTTCTACAAACAAATCCAATGCAGCCAAGATTAGAAGGAAATAAAAAAAATGAGAGAAAAGTTTTACAGCAAGTTTCTCTTGTGAAGGCTTCATTTCTCAAATATATAGAGAACTGAGTCAAACCTATAAGAACGTGAGTCATTCCCCAATTGATAAATGGTCAAAGGATATGAACAGACTGTTTCCAGATGAAGTGATCAAAGTTATCTAGGTTCATGTGAAAAAAATGCTCTAAATCACCGTTGATTAGAGGAATGAAAATTTAAAAAACTCTCAGGTACCAACCCACACTTATCAGATTGGCTAATATGACAGAAAAGAAAAATGACAAATATTGAAGGGGATGTTGAAAAATTGGGACACTAATGCACTGTTGGTGGAGTTGTAAACTGATCCAACCATTCTGGAGAGCAGAATGCCCAAAGAGCTTTAAAACTGTGTATATCCTTTCAGTCAACAATGTTACTGCGAGGTCTGTATCCCAAAGAGATTTTTTTTTAAAAAAGGAAAAGGACCTAATGCACAAAAAATATTTGTAGCAGCTCTTTTTGTGGTGGCAAAAATTTGGAAATTAAAGGGATGCCCATTAATTAGGGAATGGCTGAACAAGTTGTGATATATGATTGTGATAGAATACTGTTGTTCTATAGGAAATGATGAGCAGGATGGTTTCAGAAAAGCCTGGAAAGATTTGTATTAACTAATGCCCTTCTGAAAAGAGAACTCTTTGCTCACACATTGCTGGATGACTATGGGTCCATTATTACAACTAAATTCATTTATCATGGATTTTTGTTGTTGTTCTTGAGTTGTTTCAGTCATGTCCAGCTCTTTGTGAGCTCATTTGGGGTCTTCTTGACAAAGATACTGGAGTGGTTTGCCATTTCCTTCTCCAGCTCATTTTACCGCTGAGGAAACTGAAGCAAATAGGGTTAAGTGATTTGCCCTAGGGTCACATGGCTAGTAAGTGTCTGAGACTGGATTTGAACTCAGGAAGAAGAATTCCTGATGTGAGGCCCAGTGCTCTATCCACTACACCACCTAGCTGCCTATCATGATCGATGGGTGCACTCAAATCCTTCAAAAATTAATCTACCAGGGCATAAGTATTCTGTGCCGAGCCCTGACTTAAAGTCTGAAAGAAGCTAACATATTTTGCACCCACCCCTTGCCACTGGGAGGACCCATAAATCCGGTGTTGGTCAGTTCAAGTTCAACAAACATTTATTTCTGCTCTAAGATGAATACCAAAAATGTCCTTGAAGTACTTAAAGAATCCTTCCACGTTATACAAGAGGAGGCTATTTTCCATGAAGCAATGGATAGTTATGTATCCAAATCCATCATGAAGACACCTTCAGCTTATATGCCAACTTCTATTACTGTGAATGAAGAGAGAGAAAAATTAAATGAAGAACTTTATAAGATCCTTCAAATTAAATGAACACGTGCAGTAACTTCAGTGAAAAGGAAAGGAGGATGAAAAACATATGTTGGAAAACATGGTTCAGAAACAAGAAACAAGGAAGGCTAAAGTCTTGTGGACTCAGGAAAATTCACACACACACACACACACACACACACACACACACACTGCATGGAGGACAACCTGTGAAAATGCTGGGGAGTCAGGAAATAGAGTGGGTTTTTTTCACAGAACAGTAGGCAGGTCAGTGTCATTGGATTGAAGAGTACCTGGAGGAGACTAAGGTGTAGGAAGACTGGAAAGGTAGGGAAGGGTCCAGGTTATGAAAGGCTTTGAAAGCTAGAGGATTTTATATTTGATTCTGAATGTAACAGGATGCCGCTAGAGGATTTTATATTTGATTCTGAATGTAACAGGATGCCGCTAGTGTTTAATGAATAGGAGGATGACATGGTCAAATCTATGTTTTAGGAAGATCAATTTGATAGCTGAATGGAAGATGAACTGGAGTAGGGTGAGTCTTGTGGGAGATAGATCAGGCAGGCAGGCAGACAGCTAGACAGCACAATAGATAGAGCTTTGGACTGGGAGTCAGGAAGACCTAAGGTTCAAATCCAGCCTCAGACATTAGGCAGACTATATAGCAGTCCAGGTATGAGGCAATGAGGATCTGCATGAGGATGGTGGGTGGTGGCAGTGTCAGAGGAGTGGAAGGGGCATATGCAAGAGACGTTATAATGGTGAGAATACAAGACCTGACCACTGATTTGATAAGGGAGGAAGAGATCTAAGCCTAAAATATGTAGAATAATCTGGTGGCTGAGATCTTGATGGAAATTCACCAGGGTTTGAGGGTTAGGGTTCCTTCATAGGATCCCTAGTGAATCTTTCAAAGCAAAATGCCAACTCATGAAAATAGTACTTGCAAATGGGCAGAACAACTCTGTCTACATTGACCTGATTGTCCTAGATTCCTCTGCATTTGAGGCAGATTCAAAGATCCTCAGAGTTGGCAGAGATTTCTTAGATGAACTTTCCAGCCCAGACCTGAAGAAATATCCTCTTTGCAACATCCCCCAAAAGTGATAATTCAGCCTTCCTTGAAGACATCTGCTTGAAGAAGACCTACCTTATAAAGCAGTCCATTTCACTTTCAGATAGCTCTAATCATGGGAAAGTGTCTCCTGACAATAAGCCTAAATTGTCCTTTTTACAACTTTTGCCCATAACCCCTCTTCCAGGTGACAGCTTTTAAGTTACTTGAAGACAACTGTATAGTACTTATGATAAGATCTCTTCTTTCAAAAAGTTAGCACTCAATTACAAAGGGTATGATGTGCTGTGACAATATCATCCCTAGAAGCATGCCTGGGTCTTCCTAAGTCTATGATGGGTCTGCATTCTTAAGAGTCACAGAGCCCCTGAATCTAGAGGTGGAAGGAAGCTCAGCCACCACCCCAGACCAGTCTATACAAGCATCTTCTTCACACCATACACAAGTGGTTATGCAGCCTTTGCTTGAAGACTTCCAATGAGGTGGAACTCATTACCACCTAAGGCACCTGATTCAACTTTGAGGACAGCTCTAATTCTTAGGAGGTAGTTCCTCAAATCAAGCCTGAGTTTGCCTCTTTGAAGCTCCCATCCATTCTCACTAGGTCTGCCCTCTTGAGCCAAGGAGATCAAGTCTAATCCCGTTTCCAAGGGATGGCCCTTCCAATTCCTGATCCCATGTTCCCCCTAAGTCTTTTTTTCTCCAGACTAGACATCCCCATTGTCTTCCTCTGGCCACTCACCAGACAATCAACAGTCTTCCTAAAATGTGGGACACAGAACCAAAAATAGTACTTCAGATGGTTGTTGCTGTTGTTGTTATAATTGAGTCATTTCAGTTGTGACCAACTCTTTGTGACCCTATTTGGGGGTTTCTTGGCAAAGACACTGGAGTGGTTTGTCAGTTCCTTCTCTAGTTCATTTTACAGTTGAGGAAACTGAGGCAAACAGGGTTAAGTGACTTGTCCAGAGTCACATAGCTAATAAGTGTCTGAGGCTGAATTTGAACTCAGGTCTTCTTGATTCCAGGCCTAGTACTCTGTCCACTGCACTGTAGGGTCACCACCAACCCCCCAGTTCCAGTGACAAAGGCCTTGTTATGAAAGATGGTGGGAATTGCCATTGAGAAACTCAGGCGATATTTAGTCTAGGAAAGAAAATACTTGGTGAGAGGAGAAGGAAGGACATATATTCAAGTATTTGACAGATTGTGACATGGAAGAGGATATAGACCTTTTCTGCTCAGCCACAGAGGACCAGAACTAAAACCAGAGAGTATGTTCCCCCTTCCTCCCATATGCAGGCCTTAATGACCTATTATAGGCAATGAGGAAATTTTACATGATCTTAACTGCTCAAATTTTCAAAGGGTATAGTGGAGGTCAAATGAGATAATGTGTGTGATGTAATTGGTAGAACATATGTAAATGTGATTCACCCTTTCATTAGTGTTCATAATAAATAACAAGCATAAATACACTCGCTAGGGTTCACAAAGTACTTTCTTCAAAACAACTTTGTGTAGGGTACTACAAGTATCCTAATTCCCATTTTAAAGGTAAGGAAACCAGGTATCATATAGTTAAGAAGTAACACAGCCAGAATTCAAACCCAGGTCTTTTGAGTCCAAGAAGTCCAATATTCTTTGTTTCTTTCAGTACACCACAAGCTTTTGTAGTGGTCCCCTTCATGGAATTTCTTCCATAAGCACCACATTTATTACTGTTGTTACTGCTATTATTTCTACTACACTGGGGATACCCATGGCACAGCCTTGGGCTTAAAGTCTGTCTGCCTCTGTCCTTCCTAGCTGGTATTCCATGTCCACCTGGGGTATCTGATGACTGGTTGGAAACTGATGGAGGGGAATTCTGGTTCCCTTTTCCTTAGTGCCAGAAGGGAAGCCTAGGAAATAAGTATTGTCTGTTCTAACCAGTTTTGATTTAATTCCTTCAATCACTTTTGCCAGAGAGTTCCTGGGAGGAAATTGAGAAGGTGGAGAAGGAACAACTGTGTGGATGACTCCCATCAGCTGTTTCCTGTTGTGTCAGAGATCAACCATCTCTTTGCTAGAAGTTAGACGGTGAGTTCTGTGATTGAGTGAAGTAACTTGCACAGGTTCCCATGGCGAGTAAGTATCTGAGGCAGAATTAGAACTCAGGTCTTCCTAATTCTAATTTCAGTGCTTTATCTACTGCAATACCTAACTAGAAGACAAAGGGAGTAGATGAAGAGGGTAGAGGGCTAAATCTCTAAGAGCTAAGCCTGGGAAAAGACTGATTAGAGGAGAAAGAGAGAATCAGGCTTTCTTGGTTGAGTCAAAATGGGGTGAAGTACAGCCAATGGGGGGAAATTCTTGGAAAATCTTTGGTCTATTTGGAAACAGGAAGGATCTGAATATGTCTTAATGGATATGGGATATGGGACATTGATTTCCACCAATAAGGAAACAGTCTCATGCCAATGGGCTTTGGGACTGGATATTCTGGGAAGGGTTTACCAGGTCAATATGGAGGGAAAAGGCAGGGACCAAGGTCAGGAAGCAGAGGGACCAGGGCAGTTCTTAACACTCTGTCCCTGCCTCCTCTGACTTGTTCTTTTCCCTGGGTATAGAATGAAAATTTTTTATGTTGCTTTTTATTTTGTGTAGGTAGGAGTAAGGGATGCTAATGAAGAACTATAATCTTATAAAGAAAAAGACAGAGATAGTCAGCTAGATGACACAATAGAGAGAGCTCTGGACTTGGAGTCAGGAAAACCTGAGTTCAAATCCAGCCTCAGACATTTACTAGCTGTGTGATGCTGGGCAAGTCCCTTAACCATTCTGTGCCTCAGTTTCTCCATCTTAAAATGGACATAATAGTAGCACTAACTTCATTGGATTCTTGTGAGGACCAAATGAGTTAGCAGGCATAAAGTGCTTTGCAAATCTAAAAGTGCTAAATAAATACTAGCTATTATTGTTATTATTAAAAGAATTAAGTGCTTATGAACCTAAACATGCTACCTAAATGTTAGCTGTCAATATTATTATACTTTTGTCTCTAGATTCAGCTAGGTGGCAAGGTGGAGTAAGGAAATAGGCCTGGGCCTGGAGTCAGGAAGACCTGAGTTCAAATCTAGCCTTGGACGAGTCCTAGCTGTATGACCTTGGACAAGTTGCTTAACCTCTGCTTGCCTCAGTTTCCTCAACTATAAAATGGGGATCATAGTAGCACCTACCTCCCAGAATGGTGATGGGATCAAATGAAATGATATTTGTGAAGTGCTTGGCACAGTGCCTGGCACATAGTAGGCAGCCAATAAGTGTCTGTTTCCTTTCTTGTTTCCTTCTCATTTATAGATGACAAAAGACATCTTCCCCTCTGACCCCCAACTCCCAGGAAGGCAACAAATAAGGCACTGTGCTAAGTGCAGTACCCATGGTCTCGTTTAATCCTCTCTACACACAAATAGTTAAGTCCTATTATTATCTTCATTTTACAGTTGAGAAAACTGAGGTAGAGGTCAAGTGACTTTGCCCACGGGCACACAGCTAAACCTATGAAGTCAGAGGTGAATGCCAGTCTTCCTTGCTCTACTCCCAGTGCTCTGTCCATGGTGCCAATCCTGCAACCCTATAACCTCCTCTACTTTCTTCTTCCATCTGAGCAACTCGGTCTCACTTACATCCAATTCTCGAGCAAGCCAAGACTTCACCCATCATGTCATCGGTCCTCTTCAAAAGGAAAGACAAACAACAACAAATCCCCATAAAGGCTATCCAGGGAGAGAATAGAAATAAAGTACAAGAATCCAAAGAAACCAAGGAAATGAGTAGTTTCAAAAAACTGTACGGGGATTTCTTTAGGGTTCTCTGTGACTTTCAGTTATTAATATCTGCAGCCTAGCTATTGAGAAAGGCATGGGGGTTGATGTGGCCAAGTTCCTTTGTTGGAATGACTTGTAGACTGTGTGGAGAAGGGAGTGCTTAGGGCTGGAGTATCCTCTAAATAGCTAAGTCTTAAACCATGGGGATTTGAAGCTAGGAAATTTGTGGTGGGTGTTAAATGAAGGCATGACACCTTTGACTGGAAGGACGATTTGCTGTGCAACAGACACTTTCATTAATTACTAATAAGCATCTTTTTTTACTAATGAGACATCTCAGTTTCCCTGCCTCCAGTTAATCCATTCTTCTGTGTTCAAGCAAGGAATCCTGGTGGGGGAAGGTAATTCTAGCTGTTCATTCTGCTTCAGGGGATCAAAGATCTGGAACTGTATGGAAGGGGAGCCCAACCCCCAATTTTGTAGATGTGGAATCTTATGCCCAGAGAGGCTAAGGAATATGTACTACAGAGGAAGTAACCAGCAGATTTGAACCCAGGTTCTCCGCCTCCAAAGTCAGTGCTCTTTCTGCTATATCATGCTGCTTCCCTGCTAATCTTTTCTCTCCCTAGTATTCAGGATTTTCCCATCTTGATGACCCAAACCACCTTTCCTTGGATGAATCTCCATTGTTGTCAGAAGTGATTGACTTGAATGGTAAAAGGAGGAAAGTCAAGGTATGAAGAAGAGATTCTGAGGTAGAAGGGGAAAGACCTGGACTCAACCAACTCAAAAATCACCGTGTCTGAAATCAGATGACCGGAGTTAAAATAGCAATGCTGCTATTTACCACTAGTGTGACCCAGTCGCTTAATCTCTTCTGGATCTCAGTTTCTATCTCTGCAAAATGAGGGGATTTACTTACTCGCTGTGTGACCCTAGGCAAGTCACTTAACCATGTTTGCCTCAATTTCCTCACCTGTAAAATGATCTAGAGAAGGAAATGGCAAACCAATCCAGTATCTTTGCCAAGAGAACCTCCAATGGGGTCACTAATGGGGTCACAAAAAGACTTCTGACTTCCCTTCCAGCTCTAAATCTATGCTCCCATGTTGTGCAGGGGAAAGAATGGTGGACTCCAAGGACCTGGATGTTCAAATCTTGATTGGACCATTTTTTACCTGTGTGATGGATGCCAAGTCTTTCAATTTCCCTGGGCCTCACTTTCTTCATCTACAAAATGAGGGAGTTGAATTATATGACCTCTGAGATCTTTCCCAGTCTGTCACTTTGAGGAACCAAGACCTTCCCTATCCTTTGCAAGTCCATGGGGCAAGAGAAGAATGCATCCACCTTGGGAGGCATTTCTTCAAGTCTGTATTGGTTTTGTTTTGCTTTGCTTTTTATTTCTTTCTGAAAGGAGTAGGGGAAGGGAAGAGCAAAATTATTCCCTTCTCTCCAGCTCCTGCCTGCCCTCCACCCCATTCAGTGCTTGGGGGTTGCCCTGGAAACAGTATAGCCTATCTCTTGCTTGGATTTCTTTTCTATCAAATCACAGAAACTTTTTAAGGCCAATTCAGTGGGAACACTGTCAGAGCCCAAGTCCTGAGCAGCAGTATCCATCTCAGTGTGTTCTGTGCTAATGGCCTCCCACATAACCATACATGTGTGTGCACACACATACACACACTCACACACACATACGCACATACTAGCACTTGCACCATCCCCCATGCAGCCCAAGTAAGCCTAGCCAATGCTAAAGGAAAGAGAGAAGATGATAAACAAACAGGAAGGGAAAACCACGAATTCCTCCAAATAACTCACCCATATGCTCTCTGGTCTCTATTTCCTCTGGCCCCGAGGTGGTGATACAGGAAGGTTTGGGTGACCAACGTATTCCCTGACCCCAAACCTCATCTCTACTTCAGCCTTTGTTTGCCAGGAAAAGCTAACAGAAGGATCAAGATTCCTGCCTAACCATCTAGTGCCCCTTTAATCCCATGGCAGCAAGGGTGGGGGGACACAGGATGAGAGTAGCATATCTCTAAGAGAAAGGGGGAGAAAGTAAAGGAAGAGCCCAGAAGCTCAAGGGAGGAGGCTACTGGAGTAGAGAGCCACCAATATCCTTTGTGATCCTGGGGAAGTCACTTAATTTTCCAAGGCCTCATCTTCCCCTTCTTTGGTTGGTTAAGAACTCATTCTTGGAACCTCCATATATCCCAGAAGAGATTAGGAAGTTCAGTGTTCAGAAAAACGACATTGGAGCTTGAGGAAGTGATAATGATTATCTGTAAATTTATCCAATTAATCAACAAGCATTTATTAAGCACCTGGTGGGGCAGCTAGGTGGCACAGTGGATAGAGCACCAGGCTTGGAGTCAGTGGGACCTGAGGCCAAATCCAGCCTCAAATACTTTCTAGCTGTGTGACCTGGGCAAGTCACTTAACCCTGTTTGCCTCAATTTCCTCACCTGTAAAATGATCTAGAGAGGGAAATGGCAAACCACTGCAGTATCTTTGCCAAGAAAACTCCTAATGGGGTCACAAAGAGTCAGATATTACTGAAAAAAAAAAAAAAAGACTGAAAAAGGTGCCAGACCCTTTTCTAGGAGCTGCTTCCTACAATGGGCTTCCTGCAATCTGGGCCCAGGATTTCTCCCAATTTGCAGTGACTGAGTGAGATCAAGCACGACAAGAGCAGGGCATGGCCTTAGGTAATAAGGCCATGTTTCTTACCTACTCAGATGATGTTTCTGATCATGGACAGCGGAGAACTTTTAAGAACTCACCCTTCTCTTATTTTGGCATAAACTGTAGGTATGAGGCTAGGTTTTGAATGTGGAGTATTGTCCATATTTTTCTGGTAGGAAAGGTGGGCCATTACTCAGTCACTCTGAGCCTAGGGTAACGGTTGGATACTCGCAAGTATGAAGAACTCCAGAGATTAATGGGCACCATCTTTCAAAATGAAGAAGAGCTGGGAGTTGGGTTGGAAGTCAGGCTAATAGGACATGGTGGGTGTGCTCCATAGGAAGTATGATCTAGATTCAAGGTATGTGAGAATAGGACTAATTAATTAGTCCAAGAGCCTGGTGTAGTTGAGAAGGTATCTTTCAATGAATTTTCCTTACTCCACAACTGGGCAATTTCTGGACTCTACAAGTATCTTTTAATTTTAACCTCTATCTCAAGGTCACTAAGTATGGCATGGTGGAAAGAGACCTGGCTTTAGATTCTGGGGCCCTGAGCCCAAATCTCAGCTCTGCCATTTATAAGTTATATGACCTCAGAAAAATCTTGTAACTTCACTGACCAATAGTTTACTTATCTGTAAAAATCTATAAATTGACAATTCTGGAAAATCTATGATGAGGCATTCTACTCATCTGCTAATATAGAGTATATGGACTCAGGATGCAGCATGAGACATATACATATACATGTATATATTTACACACACTTATATGTATGTATATAGAAAATATGTGTGTACACATTTATATTTATACACAAATGCAAATATGTATACATACGTATGTATATGTATATTTGGATATGGTCATTATGAAAAGTTGTTTTGCATGACTTTGCATATTTGTTAAAAGGATTTAAAATTTTTTTCCAGTGGGGTGGTGGATGTGGAAGGAAGACAGAATAGATTTTTGCTAATTGAAGAAATAAAATTTAATTTTTAAAAAATGAGAAGATTGGACTACATGAACTTTTAGGTTGATTCCAGTTCCAAATCTATGATCCTTTGAATAAAAGGAGCATCCACACAGGAGTCGGATGAAGCACTGGTGGCAATGATAGGTAATAAAAAGGGCCTGTACTCTAGCCAATTTGGGATATCAAGGATTGAAGCTAGAATAGGAAAGGAAGTGAAACTATCTGTGAGAGTGACTCTATATGGCCTCCTTTCCTTCCTACATAGATTTGCCTTTAGGGTTATTTTTTTTTTCCAAAAGAGGGTGACTTATGTGAAGGTATGAGTAGAGTAGACACCTAGGAAAGGAATTCAACTCAGTAAGCATTTATTAAGAGCCTACTTTGTGCAAACCATTGTACTGAGTAGGGACACAAAGACAAAAATAGCCCTTGCTTTCAAGGGGCTTGCATTCTACCAGATAATACGGAGGCAGAGAAAGTACAGGGAGAGTTCTAAACATAGTTGTTGAGTCTTGTTAGTCATGTCTGACCTGGGCAAAGACACTGGAGTGGTTTGCCATTTCCTTCTCCATCTCATTTTTAGAGATGAAGTGTGTGAAGTGTGTGAAGATTGACTTGTCCAGAGTCACACAGCTAGTAAGTGTCTGCGGCTGGATTTGAACTCAGGTCTTCCTGACTCCAGGGCTGGCACTGTGTCCACTGTGCCACCTAGCTGTCTTTCTGAATATAGAAATTTGGGCTGTACTATAGAGGAGGTGAAAGGAAATAAGAGAGGAAGAAAAGTGTATTTCCTTGCATTGAATAATTATATGCTACGATAGAGACAGACTTTGGATTCTGCACTGCCACATAGATGGGGGCTGATCCCCATTTGGGTTAGGATCTCTGATGATGGAGATTCTCTGTTCTTGTCTCCCACTGGTATAGTCACTTAAAGGCCTTCAGAACTTAGCACCTTCCTATCTTTCCAGCTTTAGACCTTACATCCCCTGTGAACTCTGTAATCCAGCACTGGTCTCCTTTCTGTTCCTTGTATAAGACACTCCATCTCCAGACTCCGGACAGTTTTACTGGTAGTCATCCATGCCTGTAATGCTCTCCCTTCTCATCGCTGCCTCCTGGCCCCCTTGGCTTCCTCAAGTCCCAGCTAAAATCCCACCATCTTCAGGAAGCATTTTCAACTCCCTCTTCAGCTTCCCTCCTTCTTCCCTCTGTTGCTTATCTGTACCTTGTCCTGTCTATAGCTTGTTTGGACACGGTATTTGCAGCTTGTCTCCTTCATTAGACTATAAACTTCTTGAGAACGGGGATTGTTTTTGTTCATTTTTGTCTTTCTTTGTATACTCAGAGCATAGCACTTGGTAGGCATTTAATAAATGTTTGTTGGTTTGACTTCCCTAAGGGTCGTTGCACCAAGATAAGCCAGCCTGCCCAATTTAATGAGGACAGTTCTATGTTTAGGAACCAAGTTGGCTAAGGCAATCAACCTGGAGCTTGGAATAGGCAAATGAAGAGGAAGAACAGTTTCTTCCTCCAGTTGTCCCTGGAGAACCCCTTAGAAAGAACTAATTTTCTCCAGAACCTGAGGCTGAGAATAATCATTGATCTGGCCTGGAGGGTGGAGGAAGACAGCCAAAGAAAACTGGCTTGGGCGGAAAACACACACACACACACACACACACACACACACACACACACACATTCACTAGACTCCCATTTTAAGCGCTTATTTTATTGTCCAAATTAGCTAATGTGCTAGGCCCAGAGAGACCTCTTACATACATGTTGATTGATCGTCTCCTTAGCTGGACAAGGCTGGAGGGCCGTCACCATGCTGTCAGTAATTTGTTGACATAGATAAATTGTGTTACTGCAAAGTTGTGAGCCTACTTCTACGAGCACTAAGAGAAAAACAGTTTTACAACTCAGTGGAAAAATCACTGGATTTTGGGTCAGGAGACTCTTGGCTTCAAATTCTGGCTCTAAACATCTATAAGCTATATAACCCTGGGCAAGTTGCTTTACCAACTCTCTTTTTCTCTATCTGTAAAATGGACATAAACACAATTGCTCTACTTACCTCACAGGATTATTGTGTGAAAAGTCCTTCCTAAAACATAGACATATAAATATGAAATGATACCACTAACTAGCGTTTTAAGGTTTGCAAAGCACTTTACAAATGTTATTTCTTTTTATCCTCACAACTCTGGGAGGTAGGTGCTATTATTATCCCATACAATTCCAATTTAATATTATCCCATTACAATCTATGTAAGTTCCTTGAGGGCAGGGACTGTCTTTTGCCTTTTTTTGTATCCCCAGTGCTCAGCACAGTTCCTGGCACGTAGTAGGCACCTAATAAATATTTATTGAAACAATTCCCATTTTATAGATGGGGAAACTGAGGCAGATAGCGGTTAAGTGACTTTTCTAGAGTCATATAGCTAATAAGTGTCTGAGGACAGATTTGAACTCAGATCTTCCATACTCCAAGTCCAAAACTCTATCTACTGTATCACTTAGCTGCTTGATAATCCTATTTCTTACGTTTGTATCCCCGAGATTCATAATACCTTGGGATGTAGAGTTGAAAGGGAACTTAGACATCATCTAGACCAACGACCGGATTTCACAGATAAGGAAATTGAGTCCCAGAGAAATGAAATGACTTGCCCAAGGTCATAAATAGAAGAGCCAGGATTAGAACCCAGATCTTCTTACTCCAAATCTAATATTCTTTCTGCCACATAATATATCCCCTTATCATGTTATAGTAAAGAAGTTGTGTGCTTTCATGGAAATGCATTTCATTTGGATTTAGAATACTTTGGTTCAAGTCCTGCATCCATCACTTATTACACATAACTAAAGGCACTTAGGAGCAGGTAAGTGGCGCAGTGGATAAAGTACTGGGCCTGGAGTCAAGAGGACCGGAGTTCAATTCTAGCCTCAGACACTTATGAGCTATGTGACCCTGGGCAAGTCATTTAAACCTCTTTGCCTCAATTTCCTCATCTGTAAAATGGGCTGGAGAAGGAAATGGTAAACCACTCCACAGCCTCTGCCAGGGAAACTCCAAATGGGGTCACCATGAGTCAGATATAACTGAACAACAACAAAACGGAGGAGAGATGACAAGAAATAAGGAGACAATGCTGCCTGGCTTAAAAAGGAGAACCTGCTTTTTAAAAATGTTCCTTTTGGGGGCATCTAGATGGCATAGTGGATAGAGCACCGGCCCTGAAGTCAGGAGGACCTGAGTTCAAATCAGGCCTCATACCAAACACTTGACACTTACTAGCTGTGTGACCCTGGGCAAGTCACTTAACCCCAACTGCCAAAAAATAAATAATTAATTTTTTTAAGTAAAAAAAATGTTCTTTTCCTTTGAAGGGGCTGATTTTATAAGGGAGGGAAGTGGGGAGATACCCTTTGTATGTGTTAAAGTGGGAATGTGAGGCCTTAAGAACTATAAATATATAAGGGAAGTTTGTGTGGGCTGGCATAGAAATGCTGATACTTCCCGCAGCAGCATGGCATAACAGGTCAGGATATACACAGTATGACAGCATGTATTTACTTATTTAGGGTTTACTGTGTACCAGGAACTGTGCTAAGCCATGGAATGCAAATACAAACAAGAGGAAGATTAAAAAGCCCTGCCCTCAAGGAGTTTATAGTCTAATGGAAGAAGAACACCTAAAAGGAAGCTGAAAGGTGGGTGAGGAAGATGCCTTCTCAGGGTCATGGCGGAGAAAGATGTTCAGAGACTCAGAAGTGGAGCCTGAAGAGAAAGAAAGGAGGGAGCACCACCGGCCTGAGCCCTTCTTTAAAATGGAAGCTGCAGGACCAACAGACCAATCAGAGGAAGGGCCCACAGTGGCAAAGAGATCTTCCAAGGTGTTTAGCAGTACAGAGAGTTAGGAGATCTCCAAGATGGGGTGGGGAGCTCCAATATGGAGTCCTACTGCAGATATCTGGGCAAGAAATATCCTGAACTAAGCATTGTTAACAAGGGTTCATCATAGAATAAATGGAATGAGCAAGAGAATAGCAATGGGAAGGGAAGGGGAAATGAGAAGCATAGAATAATAGAATATCAGAATTGCAAGACAGCATAGGATCATAGATGTAGTATTAAAAGGAACCTTAGAGGTCATCTAATCCGATCCCTCTAAGTTTATCGATAAGGAAACTGAGGCCCAGAGAAGTAAGTGATTTTTTCCCCAACGCGACTCAGCTAGTAAGTAGCTGAAGTGGACTCAAATCGAGGCTTTCTTACCCCACATCCAGTGCAAAGAAAAAGCAATTTTTTTTCTCCTCTCTCCTTGGTCTGTAATGTAGGTTTGACGTCCTCCCCTACAGCATTTGGTTATTTCCTTCATATGAAGCACCAGGGGCACCTTATTGTGTCTCTTGCCAGCCCTCACCTCTCTCCCTCTCTTCCGGGCTAGTGTCAGCTACTGAGTACTGGACACTCAGCTGAGACATCGGCTCTTTCCCATAACAGGAGGAACGAACTCAACCAAATCATAGTGGGCCTGGGGAGCAGAAGCAAGGGATAGAACCTGTTAAAGTCTAGAAATACTAATTGCAGAGCTTGAATCTTGGAAAGATTGTTGTCAGTCCTATACACTTAAGTAAGGGCAGGAATTTGGAACAAATCATTTGAGGTGCAGGAAGATAGCCTCATAAAAACCTTATATAGTCTTTTATTGATCTTGTTTTCCTACATCTATTCATTTAAACAGAAGAACTCAGGGGCTGAAGGAAAACCACAGTACCTAAGAACTACACAGTCCTGGTGGAGTATTTTGCAGAACTTCTTCCCCCTCCCCACAAAAAAAAAAAGTTTTGATGATTCCCATAAAAGAATTATACAGGGAATTTCTATCCCTAAGTCATATAGTTGTCTGAGACAACACACATTAATTCAGACCCAGACACAGGAAGTTCAAAGAACAGACTAAATGTCTATGAGCTCTAATTAGCTGTCGGGAAGTTCTATGTTCCAAAGAGCCTGCCTCTTGGGGGCCAAGATTCTGGGAACCAACAGTTTCCTCTCCCTATTGAAAAAAAAAAGCTGTGTTTTTTCTATTTCAATAACTGACTGTGTTAAGGGCCATTGGTGTCATTGGGCACTTGGCTATAAGCTAAAAGGGGAAGATAGTTGAGTTCGTTCCTCCTGTTATGGGAAAGAGCCGATGTCTCAGCTGAGTGTCCAGTACTCAGTAGCTGACACTAGCCCGGAAGAGAGGGAGAGAGGTGAGGGCTGGCAAGAGACACAATACGGTGCCCCTGGTGCTTCATATGAAGGAAATAACCAAATCTGTAGGGGAGGACATCAAGCCTACATTACAGACCAAGGAGAGAGGAGAAAAAAAAAAGACGGGACTTCAACTGAAGAGGATGAGTGAGAACGATTGATCAGTAGGATATTTGAGTCTTTTAAATTTCTGTATTTGTTATGAGTTCCCCTGAGTCTGTTGTGTCATGCACTTTCTGTGGCAGATAAATGAAAAGCTATCCCATATCCAATATCCATATGGTACCTTTGCAGAAGTTTGGGACTCTGTTACATATGCTTGGGGAAACCTAGACATGACTCACACCAAAACTTTATTTAGAAGAAGAGCTTTCTAGTTACCTTTCCTTCTAATTGTGCTCTTGCCCCCATTCCTCTCTCTTCCACCAAGACTTATTCTAACAACCATCCATCCTCCCCCTGAATCTTCAACCTCTCCTTCTCTACTGCCTCCTATCTGTCTACAAACATACTCATCCCCCTAGATGCATCATAAGATTCATTATCTTTCTCCCCAGACCCACCCATCTTTCAGACTTTCCTTCCAGTGTTTCAGGCTCATAATCCTCAGTCTCCCTCATCATCACACACCCACTGAATTGCCAAAGCTTTCAATTTCCACCTTCATGATTTCTCTAACTTTGGACCCTTGCTCTTCCTTCACAAAGCTATCACCTATCCTCTTTCTGATCCCTTAACATGGGGGAGGGTCCCCAAGGTTGTGTCCTTTGGCCATCATGTCTTGTCTCTCTAGATCCTCCCCCTTAACAATCTCATTCACTCTCACAGCTTTAATACCCACCTCAATATAGATGACTCAAAATTCTGACTCTCCAGCCCTGGCTTCTTGTCTGCTTCCTTGACTCCACTGGCTGTTCTATCACCACCTCCAACTCAACATAGCAAAGCCAAAGGTGTCATCTTTCTTGTCAGTGGCACCACCATTCATCCAATACCTCTGCCACCTTGAAAATCTTGACACTATCTTTACCTCTTTCTTTTTTCTCACCTTTCATGGCCAGTTAAAAGTCCTGTCACTTCAGTCTTAAAAATATAACTGAGAACCCATCCCTTCCTTTCTATTACCAACACCACCCTACTACAGGCCTTCATTAGCACCCTCCTTATGGTATAGTTGGAAATGAAATAAATTTTATGCAAAAGCAAAAGGCAAAAAAATTAAGTCATTTAAGAAGAACCAAAGGGAAATATGACAGATTCAAAATCAGCTCCATTCCTGGGCTGTCCACAAACAGAGATGACTTGGAGCCACTCCAGACCCCCTTGAGGGACAGTAAACACTGGAGTAGCCCCCTACATTCCCAAATGCCCTCCAGGCTCTACCCTAGACTGAAGGGACCTGCATTTAACTTCCTCTCCTCTGGAGTCAGAAGAGATGAAGGAGCCCAGGAGGAGGCTCAGGCCTCATCTCTCCATGTTCCCTGGCTCTCTTGCCCATTTTGCCAGCCAGGCCCCTCTCTCCAGAGTCAGTGGGGAGCATTCTGACGAGCTCATTACTTAATGGTCAGCAATCCCAGGCTCCCATCTCCCTCCCTCACATCCCTGAGAGGCTGTTTGGAGCCCAGCCCCGTTCCTGTAAATGGAAAGCAATTTGTGCTCATTCCCCAAGATGAATCATTTTGTTTTAATCACTTGTCCTTTCACTGGCAAGGACTGCTCTGACTTTTGGCCATTTGCTAGAGGCTGCTGCCAGACCCTGTTGAATTACCTAGATCAGAAAGGGTGTTGTGGGGAAGGGAGAAGGAAAAGATGAAAATGAACAGAAGGGCCTGCAGAGAAGGGCAAGATGCTGCTGGCCAGGGCTGATGAGACAAGCATCTACCTCATTTTTCTTGCCCAGGAAAGATTACCCCCTGGGCAGAGACAAACTTTCCAACTTGGAGCACCTTCTGGGGTGGAATGAGGATGCCTTGGATTCATCCCCTAGAAAAAAGCTTCTAGGATGGTCCTTGAGACCAGATGATACAGCAGAGTTGGAATGAAGGGTCATAATAGCATAGTCTTAGAGCTAGAGATCATCCAGTCCAATCTTTTCATTTTATAGACTTTCCCAAGGTCACAGGAATATTAAGTGACAGAGCTAGAATCTGAACTCAGGACTTCTGATGCTTTATCTGTGATCTATCCATTAGACCACATACCTGCAAACTGACAGCCACTCTGAACCCTAGCTCATCTTTTGGGCTATCACCATGGAAGAGCAGAGGTGGGTGGGAAGGGTAGTAGAGAGGGCAGGATATGTTTTGGGATTAAATGAATTATGCACAAATATATATCAACAGCATGGAAAATGGTCTTTTTTTTTTGAAGCAAGAGTACCAGGGCCACTTTTTCCAGAGGCCATATTTTTTTTCTCCACTGCTCTGATAGTCCTGAAGAGCCCCAAGTTGTCAAGAGTCTGCATCATGGTTAGCCGGTGAGGAAAAATGAAGTCCCCAACTCTAGTTCTTACTCTAGTTAAGAGCCCAGAACATAAAAGGAAGTCCAACAGCACTGCAGGCCAAAGTCTAGGCCAAAGGGAAAACAATTTCTGGGGTTTTATTATTATAAATATTTATATATTATAGTGAAGGGGCATGAGCAACAGGCAGAAATCTAGGAGAGCTCCCTTTTCTCAAATGGGATGAACTTTTTAATAACAAAACAACTTCTGAAAAATAATAAAACACTATAGCTCCATATCACCAATTACCTATTGAGTACTTCAAATTGACTATCCTGGAGACATCCTAAACTCAGCATGTCCAAAACTGAACTCATTACCTTTCCCCTAAACTCTTCTGTCTTCCAAACTTCCATACTTTTGAAAAAGGTATTACCATCTTTCTCACACCTGAGGAGGAGGAAAAGGAGGAGAAGGAGAAGGAAGAATAGGAGAAGGGGGAGGAATAGGAGGAGAAGGAGGAATAGGAGGAGGGGAAGGAAGGAAGGAAGGAAGGAAGGAAGGAAGGAAGGAAGGAAGGAAGGAAGGAAGGAAGGAAGGAAGGAAGGAAGGAAAGGAAGGAAGGAAAGGAAGGAAGGAAGGAAGGAAGGAAGGAAGGAAGGAAGGAAGGAAGGAAGGAAGGAAGGAAGGAAGAAGGAAGTCCTTGAGAAGGAATTGTTAATCTCCTCTTGGTTAGATGGAGGGGATCTCTCCTTCCCCACCACCATCAGCCATGACATCTTGCAAAAGAGCTTGAGAGAATAGTGGACAAAGCACTGGGCCTAGAGTCAGGTAGACTTGAGTTCAAATCCAGCTTCAGATACTTGCTAGGTGTATGACCTCGGACAAATCAATTAACCCCTGTTTGCTTCAGTTTCCTCAACTGTAGAATGAGGATAATAACACCACCTACCTTGCAGGATTATTGCAAGGATCAAACAAGATATTATTTTTAAAAGCGTTTAGCCCAGTGCCTTGCAGGTAGTCAATACCTGATAAATGTTCACTAATTGATTGAAGATGAGGAGAGGAACAAGCCGAGGTCCTGCAGCTGATTGACTTGCCCATCAAAAATGTTGCATCCAGAGGGAGCAACATTAGATACCCCAAGATTAGAAAGGACTCGAAGAACACACAGTACCAAGGCCAAACGCATCCTGGGAGTGAGCGGCTCTCTGCTAGTGTACTCTATATGTTCATCTGTGGGAAAGGGTGACCCAAATTAATGGGGGAATGTTTTGTAGCTATTGTTCTTCTGACGCCATCTCAGGAAATACCTTTGCTTTGAGCTCTTTGTGCCCTTTGGCTGACATTTAAGATAAGCACATTGGTGGGGGCTTGTAAGACCCACAGAACACTTTGAACCTGGAATAATTGTTCCCTGGGAAACACAACCCACAAGTGCAAATTGACTGTAGCACTCCTAGGGGGAATGCTATACTCATAAACAATCCTTTTAGGTAGGAAATATAACTATTATTATCCCCATTTTACAGGGAAGGAAACTGAGAGCTTAGAGAAGACTTGCAGGGAGGCAGGGGTTGCAGTATTAGCTAATAACTATTGCAAACAGGACTCAAACATAGAGTTTCTGACTCTGAGTCCAATGCTCATTGTAGTTCCTCATCCTTCCTGCCATGGGGGAAGGATGCATTAAGGAAGGCAGGAAGTGAAGCTGGCTGGAGACTCTTCTTCCTGCCAAAGTTTGCTATATAGGAGACAAAAACCACACTACAACTCATCCTGTCTGTCTAGATGTAGAGAGCTAGACTAGACCTTGGGAGGACCTTTTCTGGACAATAGGCTTTACATTCTTAATAGAGGCTGAAGTATGCTGCAGATATTGGAGGGGGATGCAGTGGAGAATGGTCTCCTCTCCATTTGGATATTGAAATTCCAAGAGGAAAATAACTTTAAATGTACCATAAATGAAGAGTCAAGGGTAGAGCTTGGTACAATTCAATACAATAGTAATTAAATTAAGCACCTATGATGCATACAGCACTGTGCTGGGTCCTAAGGATACAAGGATAAAATGAAACAGTCTCTGTCCTCCAAGAGCTTAGACAAAGAAGTTAATACCAAATATATACAAAGAAATTTGGGTGGGGCAAGGGTTATTGCTGCTCAGTTGTGTCTGATTCTTTGTGACCCTATGGACACCAGGCCTTTCTATCTTCCACTATCTTTCAAAGTCTGTCCAAGTTCACGTTCATTGTTTCCGTGAGACTATCTATCCATCTCATCCTCCTCTGCTGTCCCCTTTTCCTTTTGCCTTCAATCTTTCCCAACATCAGAGTTTTTTCCAATGAGTCCTGTCTTCTCATTTTGTGGCCAAAGTATTAAAGCTTCAGGTTTAGTGGTTGACCTTCCAGTGAATAGCCTGAATTAATTTCTTAAAGTATTGATGGATTTAATCTCCCTGCTCTCCAAGGGACTCTCAAAAGTCTTTTCCAGCATCCCAACTTGAAAGCGTCAATTTTGTGGTGCTCAGCTTTCCTGATAGTCCAACTGTCACAGCCATACATGGGAAAACCATAGTTTTGACTATTATGGACCATTGCTGCTGGAAAAAATGATAGCGGAAGATAGAAGGAACTGGCATCCAAGTGATGCTGTATTCTTGAATCTCAACCCCTGAACAGCAAGCTTTGATATTCATTCATCCTTGTCCTTCTTCCAGCCTTCCCTGGGGCAAGGGCCTTCTGTCTCAGCATCTATGAGAAGAATCCAGGCCTTCTGACTCCCACTCTGATTTTCCATAGTTGCTAACTGATTATGTCTGCAAGCGAAGCAGAAATCAAAAGTCTGAGCCTGGAAAGGAGGTCTCTGAGGATCATAGAATTAGAGCTTCAAGGACCCTGGAGATTTAATTCAACCCCTCATTTTTTCCAAGTTAGGAAACTGAGAGCCAGGAAAGTTGAATGAATGGCCCAAAATCACATGGACATAAGAATTTTCACCTGAGTTGGACTATTTGGCCCTTTCCAACTTTCAGATTCTATAACCATATAATTGTCTCCTGGCCCCTGGTCCATAAGTCTTGGAGGGGGGAGGAAAAGAGAAAAAGGGTGGGGGGAGGAGAGAAAGACAGAGACAGAGATAGAAGGGAATCAGAGGGAATGTGGGAAGGAATGGACAAGGGCCATGAGGACCACCTAGCACTCTGCCCGACATGTCCACCAAGAGCCAGAATAACTCAATAACTCTGGTGGGAAAGAGGAATAGGAAACCACACTACCTCTTCCTCTGCTTCTCTCCTTTTCCCCCACCACCATTTCCCTGACTGCTCTATCATGGGTTCTACTGAGTTTAGAATGTCTTCCATCCAGAAGACTCTCATTAACCCATCCATCCCTCTGTCCCTGAGAGCCTTCCTCCATTCCCTTTCCTTGTCATCCTCTCCTCCCACCCTCAGGAACAGAAGTTCTGGGGGAAACTGGATTAAGAATCAGCAGGAGGGTTTGGGGAAGAGATGGGTCTCAGTAGCCGCTTTAGAGAGAAAGGGGATGAATCATGATATCAGTCCACAATATCAGGTCTTGTCTCCTTTGAACAGAATAGAACCTCCAATTCACAACCCCTTACTAATCATTCATCACAGAGAACTACAATTTTAATTCAGAAGACGGGAGTTTTCATCTCTCCTCCTGGCTATGGATCAGACAGCCACACTTCTAACCCTGGCTTTGGGTTCCTAGAGATTTTCTCATTCTCTTTCCCTCTCTAAAGCATAGTTGCGTTTGGTTTTCATGGAAGGTCAGAGACAGAAAAGAACTTAAATATCAATCAGTCTATTCCTTCTTTTTACAGATGGGGAAACTGAGTTACAGAGAGACGACGAAAGGACTTATTATATGACACAGATTACTAGTAAGAACCAGGGCTAACTCATGAACGCAGTCATCTTTCCAACATTCTATGTTGCCCTTCTGGAAGTATTTGAGGAAACAAAAACCATCTCATTTGTCTGAGGCTAAATCCTGCCTGGAGACAGTGGGGTATACAAAATGGCCTCTCTAGTTCCCCATCATTCTTTGATTTCCCCTCCCCCACCCCCATAAAGGGTCTCATTTCATATGTACCCCTGCCCCTGGTAGTCTGGATAGCTTTCCTTTTCCTCCCCCACCCCTGTCCTTTTGGCTTTTCATTTGCTGCTAATGGATTTCTCCCTCTTGGATTCCTGGCCTGGCCTGATTTATGCATTGATTCAGGATGAAGTCTTTATGTATTGCTATTGATTTTAAAGATACCAACAATAGCAAATTTAAACACTATTATGGTATAACAACTGCTCATACTCAGCCTCCCTTAGGAATTCCCAGCACTTAACAAGACTTCTGTGTAAGCACCTTTCTCCAGTTCTGGGAAAAGTGAAATAACCAGAAGGCAATTTGTTTTACCCTTTTCCTTCTCTATCTAGCATGGCATAGAGGATGGAGTTGTTATAGAAGACAGGAAGATCTGGGTTCAAGTCCCACCCTCTGCCACATACTGGCTGAATGAACCCTGGGCAAGGCACTGAACCTCTCAGTGCTCTGGGCAGCAACCTAAGACTTTAAGTTGTATATCTGCATCAGTAGAGGTAGTTTCATCACCTGGGAAATGCCAATTTCCCAGTGATACCAATGAAGTCACAGGTCTGGTGCCTATCCCCTATCTCTTTGTTTCTTCATTTTCTCTCCTGGTTCCACTTGTGACTCTCTGGACTTAGCCAGCCATTGTGCCTCAGTTACCTTCTCACCCTGGAAGCTCCCTCTGCCATGCCAGCTCTCTTTTCCATTTGGTGAATTCCCCCCAGAACCTCCATTTTGAAGAAGGGCTCAGGCCTACCATCCTCTATTCCTCTCCTCATTCTGCACCTGGCTCTCCAGACGTCAACATTATGAACCCCACCAGAAGTATCCATCCGTTTTCAGCTTCCTTCTATGTGTTGGTTTCCCCTACTACGACAGCCCTTGAAGGCAGGGACTGTCTTATCTTTTTTCACATATTTATATCCCCAGTGCTTTGCAAAGGGCCCAATACATAGCAAGTGTTTCATAAATGCTCGCTGATGATTATGATGGAACACTATTGTACTGTTAGAAATGATGAGCAGAATGCTCTGAGAAAAACTGGGAAAGACTTGCATGGGCTGATGCAAAGTGAAATGTACTGTGTACAAAGTAACAGCAATATTATGAGATGATCAGCTGTGAATGACTTGACCATTCTCAGCAATACAACGATCCAAGACAACTCTGAAGGAGTTGAAGAGGAGTTATGATGAAAAATGCTATTTATTCCCAGACAAAGAACTGATGGTGTCTGAATACAGATTGAAACATACTTTTTTTTTTACTTTCTTTGTTTTTCTTGAGTTTTTTTTTGTCTATGTTTTCTTTTACAACATGACTATTATGGATATGTTTTGCATGACTATACATATATAATCTATATAGAATTGCTTGCCTTCTGGGGGGGGAGGGGGAAGAAGGGAGAGAATTGGGAACTCAAAGTTTTAAAAACAAATGTTAAAAATTGTCTTTTACATGCAACTGGAAAAAAATAAAATACTAAATAAAAGCTTAAAAATTAAAAAAAAATAAATGCTTATTGACTTGGGGAAAGACAGAAATCTTCCTCAAATTAGATTAATTTTTCCTCTTACTCTGCCCCAAATCCCAATTCTGCTGAGAGTGGAGGGTGAAGAGAGATGTGTGATAATGTGGACTAAGGCACCTGCCTCATTTCAGCGATGATTTCAGATTGGATAGTTTTGAAGTTGTCAAGTCCTGAAATAAATCAAAGTCATGAGTTGAGGAATAAAGCATTTTTAATTGAGGTAACAGGGTAGCAAACCTGCCACCCTAGGGAATGTTCCTTGAGTGCAGAGCACAGTGGATTTCCCAACCAAGAGATGCATGAAAGGTTTAACTTTTAGGAGGGGAGGGATAGGAGGTATGAGGCAGCAAGGCCTAGTCATGAGACCCCAGTGGCCCTTGGCAGTCCAGGCAAGGAAAACCACTTTATTCTGGCTGTTTTGCCCTTCATGCCATGAATCCCAATGGAATGGAGCAAGGACAGTAGAAACTGAGATCCAGCCTAAGCTAGATTTCTTTACAAGGTAAAATCTTTGGTTCAGGGACTTAACGGTGTGATTCAGCTCGACCTAATTAAGAGTAAACCTCTTAAGAGTAGAAATGTAAAGATATTCCTGAAATTCTGACATTACTATGACCATTAAGAGAGGGGCAGTTTATATCACATTTGGTACTAACAATTTCTGTCATTATACTAATAATTTTTCTGTCAAAGCTCAGAAACCTACACTAAACACTGAAACTGTCATCCAGCCATAACTGGCAGGGGTAATTGCCCAGGGGTCTCTCCTACACCTTAGAGTTTTCTGGTTCTCTCTTTTACTCCTCTCTCCAACACTCCAAATTTGTCAACGACTTTTAGGAACCACCCCACCCCCCTTCACATTGTGCACACACTAGGAAGATAAAGACTGAGTGAGAGAGAACAAGTCTCCAATTCCATCCCCATCCATCCTATTTGTCCATGTCAACTGATGCCTCCTTGCTTTGTTTCTGTGTCTAAGAGCACCACCCCTCCTGCCACCTGCCCAACCCCATTGAGGCTCCAGTCCTTTCAGAGTGGTTAGCCACCTGTCCCTCCATCCATCTGTTCCCCTTTGTTATCTTCCCCTTGGTTTTAACGGCCACAATGATTTCTCCTTTTGATGGTTTGTGGGTTTAGCTGCCTCTGCCCCATCCCTTCACCTGTCCAGCTGTCTTTCATTGCCTTCCCCTGTCCTGCTATATTGCCTGCCTATGTCTCAGCATTTCTCCCCTGTCTCTTCTCACTCTCCTCACTCCATCTCACTTTGTGTTTATCTTCCCTTCCTTCCCCCACTTTGGAAATTCCAGCTCTCACTTGAAGCAGGGACTTTGTGTAGAAGCCATTTACATTCCTTTTTTGACCCTTCTGTCTATGTGGCCCAATAGAATCATTCATTAGCCAGAATGATACTTCCAGGTTTGGTTTTTCCCAACTTACTTGCGAGTAAATTGGATTATCTCTTCCCATGGCAAAGTCCCCACTAAATGGGAGTTTGAGGCCCAATCACGGAATGGAAACAAAGGGAGAATGGGTTCAAACACTGGCTGCTTCTTCCATACAGACTGGCTGAGATGCTTGATTTTTTTAGACTTCCATGTTTACATAGAGATGACAAAGAATCCCTGAATCCTCCTAGAGCTCATGGGAAGACAAATGAGAAAGATCATCTCCACAAAGTGCTTGGAGGTCTTCCAAAAAGAAGGTTGGGTAATGCTACCCTATGTTTTCTTATCTCTCTTTAACTGATCAGAGTGTCAGCTATCTGCCGTACTCCCCAACTACACATCACCCCAGATATCTTCCTGCCTTGAGGCCCTCCCATTGAGGATGGGGCTGATGCTCTTGCAACTCCCATGCTTCATCCTGGCCTTGCCACCCACATGCTTAGACCTCTCTTCCCCTATTAGTAATCAAATCAATACTAACAGTTGCCCTATACCTATACTCACACCCCCTTTGGCTTCCCAGAACAAAATACCTTTCCCAAGCCATCGCTTCCCCATATGTGTTTTCTCTTCCATTCGGTATTTAGCTTCTTGAGGGCAGGAACTGTACATTTTTTTTGCTTGTTTTTTTACTCAGGCAATTGGCGTTAAGAGACTTGCCCAGGGTCACGCAGCTAGTAAGTGTCAAGTGTCTGAGGCTGGATTTGAATTTAGGTCCTCCTGACTGCAAGGCCAGAGCTCTATCCACTGCACCACCTAGCTACCCCTGGAACAGTCCATTTAAAAGGGAAAAGGTTTCCCTAGCACTTAATACAGTGTCTGGCATAAGTAAGCCAAATCAAAATAATAAAAAAACTAAGTATTATCTAATTAATTTATTTATTCAGTGCCGTGCTAAACTATCAAAGGATTATTTTGTTGGGCTAGACAAAATATAGAAATTCACCTGGAGGAATGAAATTTCCTTTCTTAATGGAAATATTTTTTCACAAGTGGAAAAGACAGATGCCTAGCAGTTCTGAATTTCAAGCTATATTACAAGGCAGTTGTCACCCGAATGATTTACCTAGAACTTTGGTTGATGCGTTCCTCCCTAGAGCTTCATTTGGGAAAGTCATTTTCTCTTCTAACCTGGCTTAGCTCCACACTCTCCAGAATACTGTTTTTTTTAACCTTGCCTCCCTTCCCCTGCCCCTCTGCTTCCCTTTATATGTTGTCTCCCCTCCCCCATTAGAATTTAAGCTCCTTAGAAGCAAAAGCTGTCATTCTTTTTGCTTCTATCTTGAATGTCTCCTATCCATCTTAAGTTGACTTCCTCTTGAGCATTTGAAATTTGCTTTCCTAAAATCTTGGGCACACAACTGACTATGCCTTCTTCTTTATCCCAAACTCTATGATGAATGGGTCACTTGGCCCCATGGTTTCCATCTTTCCCCTGGCAACCAGCTCCTCCCTTTTTTGTGAGAATCAGATCCAGAATAGAATTTCTCCTTAGAAATTCTAGTGGTATTCTCCCACCTTTTGAAGGATAAAATTATCACCAAGACAAGGCAAGAAGTTATTAACTGCTCTGGTTTTATCGCCAGGAGATCTCTAGCAGGGCTGAATCATTGAAGTCCACTAATATTACTATATCACGCCTTTTTTGCCAGGCTTATGATCTGTTTCCCAAACTTCTCATCTATTTCTTCTTTTTATCCAAATGGTTTGTAGTACACTTCAATGACAAAAATCATTTCTGTTTTTCCTTCCTTTGACCTGCACTCAAACTTTCTTTGTCATGCTTCCCTTGTTTCCTTTTTAAATTTTTGAATAAGGTATACCTATCCAGAGTCATGATCCAAACTAGAAAAAGAACAAATTAAAAATTCTCAATTAAACACCAAATTGGAAATACTGAACACCAAAGGAGAAATTAATAAAATTGAAATTAATAAAACTATTGAACTAATAAATAAAACTAAGAGCTGGTTTTATGAAAAAGCCAATAAAAGAGATAAACCTTCGGTTAATTTAATTTAAAAAAGAAAGAAGAAAACCAAATTACTAGTATCAAAAATGAAATGGGTGAATCTACCACCAAGGAAGAGGAAAATTAAAACAATAATTAGGAACTATTTTGCCCAACAGTATGCCAATAAATTTGACAATCTTATGAATATTTACAAAAATATAAATTGCCCAGATTAACAGAAGAGGAAGTAAAATACTTAAATAACCCCATTTCAGAAAAAGAAATTGAACAAGCCAGTGGTGAGTTACCTAGGAAAAAATCTCCAAGGCCAGAGGGATTTACAAGCATTTAAAGAACAATTAATTCCAATACTCTATAGACTATTTGAGAAAATAGGTGAAGAAGAAATCTTACCAAATCCTTTCTATAATACAAATATGCTGCTGATACCTAAACTGGGAAGAGCCAAAACAGAGAAAGAAAATTACAGACCAATTTCCCTAATAAATATAGATGCAAAAATTTTAAATAAAATATTAGCAAATATATTACAGCAACTTATCAGAAGAATAATACAGTATGACCAAGTAGGATTTATACCAAGAATGCAGGGCTGGTTCAATGTTAGGAAAACTATTAACATAATTGATCCTATCAACACAAAACTAACAGAATGATCATCTCAATAGATGCAAAAAAAAAGCTTTTGACAAAATATAACACCCATTCCTATTAAAAACACTAGAGAACATAGCAATAAATGGAGACTTCCTTAAAATAATAAGTAGCATCTACCTAGAACCTTCAGCAAGCATCATATGTAATGGGGACAAGCTAGAAGCATTTCCAGTAAGATCAGGGGTGAAATAAGGATGTCCATTATCACTACTGATGTTCAATGTCATGCTGGAAATGTTAGCTTTAGCTATAAGAGAAGAAAAAGAAATTGAAGGTATCAGAGTCATGATCCAATCGTGGGTTTCATCACTTATACATTGTTGCTCTTCAGTCATGTCTAACTTTCCAGGACCCCACTTGAGTTTTTGGGTTTGTTTGTGTTTTTGACAAAGATACTGGTTTGCCATTTCCTTCTCCATCTCACTTAACAGTTTACTGAAGCAAACAGGGTTAAGTGACTTGCCCAGGGTCACACAGCTAGTAAGTATCTAAGGTTGGATTTGAACTCAGGTCTTCCTGACTCCAGGTCTGGTGCTCTACGCCTCCTAGCTGCCCCTCCATCACATATATGTATATGTATGTAGATAGATAGATAGATAGATAGATAGATAGATAGATAGATAGATAGATAGATGAAAGAGAGAGAGAGAGAGAGAATGCCCAATTGCACAGGATGAAAGGCATAGATTACTATCAGTATTGGTGGAAGGATTCTATATGCCCCAGATCCCCTGACTAATATTCCCTCTTCTGCACCATATTCCCTTTTCATTGTTCCTTTTCTTTTTGTGTGCTGTTCCCCCAGACCTCTTTTCCACTGCCTCTTAGGTATCCAGTGATTTCATGCTGCCTTTATGATAAATGTGCTCTAAGTCAACCTCATGTGATCTCAGAAGTTAATTTACGTTAAGGAAATAGTCACCCTGCCCAGGAGGATTTGCATTTAAAAACAGAACCTTTTTGGAGATGTTTGCTTAATGAAGAGGCAGCATGGTATAATGATGGAAAGATTAGAAGTTAGTAATGTGGAAATATGTTTTACATGATTGCACACATATAACCTATATCAGATTGCTTACTGTCTTGAGGGAGGGGAGGGGACAGGAAGGTAGGAAGGGAGGAAGGGAGGGAGAAAAATGTGGAATTCAATATCTTGTTAAAAAATGAATGTTGAACATTATCTTTACATCTAATTGGAAAAAATAAAATACTATAAAAAAAATTAGAAGTCAGATGACCTTGGCTCTACTCCATGCCACCTGCGTGTTTTAAATAATGACTAGCCATTTTTACACCTAAGGCAAGTCTAACAAAATGGTGTCTTCAGTTCAGTTGATGAGGTTGGGGATCAGAAATCTCAAGACACTTTATGGGATGTCAGAGCACCTTGGGGGAAGGCTGCTTCAGAGGCATCAGTGAGGTGATGTGGGAAGAGTGTAATGGCAAAGGTGCCAGAATATTGTTGGGAGAAGGAGCAGGGTAGTTTTGTGGAAGAGATTGGGGAGGACCTCATCTTGGATACAACCTTTGGGGAGAAGAAGATTTATAGCTTCCAGTTTTAACTAATTCTTTTTGCTAACCAGGTACCAAGCAATATATATTATATAATGACTATATAATATAGTATATAATTATATAACAATTATATATTATATAATTATATATTACATGATATAATTATATAATAATTATGTTATATATTATAGGCAATGTGTGGTATGGTAGAAAGGGCACTAATACTTGTGTGACCTTGGGCTATTCCCAGAACTTCTCTGGGTCCTATCTTCCTCATCTATAAAATAAAGAAGCTGGGCTCTAATCTCAAAAATCTCTTCCAGCTCTAAATTCTACCTATGACCATAAATGCATTCAGAGCTTCCTAGATTCAGTGCCCTGGGGCAAAACCTTCCTTGCTCTACCTTAATAATGGCTCTGCCTGTGACCTTGGACAACTGATTGGACATGTGGAGTGAGTGAGGCATCAGGTTCGAAATCAAGATTGAAAATCTGAGCGACTGATGGTCAGATGGTCATATTGTATTAGGGGTGGGGAACCCATTCCCTAATGTATCCCTCTAGGTCCTTAAGTTTGGCCCTTGAGGACCTAGAGGGCCACAGGCTCCCCACCCCTGGGTTAGACTCTCTCCACATCCACGATGGTGGTTTTTCCAATGGTTTTCAGTTGGGATTCCTGATCTCAGACTCCATTTTACCTTCTTCTGGGGATTCAGTCAGCTTTAGCTGCAAGGTCAGGTGCCATGCTGGACATTGACAGCTGGCAGAACAACTTCACTGGGCCTTGGTGGTTAGCTTTTAGAGTCCTCTTTCAGAGCACACAACACTGATTTGTCCTTTCAAACACTGTGCTCTATCCATCTTGTTGACACAGTTCATACTGTGTTTGTGGAATATCCTCATTAGGAAATTCACTTCAGTGAATTCCTGATGATACACCTAGGGACAGTCAAGAAATGGGGAGGAAAGCCTGGGGGAGGGGTTTCCTCCAGAAACCAAGCCCCTTCACCATCCCTAAAGGAGTTACCCCACTCCTTTTTGGAATTCCAATACAGGGGCTGATCTGCATTGGTAAGTGAGTAAGTGCACAACCATCCACCCACCCCACTGTATCTGACCAGCTTCACAGCCCATTCAGCCATCTTGTACTCCCTCCTGCCTCCACATGTACCCCTCCCCCTTCACTTTTCCACTTCCTGCTCCGGGCACAGTAACTGAATCAATACTACAGTAACATATGCTCTGAAACTACTGCCCCAACCCCCCTCTCACAGTGGCAGGTTGGATTCCCAGAGGGCCATGAGGGATAGGGCCCCAGGGATCTCTAAAGGATCTCCAAGCATGGCTTTCTAGTGCTATAGACCCCACTGGTATGCTTCCCCCATGATTATTCGTTGATATCAATTAGCTGATTTAATCAGTTTTTAGAAAGGAGCATTCTGCCAAAGTAGTAATAATAATAATTAATAATAGCTAACATTTAATAATGCTATGTGCCAAGCACTGTGCTAAGCCTTTTATAATTATTATTACATTTGGATCCTCAAGACAACCTTAAGACAAAGTATTATTATCAATGCTTTACAAATGAGGAAAAGAAGACAAATAGAGCTTAAGAGACTTGGCCCAGGGTTACACAGCTAATAGGTGTTTGAGACTAGATTTTAACTTGTCTTCCTGACTCTAGGCCTGGCACTCTAGCCACTTAACTGGGGCAGTAAGAATGATTGGTATAATTTATCTCCCCCAAAAGTCTTTGATACCCTCTCCTACCAAAACATACAAAGGTCTGGGAAAGTGGGCCCAAGCACAGAGTACGTAGCAAAGAGATAGCAAAGCTCTTGATTGCTAGAAATCCTTTTCTCCTATTAGCTCAAGCGTAGCTTTTCTTCTGGGCTCCTTGTAGAGCCTTCTCGGAAGATGCTTTTCCTTAATGTACCCACTTTGTGCTCAGCTCCTGGTGCAGATGCGGCGTCAGCTGTTCCAGGGATGATGCCAGGACCAGGATCCCAATGAGAAATCCAAAATCACCCAAACTTTTCACAAGGTTCTCCTCCAGTCAAGAGATCCCTTCTCAGGGGTTTAGCTGGCAGCTTCTACCACTAACCTAGCAGACACTTAAATTTCCGGATTCCAAATTGGCTTAATACTTTATACAAAAACTCCCAGGTCAAGATCAGTCTCCTCAACCTATCTGAAAATACTTCCTGTGTGACATCATTTCATTTTATGCGCTGGTTTTTAAGGACTTTTAATTTGACCAAGGATTTTTCCACCTAGTATAAAGACTTTGATTGAGGTCTGATGCTGAGTGAAGTGAGCAGAACCAAGAGAACTTTGTACACAATAACAGCCACATTGTACGATGACTAATATTGATAAACTTAACCCTTCTCAGCATTACAAGGATCTAAGACATCTCCAGAGGCCTCGGGATGGAAAATGCTATCCACATCCAAAGAAAGAACTATGGAAGTTGTATCGCTATCATGTTTTTTTCTCTTCTGTTGAGTTTTGTTTCCTCTTTCTGATGGTTCCTCCTATTGGTTTTAATTTTTACTTACAACTTCACTAATGTGAAAATATGTTTAATAGGAATGTAAATGTATAGCCTATATCAGATTGTGCACCGTCTAGGGGAGGGTAGTGGGGAGGAAGGGGAAGAAAATTTCAAACTCAAAAGCATATGGAAGTGATTGTTGATAAATCAAAATAAATTAATAAAAATTTTTTTAAAAAGACTTTGAGTCAATAGAGGTATTCTCACCTGGTTAAGGTAGTCAAGGTTAAGTGGGGTAGGGTGATTAATTATCCAATGGACCCCCTCTCCCTTAAACCACTATTGCTTCTGGAAAGAGAGTGTCAATCATTTGACCTAGGGATCAACTAACCCAACCCTGTGACTCCCCAGACCAAGATGAACTTTGTTAGCTATCACTTTCCTTTGTGTGTTTATTGTCTCCCTACTGAACAAGAGTGGGAGGAAGTTGGCACATTTCTGGTCCAGCCCAACCCCTGCCACAGGATTTAAACGTCTCTGAGAGGCTGTACTTTTCTTCTCTCCTCCTTCAATTAAAAGATACCTCGCCTTAATCACTGAATGAGCCATTGTCTCAGTCAAATTGAGACCTGGGAAAGACCTGAGCTTAAAAAGGCCAAGGCCTCCCACTGCATCCTGGGCCATCTCTCCCATCGTCCTGATCTGTATCTGGCCACTGGACCCAGATGGCTCCACAGGCGAAAGTGAGGCTGGTGACTCTGCACAGCCCTGCCTCACTTAAATCCAATTCACTTGCAGTCATGGCATCGTCTTCCTGATGTCACGGTCCTCTTCTAGAACTAAGTATAAACAACAGCAACAACTTGACCTTGATACAAGGCTGGATGACAGCAAAAGACAGGAGCAAGGAAACACCTGAATAAGAAGCTGCAATCTGAACCACTGAAGGGAATCGTAGGGTAACAGACAGCACTGGAAGGGACCTTTTAGTCTGCCCCCTTCATTTTACAGATGAGTAAATTGAGGCATGGGTGAGTTTAAGGACTTGCCCAGGGTCCCGCAGCTAATAAGTATCTGAGGCCGGAAGCATTAGGTGTAGGATTGATGAGATTCCACAGGAAGGAATTCTCTGTTCTTTCTCAGCCCCAGGCTGCCCCTCCTCTTCCTTGTGCCTATTTTCTGCTCCTCCCCACTCACTGGCTCTTTGAGCCCACTCCCATGCCCCCTTCCCTTCCGTTCCTCCCCACCCTTCCCTCTTCTCTGCATTCTCCCTCCCTAGGCCTGGGCTGCTGCTCAAGGCTGATGCCAGAAAGGAGATTGTATTCTCTCCTCAAGACCCCGGGTTGATGCTATCTGCAACCAATGTGCAGCATAGCTGAGCTGGGTGATGAAGGGAGCTTTACCATCTGGGCTCCCTGCAGGTCAGTCCCAGGCAAATGATGAGGGGGAGAGAGATGGAGGGGAGAGGGGTGCCACCTCCCCCCAGAGACTGTTCGAGAGGAATCTGTTGAGAAAGAAGTAGGGACACAGCCCAGGGTGGAGGGGGCCGGTAGACACCAACACTCTCACAGACATCCACACAAACAACTCTAGAAACAAACACGCAGTTTCACACACAACTGGAGAAAAGCATACTGAGAGAAGTCTAGATGCCTCTTACCCAGCCATCCACCTACACACCCCTCCACATATACACAATCATCACAGACATGGAGAAAAAGACACTGACTACCACCCCCACAAACACCACCAGATAGACATGCAACGGTCACCCAGAATCACAGAAATGCACAAAGAGACTCACCCAAAGCCCATATACACATCAGTTACGCAGAAACATCATTTCAGCAACATGTATATCCATAGAAACACACTCCCAAACACTTAGATAACACACTAACAATTTCACAGCATCAGAGACACACATACATGCATACACTTTCCTAGAGGCACATTTTGTACCCTAGCACAGCTGAGCATGACCACAGATAAACATGCATAGAAATGTATTATATCCAGAGGTCATGTCCCTTGTCCAGCTTATCTTGGACTAGCCTCAGGCAGAAGACAGTCTGGCCTTTCTCACTTTTCTTAGCTGGGAGGGAGAATGCCTTTGTCAGAGCTATTTCTTCTTCTTCCCCAGAAGTGCCATGAAGGCACTCTCTACAGAAGGAAAGTTTTCTTTGTCGTGCAGTTGTGTCTGACTCTTGGTGACCAGGGTGGGGAATCCTTTGATTTGTTCCATGAAGTTTGGATTCAATCAAATGGCTGCATTTGAGGACCTAGAGGGCCACATGTGGGAGTGGTTTGCCATTTTCCTCTCCAGCAGATTAAGAGAAACAAAGGTTAAGTGACTTGACCAGGGTCATAGAGCTAGTAAGTATCTGACTCTTCGTGACCCTATTTGGGGTTTTCTTGGCAAAGATAGTGGAATAATTTGCCATTTCCTTCTCCAGTTCATTTTCCAGATAAAGAAACTGAGGCAAACAGGGTTAAGTGACTTGCCCTGAGTCACACACAGCTAGCAAGCATCTGAGGCTGGATGTGAACTCAGGTCTTCTTGACTCCAAGCCCAGCGCTCTATCTACTGGACTACCTAACTGCTTCCTAGGGAAGTTGTCTAGTTGTCTGCAATCACTGGGATTTTCTCTAGCTGTTGTAGGGAAGTAGATCCCTTCCCCATTGCCTGATCTGCTAGGAAAGTAGACACCTTCCCCAATGCTTAATCTGCTACCCGCCTGTGGGGACAACATAAATCACCCTCTCCCACTTATGATAAATTGTGGTCCATTCCCTCCTCTCTGCTAAAGCATAATTGTTCTTTTACTAATCCTATTTAAAACTCTCTTCATCCAAGATGTAATTTTCCACATAAAAATAATTCAGTGACATTTCTATAAGCTTACAAAACACTTTCCTCACAACCTTATGAGACAGTATTATCATTCCCATTTTACAGATAAGAAAACTGAAGACCTAGAAAGTTAAGTGACTTACAAGGGGTACTCTACCTTGTTTAGAACTCCACAGCTTTTCCACTGTCGCGGAATGATTTTTTTTTATTGCAACCCTTGCTTTTTTCTCTGCATTTTTGTTTTATATATGTACCCTGTGTTTAGGTCTGCCTCCTGCCTCCTGATTTGGCTAGAAACTGTCTTCCCCCTCAGACTGGGAACTTCAAGAGGGCAGGGGTAGCGTTTCTCCTTCCTTCTGCACCCCTTCCTCCAAGGGCCCAGCCCAGGCAACCAACAGCAGAAAATTCAGAAGAATGTATTGAGTGACCATCACACTGCCTGGCCTGACCTTAGCTGTTTCGGGGCAGGGCACTCTGATAGATAGAAGTGGGCCTAGTCAAAGGGAGCAATGATGAGAGCCTGACGCTGTTTGGATGTGGACAGTTGAGAGTCTTTTCCAAAACTGACCGCCTAATCATTAGCCTTGTGTGATCAGGAATCCCTCTCCAGGCTACTTCAGAGTCTGGAGAGAGTTTTTGTTCATTTCCCTGAAATCCCCAAGGATCCCTTGAAGAGGGTGGGGAAAAGAACAGTCACACAGCAAAATATAGAATCCCTGAAATAAGAAAGACAGAAGTGAGGAAGGAGGTTAGAAAATGGAGAATGAGTATTTGGCTTAGGGAGGCAAAAAGTGATTTTGAAAGAGAGAAAAAAAGAGAGTGAGGAGGAGAGGAGCAAACAGGAAAGGAGAGAGAGATAGATAGAGACAGAGATAGAGACAGAGACACACAGAGAGACAGAAAGAGACAGAGACAGAAACAGACACACAGAGACAGAGGGAAAAAGAGAGGAGAGACGAAGAGAAAGACACAGAGAGATAGAAACACATACAAAGACAGAGACAGAGACAGAGAGACACATAAAAAGACAGAGAGATACACAGAGAGACAGAGAGAGGCAGAGGGAAAGAGACAAAGAGAGGAGAGAGTGACAGGGGCAGAGACAGAGGAGAAAGGAGAGGAGGGAGGGAGAGAGAAAAGGGAGGGATGAAGGCAGAGAGAAATTAAGGAATAGAGAGAGACAGGAACAATAAATTGTGATCCTCTGGGGTAAGAGCCCCAGGTAATGTTTTAAAGGAAGTTGTGAAAAAAAAAATCCTAGGCTATTTTCAGTTTTGTTTCCAATATTTTAGCTTACTGTGTATCTAGAATTTTTCTAGGCATTAGATGTGTGGGGAGCAGAGGTTCAGGCAGGGAGGGTGAGATAGAAATTACAAGGAAAAAAAAAGGAAAAGGCATTTCTCCTCTCATGGATGTTTCTGTCTGAGATCCAGCAACATTTCCAGAGTACTCAACTTTTTTCCTTTTATCTTTAGATTAAAACCCTCCTCCCAAAACTTTATAGTCTACCTCCCAGTCTCAAGAAAGAATAGAACATAATGCTTTAGAAGTGGGGATTGTCTTATGTACTTTGAAAAAGAAAGCTTCTGAACCTTCCATGGTCACCCCTTCCTGGCTCCCAGTGTGTTACGGTGAAAAATGTCCTGATTTGGCACCAATGGACTGGTTTCAAAGTCTGATTCTATCTACTACTCTACAAGTCACTTTCATTCTCTGAGCCTCAATTTCCTCATTTGTAACATGATCAGACTCAATGATCCCAAAGTTTCTCTGACCTCTATTCCTATTAGTCTAATTTAAAACGTCTTGTGTTGAAATAAAGGCCCTGTTTTTAACATGGGCAAAAAAAAGTTTTTTGGGGGAGAGGGAGGCGATAGAAATAGCCCTTCCTTTAAAGATCTTGTCTCCCAAAGTCTGAGTTCACCTAAATCAGGAATTCTTACCCAAGGCTCCCTGTGGAGTTGTTTTTTTTAAAAAAAAAATTTTTTTGATAACTGTATTTTAGTATAATTAGTTTCCTCAATAACAAAATTCATCTGGAAAAACAAAAGGTCCAGAATATCAAGTGAACTAATGAAAAGAAATGCAAGGGAAGGTGGCCTAGCTGTACCAGATCTTAAATTGTATTATAAAGCAGCAATCATCAAAACTATTTGGTACTGGCTAAGAAATAGATGGTGTATCAGTGGAATAGATTAGGTATGCAAGACACAACAGTGACTATACTAATCTATTATTTGACAGATCCAAAGATTCCAGCTTCTAGGATAAGAAATCACTATTTAACAAAAACTGCTGGGAAAACTGGACAATAGTATGGCAAAAACTGGGCATAGACCAACGTCTTATACCCTATACCAAGATAATGTCAAAATGGGCACAGGATTTAGATATAAAGACTGATAGTATAAGCAAACATGGAGAGCAAGGAATAGTTTACCTTTCAGATCTATGGATAAGAGAAGAATTTATGATCAAACAAGAAATAGAGAACATTATAAGATGGAAAATGGATAATTTTGATTACATTAAATTGAAAAGTTTTTGCACAAAAAAGGCCAAAGCGTCCAAGATTGAGAGGGAAGCAGAAAACTGGGAAAGAATTTTTACAACCAGTGTCTCTGATAAAGGCTTCATTTCTAAAATACATACAGAACTGAGTCAAATATATAAGAATACAAGCTATTCCCTAATTGATAAATGGTCAAAGGACGTGAACAGGCAGTTTTCAGAGGAAGAAACTAAAGCTATAGTCATATGAAAAAATGTTCTAAATCAATATTTATTAGACAAACGCAAATCAAAACAACTCTGAGGTACCGCATCCCACCTATCACATAGGCTAACATGACAAAACAGGACAATGATAAATGTTGGAGAAGATGTGGGAACATTGGAACACTAATGCATTGTTGGTGGAGTTGTGAAATGATCCAACCATTCTAGAGAGTTATTTGGAACAATGCTCAAAGGGCTATAAAATTGTGTATACCCTTTGACCCAGCAATAGCACTTCTAGGGTTGTATCCCAAAGAAATCATAAAAATGGGAAAAAAACCCACATGTACAAAAATATTTGTGGCAGCTCTTTTTGTGGTGGCAAAGAATTAGAAATTGAGGGGATGCCTGAATGGCTGGACAAGTTGTGGTATATGAATGTAATGGAATACTATTTTACTATAAGAAATGATGAGGTAATCAGAAGCAAACACTTCTAAGGAGGGACAGGGTCAAAAGAGAATAGAATAAATGGGGGATGGGATAGGATTACTGGAAATATACTTAGTTTTTCACAACATGACTACTATGGAAGTGTTTTGTATGACTACACATGTATAACCTGTATCAAGTTGCTTGCCTTCTCAAAGAGGGTGGGTAAAGAGGGAGGAAGGGAGAAAATTTGGACCCAAAGTTTTAAAAACAAATATTTAAAAAATTGTTTTTACATGCACCTGGGAAATAAGATATACAGGAAATGGGGTATAGAAATCTATCCTGCCCTACAGGAAAATTGAAGGGGAAGGGGATAAGAGAAGTGGTGGGGGGGAAGAGATAGAAGGGAGGGCAGATTAGGGGAAGGGGTATTCATAAAGAATGCCATCTTGGGGTGGGGGGAGGGATAAGATGGAGAGAAAATTTGGAACTCAAAATCTTGTGGAAGTGAATGTTGAAAACTAAAAATAAATTAATAAAAATCTCTCAAGAAAAATAAAGGAAAAGAAAAAGAAAAAAAAAGAAAAGAAAAACCTGGAAAGACTTATAGGAACTAATGCTGAATGAAATGAGCAGAACCAGGAGAACATTGGACACAGTAACAGCTGCACTGTGTGATGACTGACTTTGATAGACTTGGCTCTTCTCAGTAATGCAAGAATCTAAAACAACTCCAAAGTACTCATAGTGGAAAATGCTATCCACATCCAGAGAAAGAACCATGGGGTTGAATGCAAATGGAAGCATACTATTTGTTCTCTTTCTCCTTTGTTGTATTGTTTTATTGCCTCATTCTTGTAGTTCTAATTGTTCTTTACATCATGACTAATGGGAAAATATGCTTAATGTGAATGTATAAGTAGAGCCTGTATCAGATTGCACACTATCTTGGCGGAGTGGGGGAGAAGGAGGGGGAGAAAATGTAAAATCCAAAATCTTATGGAAGTGAATGTTGAAATCTAAAAATAACTTAATTAATTATTTAATATATATAATTAGTTTCCTTTAATCCTCTATATTTTATTTCATGAATTTTTAAATGCTATTATAAATGTCCAACGATAATTCCAAAGGACTGATGATGAAGCATGCTACACCTCTCATCTCCAAATAGAGAAGTGATGGACTCAGAGTGTAAGTTGAAGCGTTTTGTTTTTTTTTTTACATGACCAGTGCAGGATTTTTTTTTTGCTTGACTATACATGTTTATGATAGTTTTTGTTTTTCTAGATTTCTCAGTGGAGGAGAGGGGTGATGGGAGGACCTCAAAATAAAATAACATTTTAAAAATGACATTATTCTGAGAAGGGAGTCCATTGCCAAAGGGGTCCATGATACAAAGAAGGGTTAAGGAAAAACCCCACCCCCACCCCCACCCAGTGGATCAATGCTTCTCTTCTGTTTGTTTCCTATGCAGGGAAGTGGGAAATGGGAATTATCCAGGCAGGTAAAGAGAAAGTTGAGGTGTAGCATGAAGCTGCAGCATGCTTTGCTACCACATACTGGTAAAACTGTCTTGGCTGATGGACTAAACCAGGTTGAGGGCAACCCACCAGGGAGCTGGGGGGAATGTCTACCCCAAGCATGTGAAGACATCCCCTGGCCCAACGGGCAGGTGAGAGCAATTTGTTCCAATGGCCGTGAAGGTGGCTGACGCAGGTGCTGTGGAGCGCTTAGAGCTTGGTCAGACATCAAAGATGCCAAGGCCAGCCACTCCCAGACAGTTACCACTCATTTTGACTTTTGTCCTGCCACTGGACTTAGATGATTCTGGAAGAGAGAATGAGGCTGATTGACTCTATGCACCTCTGCCCCACTTAAATCCAATTCATGAGAAAATCAAGACATCGCTCCATGATGTCACTGGTCCTTTTCAAAATGAAGAGCAAAAACAACAGCAAAGAAAGCTGAGAAGAAGCTTAACAATGGTCTTCAAACCTAAGAAAGGCTATTACAAAGGAAAGAGTAAGAGAAGAGGTGTGGGGGGGGGTTGTGGTCTACCAGCTCAATACGAATCAATAAGAAGGTATGGCAACCAGGAAAGCAAATAGAAAGCATTGAGAGGCACAGGTGCTTCTGGGAATAAGGAAGCAAGCATCCTGTGCATTCAGCCTTGAGACGTTGTTGGGTTCAGTTTAGGAAAGACATGGATGAGCTTGAAGGGCATCCAAAGGAAGGCAACCAAAATGGTGGAAGGCTTTAAAGGGCAATGGGGATCATAAAGTCTCTGCCTTTGTGACTCCCAAGTCCAAAACACCCTAAGATCTAAGACCCCTCTATGTATTATATCCCCTGTTAGAATGAAAACTCTTTGAGGGCAGGGCCTAGCTTGCTTTTTTGTATTTATATTCCCAAGATTAGCACAGTACCTGGTACATTCTTTATTGTGCTTTTTCATTCATTCATTCATTCAACTGGGAATGTTGAGGCTGGATCAGAGAAGAGGGGGGAATAGAGGGGAAATAATCCCATCCCATCCCATGACAGTTGTCTTCAAGCATTTAAAAGATTGTCATCTCAAAGAGGGATTACCCAGGATGTCCCAAAAAGTCTTAGTGTAAAGCTTCAACAGCACTAAGTCTTTTGGGATAGCCTATATTTCACCCAGAGAACAGAACCAGGTGCACTAGGTTTAAGAAGCAACGAGATAAATTGAAGTTTGATGTCAGGAAAAACCTCTTACCAATTAGAGCCATGTCAAATTGAAATGGGCTAGCTCAGGAGGCAGGGAGTGCATTCCACCCCAACCTGCACCCCACTGGAGGTCTTTATGCAAAATCTGGGTTGCTACTTGCCAGGGCTATTCTAGAGACGTGATTCTCAATCAACTTGGACAATGTATAAGTAGAGCCTATATCAGATTGCTTGCCATCTTGGCGAGGAGAAGAGAAGGAGGGTTGAGTTGAATAAGATGGCCTTTAAGGTCCCTTCCAACTCAGAAATTCTGTGTTAGACCAGGTGTTGTGGCGTAAGGGGTTGAAGCTACTCAAAAGGAAGAACTTTCTGTTAAATGGAAAGGAGTTTTTGACACCTGCTTCAGTCTAGATTAAGAGAGTAGTAGAATCACCTCTGAAAAGCTTAAATAAGGGATAGACCTTAATCTGAATGGAACAGATTAGGCCAAGTCCTTGTCTGGAGACAAAGGGAGGAAACGGACTCTTTCTCCAACCTGGCCAGCTCTTTTGTTGACCGTCAGAATTACCCAAGACCATAAGTCAACTCAAGTCTAAGGTCTGCCATTACTGTTGCCTTTCCCAGGAGATAATCACTATTTACATGAATCCAGGCTTGCAATGGTCGTCCTGGCAAAGTGTGGGCAGAAGGCCACAGCTGGGTTGTCTTCTCCCCACCACAAAAGAGGTGGAGAGAGGAGGCCAGACACCAGTGTCTTGGGGTAGGGCTGCTGTAAATAAGGGCCAGGAGAGAGATTTGGAGACTGAGGTGTCTGTCAGCCTGATCTTGTCCTCTGCTATCTAATTGTAACTCCTGCTCCTACCCCTGCCAGAGTTTTTAAGGCTGTTATTTTCTCTGGCATTTGGTTAGGTGAAATACCTGGGTACAAAAGCCTGCTGAGACAGAAAATAAGCAGGTTATTAAACTCCCAGAATTCGATCTCATCACGTAACTGCCTGATCAGGCGAAGCTTCAGGAGGTTGTCTCTCCCTGCCTGTCTTAACGAGTCCCTCTCGGAATGGGTAACCTCTCTGTCCAAGGTGTTTGGAGAGCACAGAGCTTCTGGCCTGCTCTAGCTCCCTTCTCCCAACAGTCTTGTCTGCCAGGCTTTCCCTGCAGTGAATATAGGCCCATAGATCTAGAACTTGAAAGGAACATCAGAGGGTAGCTAGTCCAACCCCTTTACTTTTACATGTGAGGAAATTGAGACCACGGAGATAAAGTGACTTGCCCAAGGTCATATGGATAGTAAGCCCCAAAGGCCCTCTGCTTCAGGTTTGACTCTCTACCTACAGCCTCTTCTCCCTCCAGATCCTTTCTCCGGGGGTGTCACCCAACCTTGTATCTGATCCAGGAGTGTTCGCAGACAGAGTTCAGACATTTCCAGGAGAGGAAGCGTCTAGTGGGTGGGAACATTCCCCCAACAGTGCACCAGCATGCCAAGCCACCCCAGAGCCAAAACTCTAGGTTTGCTTTTGATCCAAACCTTGATTAATCCCACCTGGCTCTGCCCTTACCCCAGGTTCTCTCTCTACTCAGGTACTACATTTTTTATTAATATGGGCTCTTGTACTTTGAGTTAGAGGATTTGGACCTGTAAGAGAACTTCAAAGGTGTCTAGTCTGATGCCTTTATGAGCATTCTCTCTGGCTGTCCCCCATGCCTGAAACACTTTCCCTCCTCTACTCCAACTACTGACTTCTCTGGCTTCCTTTAAGTCTTAAATAAAATACCACTTTCTATAGGAAGCCTTCCCTGACCCCTCTTAATTCCAGGCACCTTCCCTCCCTTAATTATTTCTTATTTATCCTACATATATAGCTTGTTTTGTATACATCTTTGCATGTTGTCTCTCCCATTAAATTGTAAGCTCCTTGAGGGCAGGGACTGTCTTTTGCCTATCCCCAGTGCACAGCACAGTGCCTGGAGCATGGTAGGCATTTAATAAATGTTTATTGAATTGAATTGAATTATAGATGAGGAAACTAAGGCTAGGAAAGAAAGGTTTTGTGATCTGCCCAAGATGACATGACCCAGATTCAAACCCATGGACTCTGATTTCCTTTGCCCTATACCAAACTTCGTTTGTGAGTATGTAGCTTTACAGCACAGCCTACAGGTTTCCTATACTTTGTGTTCTCCTCAACTAGAATATAAGTCTCTTAAAGTAGGCCCCTCCACCTGACACACATCTCATTCATCATCTTAGCTTCTTCACCCCACCCCAGTTCCTAACACTAGGGGAAGACTGATGTGTGTTTATCTGGTGAATCCAGTTGAGTCCTGTGTACCTGTGTTCAGTCTCCCATGTCAGACTGGGAGCTCCCAGAGGGCTGAGACTGTCTCTTCCATCAGATTAGGAGCTCCCTAGAGGCAGGAAAGTCTCCTTAATTTCTCTAGAGAAATAATCTAGGGTAAACTTCGTACTAGGTATGTTAGACAAAGAGACACCAACCTAAGGCTCCAGTGAAGCCTCTTGGTGCATTGCTCCCTTCCCTAGCCTTAGGCTCTCTCTACCCCAATCATAAGGAAGAATTATTTATCCTGTAGGTTTGTAAATGTGAGGCCTCTAGGCAGATACTCTACCTCTCCCAGGGCCTCCATGTTCTCCATAAAGTACTCCTTTCATTACATGACCTAGTGTCTTAGAAATGTTGATCACCTCGGAGTTCTTCCTACTGTCTAACTTCAATATATATTGCTGCAAAGAATCATCTAATGGAGACATTTATTTGATTTTTAAAAATTTATTAAGCTCCTACTGTGTATAAGACATCATGCCAGGCACTGAGGATGAATAATTATCACATATATTATAACACAAACTTTGTTCTCAAGGAGTTAGCCATGTAATTGCTACCATTAAAAATATTGTAAATATAAAATAAATGTTACAAATGTATATAACTATAAATAAATTACATATGTATGTATGTGTATATATATACATTTATACATATATGTGTATGCATATACATGCACACACATGTTTTCATTGTTCGGTTTCAGTTGTGTCTAACTCTTTGTGACTCCATTTGGGGTTTTCTTGGCAAAGATATCTGGAGTTATTTGCCGCTTCCTTCTCCAGCCCATTTGACAGATAAGGAAACTGAGGCAACAAGGTTAAGTGACTTGCCCAGGGTCACACAGTTAGTGTCTGAGGCTGGTTTGAACTCCAGTCTTCCTGACTTCATACCCAGTGCTCTATCCACTGTACCACCTAGCTGCCTACATATGTGTGTATGTGTGTGTGTGTATCCATGCATATACATATATTTCTATATATACATGTACACACACATATATACATACATTTCTATATATACACATACATACATGCATATGTGTGTGTGTGTATAAAACTAATGCAAGGGGAAGTAAGATAGGTGCAAAGAAAAGGTCCAGGTAAATATAGGAGGATGAGGTCACCTTCCTGAAAGGGCCAGGGCGCATTGCATGAAGGAGGTGGTACCTAAGCTAGGCACTGAGGCAGGAAGGGATTTCAAAAGCCAGACTGGACTGGGGGTAAGGCAAAGGAGGGGGAGGGTCTGGAATAGGAGGAGATGATGAAAACAGGCAAGGAGAGTAGTCATAGAGTGGATTGAAGCTTCAGATGATTAGATCAGAGGTGTCAAACTCATGGCCAGCAACATTCCTGAGTGCTGCCCAAATCAGATTAAAATATAATTGGGAAATGTTGAGCCAAATAAATAAAGACACCACAGAATACATCTTCATACGGGGTTTTCTAAGTCCACCTGCAGGAAGTGGCGATCCCTATGTACCATCTAGTGGTCCCCATTTCTGTCTGAGTTTGACAACAGTAGATTGGATGGCCTCTCCAGTTCTGAGGTTCCATGATCTAACAAAAAGTCACCTTGTTCATAGGAACATGGCCCCCGTGAATTTAGAGCTGGGAAGGAGGTCCTTTCAATTCCAGGCAAGGCTGCTCCCCAAAAGGGAAGGAAGATAAGCATGCCTCTCCCTCTCCAAGGTCTCCAGGGAATGATGGGGCCCTTGTGACTTGTAAAGGATTTTGGATTTGGAGTCAGAAATCCTGGGTTCAAATTTTGCTTCTGACATTTAGTACCTAAGCGGCCTTGGGTGAAAGACTTAACCTGGGGGGGGAGGGAAGGGGTATTTCTTCATCTGTGAGGAAGTGGCCTAGGCTGTGAGGTCCCTTCCAGCTCTAGATTTCTAATCCAGTGATATTATAAACTGCAAGTCTCCTCATCCCCTGACCACCCACATTCCACCCCAGGGGCCTGTCAGGCCACCATAGAGACAGGGTTACCTCCAGCCAGCAGTTTGAGATGTTGACACAGCCCTTCCCCCTTAAGCTTCATCTGCTTTGGAATTGGGAAAGGATTTTTGGTGGTGACATAATTAAAATTCCCAACTCTAGGGCTGCCTCCCACCCTCCCCTCAAAAATCCCCATGGCTAGGCCAGCCCAGGTCCTTTCCTTCCAGCCCACTCCCTCATCCACGCTATGGTGCAGAGCCTGGTATGAAACACTGATGATTCCATTTATTGGCCCTTGCCTCTCCCTGAGATGTATGGGCGTGGGGGGGGGGAAGCAATTCCTCAACTCCTCCTCCACCACCTCCCCATTTCAGTCTCCACACCACCCTGGAGATCATTGCTAGGAACCGTTGCCCAGTAAGCATGGGGGGCTGGGAAGTAATCCTTTTGATTTTGCTTGTAAGTGCCTTTTTAATTGCCATCAAAGGCAGTTTCTCCAGAATATATTACTGATAGCTATGAAAATGAAAGGTGGAGAGGGAGAGGCTGGGAAGCCTCTGTGCCACTCTCCTGGGGCTGCCTGGTCCTTCCTGCCACCTTCACTTGGCCATGGCCTCTCCCTCCTCCTTCTTTAGCATCTTCGTGCTTTCCTTACTTCTAGTCTTCAGGCTTCAGGCCCTCCTGTTCTGTATCCTACTTTCCCTCCTCTTTTCCTCCCCCTGCCTTCTCTCTCTCTCTCTCCTCTCTCCTTTCCTTCTTTTCTTACCTTCCTGCTCCATCTTTTCTCATGGCTCATATTTTAGTTCCCTCTTCTTCTCCCTTTTGCTCCCTGCCCTTAGCTCTTGGTCTCCTCCTCTCTCTTTTTCTGTCCTCCAATATATTCCCATTTGTGTTTTTTTTTTCTGCATTGCTTCCACTAGAATGTTAGTGCTGGAAAAGACCTTGGATCTTACCTAGTACAACTCCCTCATTTTACAGGTGAGGAAACTGAGACTCCTGAAAATACACAGAAAACCTGGGTTGGACTAGCCCTGGGTCAGTCACTAACTGACCTTAGGAATGGAAGTAAAGGAAGAAGCATTTATTAAATGCTTTATATTAAATGCTTTATAAATATTAACTCATTTGATCTTAACAACAACCCTGATAGGTATTATTATGATCCTCATTTTACAGTTGAGGAAACTGAGGCAGACTGATTAAATGACTTGCCCAAGGTCACACAGTTAGCAAGTATCAGAGGCTAGATTTGAACTCAGGTTTTCCTGACTCCAAATCTGGCATTCTGTCCACTGTACAATCTAACTTCATCCATCAGTTTGCTTATCTGTCAAATGAAGGGTAATCCCTTGATAATCTAATCTAATCTAATCTAATGATTAGAGGATCTGTAACGTCCCTCCCATCTCTAAAAAGTCTATGATTCTACCTGTCCATATCTACCTTCCCTTCTCTACTTTTTCCTTCCCTGCTCTCCCATCTCCATCCTTCCATTTTCTCCTCATTTTCTTCTGTCCTTAATCTGTTCTTCCTCTGCTTGAATCCCTTCTCAAGGTCTCTTAGATCCTGGTTTTGGGTTAAAAGTCAGAGGCCCCAATCCTCTTACCAATTCCATTACCTCAGGGATACGAGTGAATCAGTTCCCCTCTCTGGTCCCCAGGGGTCCTGATTGTAAAACTGAGGGGTGATGGAAACGGGTAGGGGTGTTAGATTTCATAATCTTAACAATCCTTTCAGTTTTAAATCTACCATGCTGTGACCCTCACCTAATCTTTCTACTGACCGGATCATCATTCCCTCCAACAGGGCTTTCTGATCCCAAAATTGGAAACTGAAAAATCTGAAACCAGTTTTCCTCCTGTACCTTGGACTCTTTCCGAGTCTCCAATCCTGGCTTAAGCTCTGATGCCAGGTTTTTTTTTTTTTGGCTTGGCAAGGTGCTAATTTTCATGGTTACAGCTTCATCCATCCCCCTGCCTCGTACAGGACTGCTTACTGTCTCATTTCAAGGTATTTTGCTGCAGAAAAAATAGTTAATGGGGATGGAAGTATTCCTGTCTACAGAAAGTCTCTGGGGAAAGGCAGTAAAGCTGAAGAAAGTCATCCGTCTCCCCCACCCCCCACCCCACTACCCCATGCTACCTCTTGGTGTCTCTTTATGCTGCTGTCTCAATTCTCAAGCAGTTTGAGCACAGTCCAGCTTGGAGATCTGTCCTTAACAGAGTCTACAAATTCCTTCCATTGTGCTGTTCAGAATCTCATAATCCTTTACCACTGGGAAGTCCTCTTTGACATCTAACCCCCATCTCACTTACAGACACTGAAGGCCCCACCTAAACAATGCCCACTGGTATAACATTCCTCCTGTGTCTTTAAGAAGGCACAAGTTCTCAAGAATCTCTCCCCCTAGTTCCCAACCTGCTCCCCCTACTTCCTTCACTCGTTCCTGTTGGGTGGAGAAAAAATCTATATTACAGTAAGCCCCCTCCAGATGAGCTCATAAATAATGTTGGGGACAGGAAGCAGCTCAGCTATTGTACAACTAGGCTGAGGGGAGACAAGAAGCATTGATCACCTCCTGCATTCTTTCTCATGGCCTCTTCCTTTTCCTCATTCATCTCTCTCTCCTCTGGGCCACCAAGAGAAGGGAAACAGGATGGGGAGGAGAAAGAACAGTGTGAGGTCCCTGATTCACCAGAGGTCCCAGCTTCAGGAGGACATCTGCCTACAAGTCCCTGGTGCTCTCCCTCTGGGCCCCCTCCCTTTCCTCACTTCTCCCTCTCATTGCCCCTCCTTGTACCATATAGCCCCAAAGGTCTAAACCAGATTTTTCAAAATATGGTCTCAGGAATATCCAAGACCGTTTCAGGGGGTTCATGAGGTCAAAACTATTTTTACAATACTACTAAGATGTTTTAATTTCTCACATGATTAACATTACCTAAACAAAAAATCTTGGGGTAGAGGAGATTTCAATGATTTTTGAGAGTGTAAAAGGAGGGGCAGCTAAGTGGCACAGTGGATAGAGCACCGCTCTGGAGTCAGGAGGACCTGAGTTCAAATCTGGCATCAGACACTTACTAGTTGTGTGACCCTGGGCAAGTCACTTAACTCTGCCTCCTCCCCAAAAAAGAGTGTAAAAAAGTCTTAAGATCAAAAAGTTTGGGAATTACTGGCCTAAACAGTTGCCTCCATAAAGCTCCCTGTGAATACAAGAGTAATTAGTCTCAGGTAAGAATGCACAGAGATAACAATGCCAACAACTGACATTTGGGAAGTCTTTTCAGGTTTACAAAGATTTCTCTGCTTACATATGGGAAAACTGAGGCTCAGGTCAGGAAAATAGTTGAGTTTTTAGATCCTAAGACTAATAATGTTCTTTCTATTTCTTGGTTTTGCCTCTGCCTCTTCTGCTGGGGCAGCAAGGTATATTGGAAAGAACACTACAGCCCTCACTCCTTCCCATGTTAGCCTGACTGCCTTGGGAAAGTGACTTTGCCTAATCTGTTCTCAGTTTTTCCATCTGTGAAATGGAAACATTGCCATCTGCCCCACCAAGGCAGTGCTGTTGTTTTGCTGCAGTGGTGATCATGATTTCCACAGTGGTCTGCTGGTACTCTTTTCTCTCCAGTTCTCCCCACCACCACCTCACACACCCCTCACTCTGACTCCTGTGGGTAGGGTCGGGGGACTAGAAGAGGATATCTATAATTGGATGCAAAGACTATTCCTCGGTCTACCTGCTGCATTACCCTCCTCCCACCATCACTCTGAACCCACTTCTTCTCTTCTTTGGGGCCTTAATCAGAGTCACAGGTAAAAGCCTGATCTCCAGGTAAGACAGACAGGCGGGGACACTGGGCTGGCTTAAATATTACCTTGGGGTTAGGTAATACCAGGCCTGGGCCCATAATGAAGGCATATCTGGACTGTCTGTCCTCCTTGGAAGTAGGGTGGGGGTGGGGAAGAAGGGGAAGATTGGAAAAACATTTTCTTTAATCAGCAGTCAGCTTGGTGAGAAGCTAAGGACCACCCATGGGCCCTAGGAGGGGTCAGGACCTGGCTCCAGAATGTTCTTGCCTGCCCCTCTCACCAAATAGTCCCAGGACAGAAAGGTTCACTTAGCACTGAATTCCAAGAATGGTCCTTCCCCCCTTTTATTCCAAATGCCACCTCACCACTTCAGCCTCTTTTCCTTGTGGTCCCATTTATTTGCATTATCCCTTTTATCGGCAACTCTCCCTTAGTCTCCCCTCCTCCTTTCTTCTTTCACCCCTCTTCTCCAACTCTCTCCCATTCTGTCTCCACATTTCCATCTGTCCTTCTTTAATCTCACTCCCCACTTTTCCCTCCCTTCTTCCCTCCCCCTCTGCCTCTTTTCTCCCTCTCTCCTTCCCTCCCTCTGTTGTCTCCTAGTCCTCACCCTCTCCCTCTCCTATATTTAGTTCTAAGCAGGGAGTTTAGGAAGGCGCCATCGGCATCTGGTCCTGACAACATTTCCGAGACAGACTGAGCTCTGATGGGTTTATAGCTGGGCTTCTTTCCTTCCCTGCCCCCACCAGACCCTAACCTAAGAGCCTTAGAACTAGACATCCTTGCTCCCCCCACCCCTGCCTCCCATACATACACCCTATCTAGGTATATTTGCCATTTAAAAGAAGGAAACTAACTGTGATCTGTCGCATGAGAGGGGGTAGCTAGGTGGTACAGTTGGTAGAGCACCGGGCTTGGAATCAGGAAGGCTCATCTTTGTGAATTCAAATCTGCCTCAGACACTTCCTAGCTGTGTGACCCTGGGCAAGTTACTAAACCTTGCTTGCCTCAGTTTCCTCATCTATAGAATGGGCTGGAGAAGGAAATGGCAAACCACTCCAGACCTTTGCCAAGAAACCCCCTAAATGGGGTCATGAAGAGTCAGACAAGATTGTAATGATTCAACAACACGAGATGGGGAATTCAAGGCTGGATGTTTTCAAGCAGAGACTGAAGGGTGTTTGTTGTATGGGGGTATTCCCTGCTCAAGCAAAGGAGTTAGTCTAGATTATTTCCAAGATTCCTTGCAACCTGGAGATTGTACAGTTCCAGGATTCTAATAACCCTGAGTTTCTATACAGGGCTGGAGCTCAGGACTATGAGAAGGATATGGCTACTGTGGTTGTAGCCAGGACAAAGACCCACTGAGCGCAAGACATCATGCAGGATATAGACAGAACTGGTGGCAGCTAATACACCTGCCTCCCCAATTTCTCCCCAATTGGCCCACCCACCATTGAAGATGAAATTCCACTATTGTCATTACTTTGTGTCGAGTCATTGTGTCCTGAAGGACCCTTTGTATCCTCTCAGAAATACCCAAGGGGCAGCAAGGTAGTGCAGTGGATAGAGCAGGGCCCTGGAGTCAGGAGGACCTGAATTATTTGATGCTTACTAGCTATGTGACCCTGGGCAAGTCGCTTAACCCCAACTGCCTCACCAAAATGCAAAGGAAAAAAAGAAGAAATACTCAAGATGCACACTGGGTCCTGAAAGGTGTCACATAGCTACCCATTCCGCGAAAACTAGGCCTTAGGAGGATGGAAAAGAAAACAGACAAATTGTTGATGAGGTTGGAGGATCAGGGACTACCTTATGGTATTGTCTAGAAAGAAGAGAGACCTGATGGTGGGGAAGGTACCCAGGATCCTGTAGGATGGTCAGGAAGAAACAGGAAAGGAGGGCTCCGAAAGGAGAAGTGAGAGAGGGGGCATTGATTCAGTATGAAGTTAAGCTACCTGCTTAATGATAATCTCATAAATTATAAGTGACATAGTATTTGGTCTTACCCAAAGTAGTCGCATATATTATCTAATTTTGTCTTCATCAAAGACTCGGAGGAGGGGGAGGGAACAGTATTATTCCCTGTTTCTGCAGATGAGGAAACTGAGACTCATTGTTGTGAAGAGACCTACCCAACATCATACAGCTAATGAGGTGGAGCCCAGACTAAAGCTCAAGCCTTCTCATAAGGCAAAGTTCTCTTCGCTGCACCTGGCTCCATCTTTATTCCCAGATTTTTCCCAGAAGTCTATTCTCAGAGTTAATAGATCTAAGGAGTAGGTGGAACCAGGATTGGGGAAAAGAGGTTAAGGGTCAAAAAGGCCTTGCCCAGAAATCTCCCAAAACAGGACTGGGGCCATATTGCAGACAGTACTCTATAATGGGAGCAAATGGCCCATAGAGATAGATAACAAGTATCAGAAGGTAAACCAGCATCTTGAAGACAAAATGCCTATCAATTCAGAGGAAAACAAAAGTTATATGGAGCCCATCTAGGACTCTGGGGAAATGGGACCCAAGAATATTGACACCCCCTCCCCATCTCCAGGGTTTTGTTGCCTCAGGCACTGCCTCCTCCTCTTCATCCCTGTCTCTTGGAATTCCTAATCCATGTTCTAAACAAAGACTTCCTTGATTTCCCAGCTGTTAGGGCTCTCTCCCCTGCACAGACACACCCATTACTTTCCAGCTGTTTGGTATTAACTTATTTGTGTACATGTTGTTTCCTCCCAGGAGATTAAGCTCCATGAGGTCAGGGGCTATTCACATTTTTGTCTTTGTATCCTTCTGAGAGAGAGACAGAGACAGAGACAGAGAGACAGAGATAGAGAGACAGAGAGAGGAGGAGAAGGAGGATAAGGAGAAGGAGAAGAAGAAGAAGAAGAAGAAGAAGAAGAAGAAGAAGAAGAAGAAGAAGAAGAAGAAGAAGAAGAAGAAGAAGAAGAAGAAGAAGAAGAAGAAGAAGAAGGAGGAGGAGGAGGAGGAGAGAGGAGAGAAGAAGAAGAAGACATTTGTGGAGAGAGAAGAGAGAGAAGAGAGAGAAAGAGTAGGGAGAGAGAGACAGAGAGAGGGAGAAAGAAAGAAAAAGAGAGATGTGAGAGAGAAAAAGATGGAGAGAGAGTGAAAGACACATGGACAGAGACAGAAAGAGAGAAGAGAGAGGAAAGAAGAGGGAGAGAAAGAGAGAAACAAAGACAGACAGAGACAGAGCTCCAAGAGCTTAGAAGTCTCATCTATGAAGTGGGCATCATTAGGCCAATTTACCACATCTAATTGAGGAGTGAAGGAGCCCATAAAATATTGAAAAAGATTGCTTCTTCTTTCTACAGATGCTTCTCAGCTCAGCATCATCAATTAATGTTTACTGAGTGCCCATGATGTGATGGGCCCAGAAGAGGCAAATAGGCCTTTCAAAGACCCTGTTTCCTTGCCTTAGGGAAAATACACAACCCAGTCAACTTTGTCAATAAATAAGACAAAAATCATTGGCTTAGTAAATTATTTTACTTGCTTCCTTTGCCCCAAGGAGGGGTCACGGAAATGGCATCTGGTTTCCTGTCCATTGTCCTGGCACCAGGGGGTTTTTACAAGACTATTATAAAGAAACAAGAAGGATTCGTGTCAATCGCTGGCTATTTATTGTTTATTCAGTCAACATATTCAATCCTATAAATTTCTCCTTTACAAAGTCTCTTTTATCTGACATAGAATCATAGATTTAAGATAGAGGGGCCCTAGAGCCCCTGAAGTCCCACTCCCCTCATTTTGTAGATGAAGAAACTGTGGTCCAGAGTCACACACAGTGAGAAGGTATCTGAGGCAGGATTTGAATGGAAATCTTCCTTCTCCAAGTCTGGTGCCTTGTCTGCTGTACGACATATATCCCTTTGGCTTCTGCTACCGCCCCCAGGCCTTCATAATCTCATATGTCCATGCTTGACACCGGCTCCAAACAAGTCTCTCTGCTGCCGACGTTGCGCTTCTCCAATCCATCCTGTGCATTTGGGTGAGGACAGTCTTTCTAAAACACCGCTTTCCTTGGGTTATTCCCTGGTTCAAAGACTTGCAATGGCTCCTTACAGTCTTTGAAAGAAAATCAGATAATATAAATCTTTAAAGCCTAACTCAGACTCCATCTCTTTCATGAACTGCTGCTTACCACCCCATTCTATATTATCTTCCTCTTCTCCTGGGACCAAGAGAACAGACTCTTTCTCTTCATCCTAGGACCAAGGAGGTAAGGGAGGACCAGGCATCAGGCCTGAAAATTGCTTCCAAACATCCAAATCCCAAAGCTTTTAGAAAAACTATAACTTCAAATAAGAAGAGGAAACTTTAAAGGAGAGATAGCTCCCCTGTGTACCAAGAGGGATAGATAACTTCAGGAAATTCTTATGGTCCAAATAATAATAACTAACATCTAAGGTTTGCAGAGGTGGCACAATGGATAGAGTGTTGAGCCTGGAGCTAGGATGACCTCAAGCTCAAATCCAGCTTCAAACAATCACTAGCTGTGTGACCCTGAGCAAGTAACCCAATTTGTGTTTGCTTCAGTTTCCTCATCTATAAAATGGGGATAATAACAGCACCTACCTCCCAATGTTGTTGTGAGAATCAAATGAGATTAAAATTATAAAGGGCTGGGGGCAGCTAGATGGCGCAGTGGATAGAGCTCCAGCCTTGGAGTCAGGAGGACCTGAGTTCAAATCTGACCTCAGACACTTGGCACTTACTAGCTGTGTGACCCTGGGCAAGTCACTTAACCCCCATTGCCTCACCAAAAAAGCAAGAAAAAAAAATTATAAAGGACTTAGCACAGTGACTGGCGTGTACACTAGTAGGTGACATATAAGTGTGACCTATTAGCTACTATTACTTAACTCCTATCTGCCTCAGTTTTCCCATCTGTAAAATGGAGATAATCATAGTGCCTATCTTATAGCAGTATTGTGCGGATCAAATAAGATAAGATTTATAAAGCCTTAGCCCAGTGCCTGGCACATAGTAGGCACTTAATGGAATGCTTATTCCTCTCTTCCCTAAAAGGTCCTTGAGGCCACGGTTTCCCCACCCTGTCGGATCTAGGGATTATCTAAACTCTTGCTTTTCTCTCTTATAGCCAAGTGCACAGCAGGTGTTGAATAAATGTTGGATTTTAATTGAATTTGTTTCCTCCCCTGCCCCCAGTCACCAGGACCTCTTCATGTGTTAGAGGGGAAACTGTCACCACAGCCTGGGCAAGCCTTCTCTCAGCAAGTCATTGACTCCAACCAAAACTTCCCATTTCAAAACCTTTTGAGCAATGTCAATGCCTCTTAGACCAGAGACCAATGCTGGCTTTGGCAGCTCAGAGTTTTTTAGTGAAATCTCCCAATACCTCCTATATAGGATCATAGGATCATAGATTTAGGGCTATAAAGGTCCTAAGAGATCATCAACATCCACTCATTTTTCAAATGTGGAAACCGAGATGGAGAGAAGTAAAGTGACTTGCCCAAGGACACATAAACACTAAATGTAAGAGGAAGGATTCAAACCTAGGTCTTCCTGACTCCATTGCACTAACCATTGAACCATGCCAACTTTGCTCTGCTGCTGTCCCTCAGGTACTTTATTTCAGTCCTTCAGAGCCATGTTAGTTAGGGTATCCTTTTCTCAAGTCTATCTATCCCCACTTCTCCAGCTGTAATTTCAACCCTTTCCCTCTTGTTCTTCTCCTACCACCTTCTATTCTGAGGCTTGAAGTAAGGGTGAACTAGAAACAGAATCTACTAACGGATTGGTCTATTGTTGTTGTTCTGACATGTCTGATTCTCTGTGACCCCGTTTGGAGTTTTCTTGGCAGAGATACTGGAGTGGTTTGCCATTTCCTACTCGGGTTCATTTTAGAGATGAGGAAACTGAGGCAAATGGGGTTAAGTGACTTGCCCAGGGTCACACAGCTAAGCTAGTGAATATCTAAGGCTAGATTTGAATTCATGAAGACGAGTCTTTCTGATTCCAAGCCCTGTACTCTATCCACTGCACCACCTAGCTGTCTGTAAGGATGGGTTAAGTCTTGGTTAATTTTAGAACAATGCTGGCTGTATTTTCCCCATTTTATAGAAGAGAAAACTGAGGCCCAGGTTAAATGATTTGCTCAGGGACACAAATGCTAGCGTCGGAAACTAGACTTCAGCCCCAGACTTCTGATGCCTGGTCCTGGACTCTTTCTGCTGTGGTTTGCATACTCAGACAAAGGAGAAGCATACAGATAATCTCTGCGGTGGTTTAATTTTTCTGGTCCACTATAGGGTATCATACAATCATAAACTGTTAGATTTGGCAGGGATCTCAGTGGCTCTAATGCAACCCATTTCTGAGAAAGAAGCTCCTGGACATCTCCCAGACATTTAGTCATCTGGTCTTTCCTTGACAATATCCAAGGATGAGGAGCTCACTATCTCCTGAGGTCACCCATTCCACTTTGTGAGAGCTCTAATTGCTAAGAAATTTTTCCTTCCATCAATTTTCTGCACTTTATACCCAGTGCTCCTAATTCTGCCCTCTGGGGCCAAGCAAAACAAGTCTAATCTGTTTTTCAGGTGACAGGTGATATCCCTTCAAATCCTTAAGGACAGTGGTCAAGTCCAACCTCCTTCTTTTCCCTCTGCCCCAATCCCCATCCCAGTCTTCTCTAAGTTAAATATGCCTACTTCCTTCAACCCATCCTCACTGAAATCCAGTTCATGTGAAAGTCAAGAGATCACCCTTGTGATACCATTGGTCTTCGTCAAGTACCAAGGACAAACGACCACAACAAAGACAACCAAACAAAGAATTGGAAATTGAGGGGATGCCCACCAACTGGGGAATGGTGGAACAAGCTGTGGCATGTGAATGTAATGGACTACCGTTGTTCTGTAAGAAATGATGAGCAGGTGAATTTCAGAAAAACCTAGAAAGACTTACATCAACTGATGCAGAGTGAAATGAGCAGAATCAGGAGAACATTGTACACAGTAACAGCCATGTAACTGTGTTACACAGTTGTGCGATGACTAACGTTGATAGACTTAGCCCTTCTCAGTAATGCAAGGACCTAAGACATCTCCAAAGGTCTCATGATGGAAAATGCTATCCACATCCAGAGAAAGAACTATGGAGTTTGAATGCAGATTGAAGCACGCTGTTTGCTATTTCTTTTCTTCTGTTGTGTTTTGTTTCCTCTTTCTGGTGATTCCTCCTATTAGTTCTAATTCTTACAACATGACTAAAGTGAAAATTTAAAAAATTAAAATAAAAAAAACAGTCACAGCTACTGAAGACACAGAAAAAAAAAGTTCTTCTCAAAAGATTTAACATCAGAACCTGACAGTATTTTAGCAGTGGAAAGGACATGAAAGGAGCAGCAATATAATTTACTTTGCCTCTATGCCCTACGGACAGGAGACTCTTCCACGTAACTTGCAGCTGAAACCTTCCATATATACTATCTCCCTCATCCAAATGTGAATTCCTTGAGAGTAGAGTCTGTCTTCCTTTTTTATCCCCAGGGCTTAGCACAGTGTTTTGCACACAGTAAGTGTTTAATAAATGCTTTTTTAAAAATTCATTCACTCATTCATTCATTTCATTTTCATTCCTTCCTTCCTATTTTTTCATTCATTATTCATTTCATTCATTCAAAATGATCATTTAGATTGCTCTCTGGCTTTTCAATGATCTCCTTAAAATGGAGCACCTAGAACTTCACACTCAATACTTCGGATTGTTTTATACCTGACCAGGGCAGAATAGGAGACCATCGCTTCCCTCATTCTGGACATCATGCCTCTTATACTGAAGCTAAAGATCAAATTGGCTTTCTTGGCTCCTTGATCCTATTGTTGGCACATTGAGTTTGCAGTTCACTGAAACCCTCAGGTTTGATTTTTCGGACACGAAGATGTCTAATCATGCCATTCCCCTCTTGGACTTGTGAAGCCAATTTTTTTGTAAACTCAAGTGTAATACTTTACCTATACCCATGACCAAGGTATAAGTTGAGGCAGATAGGTGGTGCAGGGGTTAGAGTGCTGGGCCTGGAATCAGGAAGACCTGGGTTCAAATTCCAGTATCAGACACTTCCTAGCTGTGTGACCCTAGGCAAGTCAGTTAACCCTGTTTACTTCAGTTTGTTCATCTGTAAAATGAGCTGGAGAGGGACATTTCTTTTTTTTTTTTTTTTTTTTCTTGTTTTTATTTTTATTTATTTATTTTTTTCCATATGCTTTTGAGTTGAAAATTTTTTCTCCCTTTTTCTCCCCCCTCCCAAGATGGCGCACAATCTGACATAGGCTTTACATTTACATACCCATTAAGCATATTTTCACATTAGTGAAGTAAAAATTAAAACCAATAGGAGGAACCATCAGAAAGATGAAACAAAACTCAACTGAAGGTAAAAATAAGTGAGAGCGATTTGACTTCCATAGTTCTTTCTTTGGATGTGGACAGCATTTTCCATCCCGAGGCCTCTGGAGATGTCTTAGATCCTCGTAATGCTGAGAAGGGTTCAGTTTAACATTCTTAGTCATTGCATAACGTGGCTGCTATTGTATACAAAGTCCTCTTGGTTCTGCTCACTTCACTCAGCATCAGACCATATAAGTCTTCCCAGGTTTTTCTGAAGTCAGCCTGTTCATCATTTCTTATAGAACAATAGTATTCCATTACATTCATATACCACAACTCGCTCAGCCATTCCCCAATTGATGGGCATTCTGGAGAAGGACATTTCCAAATCACTCCAGTATCTTTGCCAAGAAAACCCTAACTGGGGTCATAAAGAGCTGGGCACGACTGAAAACAGCTAAGCAAGGCAACAAGGTCTAGGTTGAGACGTAGCTGGAAGTGAGTCTTGAACGGCTGCTGGAACTCTAGGGAATGCCCAGTCAGTGGGGCCCTATGGGACAGCTATGCCATTACCATTGTTCAAGAGAATTTCTTCATGTGAATCCTAACAGGTTGGTTATTGCCTGGTTATTATCCTGTGGAGATGATCTCACGTTGGCTGAGGTAGGGCAATTACCACTAGTAGTTAAAACCTGACTATGATTACAGGTGATTGTTGTTCAGTCATTTAGGTTGTGTCTGCCTCTGTGACCCCATTTGGGGTTTTCTTGGCAGAGACACTGGAGTGGCTTAAGCATTTCCTCCTCCAGCTCATTTTACAAAGGAGGAAACTGAGGCCAACAGAGTTAAGTGACTTGCCTAGGGTAACCCAGCTAGTAAGTGTCTGAGGCTGGATTTGAACTCAGAAAGATGAGTCTTTCTGACTCAGGCCCAGCACTCTATCCACTGCACCACCTTACCTTTACAGGTGATTACAATGCAAGTGTTATGGCCTCCTTGAAAGGAATGATCCCCATTGCCCTGGAGCCCAGGGATATGATGGGAATAAGCAGTAGGAGCTGTATTTTCAGACTCTATATCCACTTAAAGTAACTTACTCCATGGATATGGAGGCCTGCCTTATCCATTAGGAAGCCATGGGTTGAAGTGGAATAAAACTTTGGATCTAGAGTCAGAGAGGATCTAAGTTTGAATCCCAGTTCTACCCACATGATTTTGATCAAGTCACTCCATCTCTCTGAGCCTCAGTTTCCTCATCTGTAAAATGAAAATGTTGAAATAGATGGCCTCTGAGGTCATCTTCTAGCTCTAAAATTCCCCAATTGGAAAGATCAGAAGATGTAAGAAGTTGTGCAATTTCCTTTCATGATTTCTAGATGAGAGGGACCCTGACCTTGGTGTCTAGGCTCCAGTGGGCTCCATGTCATTCAATAGGCGGGGCAAGGAAAGAGATAAACTTCTGGGAAAAGTGACTGACCTGGGGTTAGGAGGCCTGGGGAAGAAGCTGCAAATCTGCTCCAAAGAGGAGTGGGTTTGGCAGCAAGGGCCTGTTTTTGATAACAGCTCTGTCACCTACAAGATCAACTGTCTGATCTTGCCTAAGACCCCTCTGAGCCTCCATTTGTTTCTTTCTCTGTAAAATGAAGTGTTTGGTGAATGATGATCTACAGGGTCCCTTTTAATTCTGAGTCCTATGATCCTAGCACAGAGCCTTGAAGCAGGCAAAGAACTCTATAGAACTAATTCCAACCCTCTCATTTTACATAGGAGGAAACTGAGGTCCAGAGAGGCAGCAGAATTGGAACTTGAAGGGTTCTGATTCTTAGCCTGGCAAACTTTCCCCTATACGAAGCTCTGGAGGTCCCTATGTGCCTGGGGCAGAATCTGGCCTGATGTTTCCAGCATATCACAAGGTTTAGGGAGAGCAGGGCTTGTGACCCAAGAAAGCCTGAGGCAGCTGCTCTTATCTTACCTCAGAAGGGTCCACTGGTTTCTGGATCTAAAGTTTGGCTTTCTTCCACTTCAGTTTAGCTTTTGCCCAGGGGGAGCCATATGTCTTAAGAAGTTAGAGAATCTTGCAGCTCCATCTCTTTGAGGAACTGGATGAGAGGGGCTTCAGCCAACTGGATTTATAGTAGTTTTGGGGTGGAGCTAAGGGGGAAGAGGGGAGGGAGTCGTTTAGAGATTACCCCATCAGTCTGGAAGTCCATGCTGGCTTTGAAAAAAAAGAGGCTATTACATGAATAATTGTGACTATTCAAATGCCATCACCAGAGGTATAAGGAATTTAGATCTGGAAGGAATTTTGGAGATTATATAATCCAGGAGATCTTAGATGTCAGGGGCTCCATGAATTTGTATAGAAAAAAAAAACCTTATTTTCACTACCTTCTTTTTTAATTTTCAGTTCTAAATGCTCTAGCCTCTCCCTCACCCCAAGCAATAAGATCCTCATTAGACATGTTTCACTAACTTCTTATTGATATTTAGTATTTCCTTCAATTAGGAATTTTAAAAAATATTATTCTGAGACAGGGTCCCAAAGCTTCACCAACCTGCTAAAAGGGGTCCATGATACAAAAGGCTAAGAACCACTAGTTCAATCTATCTCCCTCATTTTCCAGATGAAGACCACAGGATCACAGATTTCGGAGCTAAGAGAACTTAGAGGTTATGATGATGATGGTGGTGATAGCTGACATTTATATAGCATTTAAGTGTTTGCAAAGAGCTTTACAAATATTTTGGAGGGTTTTGAACAGCAAACTGAGTCTGGTCATAAAAATCAGAGTGCCTTGCACCAAGTGAGGCAGGAAACATGGAAAGAGTAGTGTGATGGGAAGAGCATTAGAGTCAAAAGGTCTTTGTGTAAGCACAAAACCAGTGCCTTCCCCATTTACTGTAACTGTGTGACCAACCCCTGATCAAGTTAGTTCAACTCTCTCAGGGCTAAGCTTCTTCACCTATCAAAGGAAAGGCTTAGACCACATGATTTCTAGGTTTCCTTTGAGCTCTGACATTCTGCAATTCTAGTAAGAGTTTAATTCACCTTTAGTGAATTCAATAAAAATAATAGTTGTTCGGCACCATTTGTAGGAGCAAAGAACCAGAAATGGGTGATTGGAAGAAAGCTAAAAAGTTCTTGTACTTGGCTGTAATGGAACATTACCCACTGGGCTGAAAGAAACGGTGAGTGTGAATGATGTAGAGAACTATGGGAAGAAAAGGTTGGCCCTAGAGAAGAGATACGAGAAGGCACCACCCATCCATATTTTGAGAGAGATGCCATTTGACTTTTCTGGGCTTCATATTTCTTATCTGTAAAATGGGCATAGGAATACCTCAGAGGGCTGTTGTGAAGAAACAGTTATGTAAATGTGGCAAACTACCCTGAGAAGACAGCCCATTGTTTTTCCCTCTGTCCAATACACCCATCATCATCATTTCTCCTACCATCCCTACCTCAAGCACAAAGCAATGAAGAGCACCCAAGTCCAGCACCTTCCAAAACAGCAAGGGCAAAGTCAGGGATAAAGCAACGACTGCAGTCTGCATTTGGCACAAGAGATCTGAGTTTGAATTCCAGCCCTGCTGCTCACTAGCTGTGGAACTAAAGGAAAGTCCATTCCCTCTCTAGCTTTTAACTTCCTCATTTGTAAAAATAAAGGAGGGCGTGACAGGTTGTCGTATTTTTTTTAATGTTCCATGTCACTAATTGTAAAAGAAATGTAAACTAAAGGATCTTTGAGGCTTCATCCCATCCCTATCAGAGGAGCAAAGATGATAAGAGACAGATATAATCAATATTGGAGGGCCTGTGGGAAGACAGGCACACTAAAATACATGGCAGAACTGTAAATTGGTCCAGCCATTCTGGAAAACTCTTTGGAATTATATGAGTAAAATCACCAAACTGTTTGACCCAACAATTCTGTTACTGGGCATATACCACAAGGAAGTCAAAGACAGAAAGAAAGGCACCCTATATCTCATATGAATATAGCTGTATTTATGGATACAGATATATTAATAGCAATGCTTTTGTGTGGTAACAAAAAAATTAAAAACTGGAAACAAAGCAGGCGTCCATTGACTGGGGAACAGATTGTGGTCTATGAATGTAATGGGATATTACTGCTTTGTGAGAAAAAACAAATGTGAGGAAGTCGGAGAAATATGGGAGCACGTGTGTAAATTGATGCAGAGGAAGCAGAACCAGATCAATCTAAAATATTACTTGTTATTCAGTCGTGTCTGGCTCTTCTTGACCCCGGTCCATTTGGGGTTTTCTTGGCAAAGACACTGGAGTGGTTTGCCATTTCCTTCTCCAGCTCGTTTTACAGAAGAGGAACTAAGGCAAACAGGGTTAAGTGACTTGCCTGAGGCCATACAGCTAGTAAGCCTCTGAGGCAGGATTTGAATTCAGGTCCTCCTGACTCCAGGGCTGGTACTCTGTCCATTATTCCACCTAGTTTGAGTCAGGAAGACTTGAGTTGAAATCCGGCCTTAGACATTTACTAGCTCTGACCCTGGGCAAGTCACTTAACTTCTGTTTGCCTCAGTTTTCCTTATTTGTAAAATGGGGATAATAATAGCACCTGCCTCCCAGGGTTGTTGTGAGGATCAAATGAGATAATAATTGTAAAGTTCTTGGCACGATGCCTGGCACATAGTAGGTGCTATAGAAATATTAGCTCTTATTATTATTCCCCAAACAGAAGAAACAAGTTACTAAGCTAAGGGACCTAGAAAAAGTGGATAAAAGAAGATTGGGGAGGCAGCCGGACATCATAGAAGGCGTGTTGTATTTGCAAATCAAAAAGACCTGGGTGTAAAGCCTGCCTCTCATGCTTACTTGCTTTGTAAATCATGGGCAAATCAGTTCATCTTTCTAAGCCTCGGTGTTCTCATCTGTAGAATGGAGGGACCTACAGTACGTACTTACCTATCTTGAAGATTGTTGTGAAGTTCAAACAAGGTAAAGGAGGTAAAGTACTTTGCCAATTGTAAAGCCAAATATAAATCTGAATTGTCGTTGTGGAGTTGGTCAGCATTTTCTGAGCAGTTACCTTCACCCATATCATTTCCCTTCCTCCGGTATCCCCTTTCTTCCATCTTTCTTTCACTTCATGTTCACTGGGAGCAAAAAAGGGGGTGAGGAAGAAGCCAGCAGAATTACTTAAGTTTAATTTTTGCCAGTAGCATTCAGGTAAAAAGAGGAGAGAACCAAGAAAAGCGGGAAACATCTTCACTGTGTGTCCTGTAACCAGACTTTGGTCAGAAATTTTAGTGAGAGGTTTTGTGGTTAGACAGGGTGAACTTTCCATTTCTAAGAGGCAAGAAAATGCTACAAGATATTCTTTGGTGATATTAGAGAAAAGGGCTCCTTGTTTGGGGTATTTGGGTTGCACTCCTCTTTGGGAGTAGGTAGATGGACTTTGGGAGAGACTGTGACCCACTGACCTCCTTTTCCAGAGTCCAGTTCCCTTCCAGCAGTGTGTGTGTGAGTGTGTGTGTGTGTGTGTGTGTGTGTGTGTGTGTGTGTGTAAGTAATGGAAAAGGAGATTGGGTGGAGAGCAGGTTGTTCATGGAGTCATAAATTCTCAGGGTTGGATAAGATCTTAGAAACCTTCATTTTACAGATGAAGAAACCAGGTCCCAGAGAAGTTAAATGATTTGCCTAGGGTCACACAGGTAGTTGACTAGAACCCTTATTTCCTGACTCCCAGTCTTTTATCTCAGGGATCTGAACTTGGCCCTGTGCTATTTAACATTTTTATCATTGGCTTTTTAAAAAAAATCAGTGACTAGGGATGATGTTAATCTACCTGAACTCACTCTTCAATGATTAATACACCATCATACTTTCCCCATGTTTTATTTCCCGGTTGCCATTGTTCAAATACCACTCTCTATTCTCTATCCCCAAATGACAGGGATGGACATTCAATTCTAATCTTCCTCCACCACTCCCAAACCAAACCTACACACCCCTTCTACTGTGCTCTCTGGAACACCTACTATATGTCAACAGTCTTGCCTTCATCTTAAACCTTTTCTTTTCCTGCCCCTTCTATCTTCTTGTTCTCACAGAGACCTGGATCACTCCTGATGATACAATTTCCCCAGCCACCCTTTCCATCAATGATCACACTTTGACAAATACCTTCCCCACTGCCCCCTACCCCCTAACCCCCACCTCTAACTAGTCTGAGAGAGAGAGTTGGCATACTACATGTTTGTTCTGGAAATTTCCAGACTCTCTTTCTATCATGAGTACCCAGTAACCTCTCCTCTACTAAACCAATATTTATGACCCCAAGCAGGATTCTGGTAGGTCTTGGTGTCCTCACTTCCAAGACAATCTCCTTTTTCCTCCATGAGTTTAGTACCTGGCTCACAGTGTTTCCCTTCTTCCAACTCCTGCTCTCACACTAGGGGAACTTAACAGATATACTGATGCATCCTGTAACACCATTACCTCCCAGTTTCCCAACTTTCTCATATCCCATGACCTACTCCTCCACACCACCATAGCTATGCACAGAAATGGTCATTCCCTTGATGTTGCCATCACCCACAGATGCTTAACTTTCATGTTTACAAGCTCCGAAAATTCCATATCTCATCACAATCTGTTGTCATTCCCTTTCCCTCTGCCTTGCAACCCCAGAATGTGTTCTTCATCTTCACCATAGTCTCTAATCCTCAGACGTCTTACTTTTTTGGGTGGAGGGGGGTGGGAGGGGAGCATCACCTTTTCGTGTGTACAAGACAAGTGAGGCACGGTTATATAAACATCTGGGAGTTTTGGAGCGCTACTAGCTCAACACGAGCCAACAATGTTACATGGCAGCCAAAACAGCTAATGCAGCCTGGGCTACATTAAGAGGGGCTATAGCTTCCAAAAATAAAATAATAGAGGTAGTAATCCCTCTGTACTCTGCTCACGTTAGACTTCCTCTGGAGTGTCATGTTCTGTTCAAGGGGCAGAGTTTGGGAGGCAGGACGGCACAATGGAAAGACCATTCATCTAGGAGTCAGAGGACCTGGGTTCAAATCCCACCTCCAGTGCTTACTATCTATATGACCTTGGCTTCCCTGGGCCTCCGGTTCTCCATCTTTAAAATGGGAGGATTGGACTAGGTGGACTCTAAAGGCCCTTCCACCTCTAGGTCCTATGATCCTAGAGTAAGGAGATGATCAGCTGTAAAGTGTCTGAAGGATGGCAGCCAAGATGGTGGAGAGCCCAAAATGCCTGCCATATAGAGTCCCTGGAAGGAGCCAGGGATGGTCAATCTGGAGAAGAAGAGTCTCAGGAGGATACATGACAGCTGTCTTCCAGTATTTGAGGGCTGTCATATGGAAGCTGGAATAGGATTGTTTTCCTGTCCTTTGTCAATATCAGAGTGTTTCCCAATACATTGGCTTTGCTCCAATTCAAACTGGTTCACTAGGGGTTTGAAACAACAACAACGGTTTCATTTACAGTTCAGCTTTAAAAAATTATAACAGTATTCGGCGCCCATTCCAGTGAGCTCAGTTTCCTTCTGATCACGATGTCCTTGGGATGATGAGAGCTTGGGAACTGATAGGAAAACGAAGCCGAGTCAGTCAGACAATCAATCAAATAATCAATCAGCATCCATTTATTAGGTACCTACCAAGTCTTAAGTACTGTGGGATACTGCAACCTGGGGATACCATGATCTTGCTGCCCTTGAGGAGTTTACTGGGGCAGGGGAAGATGGATCCAGAAAAGCCTCATGTAGATCAAGTGATGATTTTTTAAAATTAATTTTATTCATATCCTACTATCAACCATACACTAGGAGTTTATCAAACTAAATTAAATGAAAGGAAACCTAATACGTATAATCCTTTCATTTTCTGCTCCCTTCCTCCACACAAAAACATATCTACAGGATCACAGGATTTAGGGCTTGGAGAGGGCTCAGAAATCAAATAGTATGCAGGTTTTTAACTCTAGAAGGACCAGGTACATCATCTAAGCCTTGGTCTTTAGAGATATTCTTAAATTTCAATCCATCTTTAACCTGAAGTTTGTGGATAGGTTTCAATGGATCTATGAACTTGGAAAGGGAGGAGGGAAATTATATTTTTATTGTGACTAAGCTCTAAATGAAATTTTTCATTTTCTTCAATTATTTAAAAACATGATTTGGGAAAGGGGTCCCTAGGCTTCACCAGACTGCTAGAGGAATCTGGGTCACAAAAAAGGTTAAAATCCCTTGCTCTAGTAAAAACCTCTCGTTTCACAAGTGGGAAAATTAAAGATCAGAAAGGCCTTGTTCCAGCATCAAGGAGGTGGTAAAGAGAGTTGAACTCAAGCTTCCAAGACAACTTTTGAGGATTGTGGAACCCCAGGAAACTAATGTGCTTAAAAAAGAATGCCATGTCTAGAACAGGCCAGTGTGGGTGGTGAAGCCTGACACTTTTCCAGGAAGTGGATACCAGTTCTTCTGGTTCTCAGGCTGTCTGACACCGGGGTCCAGATTCCTCAAATGCCCCATCTCCCCACCCTTCTAACCTAAGGAAACCCACAGGCGGGCCTTGTAAAAACCCTGGGTGGCAGTGATGTAAGGCATGCCTGGCTGGGTAGGACCCAAGTAATCTATTCTCCAATCCAGCCCACCAACCTATCTCTCCCATTACTTCAGTAGCTTCCCAACTCCCATCTCTGTCCTACAACGTACCTAAATCTGACATAAGAGAGCTGACACCCATGGCAAAATCAGTTGGGTTTTAGGGAAACTTAACTAGGCTACAGGAGCCCATGTTGGCTGCTGGCACGTCTGCCTATCACCGCTTATCCTGAGCATCCCCTTTGAAAGACTTAGCACGAATCCCTGGGCTTGGGAGTGTGACACAGTCAGGAGACAGAGGAAAGTCTGTCCCAGTTGGGTCCAGTAGTACCAGGAAGGAGAGCGGCCATGTCCCAGAGAATCTGACCCGTGCTCAGGTCAGGCAGCTTATGGCCCCTGAACCTCAACTCTACCCTTGAGAGGAAGCAGAGATAATAGGCAACAGCCATCAGGAGGCACAGTCATGGAAGAAGGCAGATCTAAGGAGGGGGTGGGGTATACAAGACCAGCAGGACCCCAGATGTGACAACCCTGGACTTAATGAGGGAGTATGTACAGTCATACTGTGTGTTACTGGGCCACCAGAGACCTTGGAGTCTTAAAGACAGTGGACTAGACTTGTAACTCCTTCCCTCCACCATGTCATCCCCAGGGAAAGGACCTCCTAGCCACCCCACCAACCTGGTTAGGGCTTTGCTGAAGTCCTCCCCAGGCTCAGCCTGTCTGGAAGGGGGCCTACCTCTGCTTCCCCACTCTGCTGTTCCTGACCTATGTGTGATATAAATTCCTTAGTATTTACCCAATACTGGTTTGGCATTTAGATAGCAGCTGGGGAATGGCAGTGCTATTTTGATGATCCCAAGCTATTTCCTGAAACAAAACCAATTTTCTGTTTTTTTCTGCACCAATATTCTTCCAGTGATATCGTGTGGAGTGATGGAGCACTGTAATCCCCAGAAAATTGATGTTGAGGTCCACTCATAGGGCCCTGGAGAGACACTCAGGGGGCCTGAGCAGGTGAGGAACCATCAAGGAGGTAACCAGGGAGATACATAACTGGGGGGAAATGATGGGCTGTCCACATAGTGAGAGTGAGGGAATACCAATGGACAGACTGTGCATTTCGCTGGTAGACGAGCAATCTCCAGAAGACTTGAGAGAAAGCTCAAGAGCCTGGTGAATAGACTCTGGATGGTGGGTTTAGAGAAGGACAACGGTCACGACAGGCTGGATAAGAAAGGAGTGTGATCTACATTAGTGCGAGAGATGCCCACCTTAGTAAGGTCACAGATACATTGGCCTATTGGTTATTTGAGTAGCTGGTATCCAAATGGACCTCTCTTATTAAAAAAAAGTCTGGCATTATTAAAACACTAGATTTTGACAGAAAGGACAGAATGAACAGAAACAACAGAATGATGGACCAAATTTGGTAAGACGCCATTGGATAGAGAGTAATATAAAACACTAAGGTCCTAGTTTTATGAAACAGGGGACTGGCACATGTGCAGAACCCCTCTGATGCAAATTTTCTGGGAAGAAGAGGCTGAGGACTGGGATGGCCGTGATGCCACAGAATGAAATGAATGGGCCTCGGAGACCTATTCATCAATAAACATTATGTTACTGGTTCTGGTCTGCTCATCACCTGATGGACAGCAGCCTCTTTGATTGGCTGTACTTGCTCTACCACTTGCAACTAGTTGGCCCACTTCTCTCTCTCTCTCTCTCTCTCTCTCTCTCTCTCTCTCTCTCTCTCTCTCTCTTCTCTCTCTCTCTCTCTCTCTCTCCTCTCCTCTCTTCTCTCTCTCTCTCTCTCTCTCTCTCTCTCTCTCTCTCTCTCTCTTCCTCCTCCTCTCCTCTCTCTCTCTCTCTCTCTCTTCTCTCTCTCTCTCTCTCTCTTCTCTCCCTCCCTCTCTCTCTCTCTCTCTCCTCTCTCTCTCTCTCTTCTCCTCTCCTCTCTCTTCTTCTCTCTCTCTCTCTCTCTCTCTCTCTCTTCTCTCTTCTCCCTCTCTTTCCCTCTCTCTTTCTTTCTCTCTCTCTTCCCCTCCCTCTCTCTCTCTCTCTTCTCTCTCTCTCTTTCCTCCCTCCTCTCTCTCTCTTCTCTCTCTCTCTCTTCTCTCTTTCTCTCTCTCTCTTCCTCCTCCCCCTCTCTCTCTCTCTCTCTCTCTCCCTCTTTCCCTCCTCTCTCCCCCCTTCCTCCCTCCTCTCTATCTCTCTGCCTCTCTCTGTCTCTGTCTGTCTGTCTCTCCCTCTGTTGCTCGTGCCCTTCCTTCCTCCTTCTTCTCTCTGTCTCTTTCTCCTCTCTCTCCCTTCCTCACTCCTCTCTGTCTGTCTCTATCTATCTGTCCCTCTCTGTCTCTGTGTGTCTGTCTCTTTCCCTGCATCTCCAATGGCTTTGAATGAGAGACAATGCCAAAAGGGGAGAGGCCTTAGGCCTTCCACCCTCTAACAGATATGTAGCCCCCATTTGCTCAGCCTCACTGTTTATTCTTTCAGTTTGGTCAACTGAGATTAATCTGGAAGTTTTAACCTTGTGAATTTCAGAAGGTCAGGAGAGCAAAAATAGTTACATGTATTTATTGCTTTAAGGTTTACAAAGTGCTTTTCAAATACTTTATTTAGTCCTCAAAACAATCCTGGGAAGTAGGTGCTGTTATTATCCCCATTTTACAGATGAGGAAAGTGAGGCTAATAGTGGTTAAGTGACTTGGTCCAGGGTTACCCAGCTATTAAGTGTCTGAGGAAGGATTTGATGTCAGGTTTTCCACTCTATCCACTGCACCACCTAGCTGCCCAAACCTGGGTCCTTGCCTAGCATCAATGCCCTGACGACCAAGGAGTGACTTTGGGGCTCAGTCTGTCAGAGGTAGCTAAGACAAAGATGGGAGAAGGAAGCTAGAGTAAAGCCAGCTACACATCCCCCTCAGAGTCTTGGGGGGACCCAGAGGGATTGGGGTATCTCTAACGAGGCTAAAGCATACTTGATACACTTGAACTTTAAAAAGAAATCAACTGTGCAAGTATATGATGGGGGACAGACAATAGTTCACTTGACAAAGATATAATTTTTTTTGGTGGATTCAGCTCAATGTTAGCCAACAATGTGACATGGTAGCTAAGAAGCTAATATGATCTTAGGCTTGCTTTTAGCCACAATGAAGGAGGCCTTTGTGCTACATCCTGGTCAGCCCACATTCAGAGTATCATGTTCACTTCTGGGCCTGCATTTTAGGAAAGATATTGATAATCTGGAGAGCATCCAGAGGAAAGCAATCAGGATGGTGAAGAGCTTTGTGTCCATGCCAAATACGGATCTGTTGAAGAAACTGAGGGTGTTTGGCCTAGATAAGAGAAGACTGGAGTGTGTGTGTGGCGGGGGGGTATAATAGCCACGTTCAAGTGTTTGAAGGGCTGTCATATGGAGGAGGCATTAGACGGTTGGTCCCAGAGGTAGGCACTAGGAGTAGAGGTGGGAATTTCAGTGGCAGATTGTGGTTCAATGTAAAAAAAAAACTTCCTCAAAGAGATTTGTGGACGTGGAATGGGCTTTCTGGGAACATAATGGATGCCCCATCATTGCAGGTCTTCAAGCAGGGAGTGAATATTTATCTGTTTATCCATTTATTCTTTCATTCATTCATTCATGATGTTGAAGACTTCTTTAGGCAAAGACTGGCCTATATGACTTTGGAAGTCTCCCTGTTCTATGATTCAGTGACTTGACTATTCCATTCAGTTTGTTTGCCTTTTTCCATTGTGAGCTTTCAGAAGACAGAGAAGAAATCTGTAATTCTTTGTGTTGAGTGTCCAGATTGTTGCTGTCTAGTTGTTTTTTAGTCGTGTCCAACTCTTTGTGACCCAATTTGGGGTTTTCTTGGCAAAGATACTGGAGTGATTTGACTGTTTTCTTCCCCCGCCCATTCTACAGATAAGGAAACTGAGGGAAACAGGGTGAAGTGACTTGCCCAGGGTCACACAGCTAGTAAGTGTCTGAGGCCAGATTTGAACTCATGGAGATAATGAGTCTTTCTGACTCCAGGCCCAGCACTCTATCCACTGCGCCACCTAGCTGTACCTAGGTGCCCAGAACATGGAAGTTTTTGAGGATAGCAAAGGCTGTCTTCCTTTTAATGTGGAAAGTAGAAAAGCCCTCTATGGGGAAATGGAAGGGAGAATTTAGATGCAAATACAGAAGAAAGTCCTTGGAGGGTGAGCAGTAACTTGCTGTCCCGAAAAGACTGCAAGATTAGCAGGCACAACACGTGGGTTTAGTCCCAGCTTGGCCAGCACTGGCTTTATACTCATGGACAAATCACTTTACCACTTTAGCTGTAAAATGGGGACAAAAGCACCTGGCTCGTCTACCTCACAGAGGTATCGCGAGGATAAAATTAAATGAAAAAGTGAATGTGAAGGCACTTTGGACTGCAGAGTGGTCCACAAATGATTATTCTGACATCACAAATGTGAGTAGGATGAGTCCTCCCAAGATAGGACGTGTATTCTAGTGATGAGCTACAGACTGACAGCCTGGAGGCAATGAGTCCCGGGTCGGCCACACGTCATCAGGCTGATTTTGGACGGGTCACCTCATTTCTCTGAGCCTGTTTCCTCCTCTATAAAATGAAGAGGTCAAAAAAAAAAGAAGGAAAAAATAATAAAAAGACATCAATGAATCATTATAAAAGTAAACCAATGAGAACAGGAGGAAATTCAGAAGTGGACATAGAAAAACAGGGAAGTTCTGGAGCTACCCTATTAAATTTGGATTATTTTTTTAAAAAAACAGATTCACAAGCTATAAAAAAGATAAAATATTTATAACAAAAATTTCGTTAAAAATCCCCCTCTTATTGTTATTCATTGCATACTAAAATGCTCATATTTTTTGGTGTTTAAGTTCATAATAAGAAATTTGTGTTAAAAAATCAATCAATCGTCAAAAAACATTTATTAAAGACCTACTGTATGCCATGCTCTGTGCTAAGCACTAGGGATACAAATGTAAAAAGAGAAAGGTAATCCCTGTCCTCAAGGAGCTTACAATCTGATGGGAGAAGACAGCACATAAAAGGAAGTTGGAAAATGGGGTTGTGGGCAGGGGAGAAGGTACTCAACTTGGGACATAATGGAAAAGTTAGTCAGAGAAGTCCCAGAGTGCAGCCAGGTGGGAGATGAGGAATTGTCTGAGCTGAATTCTCTCCTTAAATGAAATACTGGAATTCGTTCTTCCCTCTCTCCCACCCCCACCCCCTAATTAGACAGGCTAAGACTGGAGGCAGAGGGGCAGCTAGGTGGTGCAGTGGATAGAGCATTGGCCCTGAAGTCAGGAGGACCTGAGTTCAAATCCGGCCTCAGACCAAACACTTGACACTTACTAGCTGTGTGACCCTGGGCAAGTCACTTAACCCCAATTGCCCCCCCCAAAAAAAGAGTGGAGGTGAATTCTCCTGGCTGATGAAAGCTTACAGGATTTTCCCAATAATGAGCTTCCTGGGGCATGATGGAGAAGTCCCAAAGTAGTGCAGCCAAGTGAGAAATGAGAGGAGTGATGGGTCTCTAAGCTCTAAAATTCAAGAACTTAAATTTTCTCCTTCCCATTCCTGTCACAGCCTCCCTCCTCTTGGCCACTGTCCCTTCTTGGCCCTCTCTCATACCCAGTCAGCTCTGCCAATACTTGCTGTGTGAATAAGATGTCCACTAACATCTTTCCCCAATTCCTTGTAGTAAGGAGGTAACCCTGAATTCTTGAAGAGGTTCTAGATCGAGAGCTGGAAAGGACCTAGGAGACTATCTAGTCCATGCCAGTGGAGCACATCCATGCACTAAGCAGAGTGCCTGGCACATAATAGGCACTTAATAAATGTTTATTGGCTGACTGACAGGTCCTACTAAGATAAACTGGCTTTGAGTACTGCTGACTGTAGTCTCTACTCTGTTCTCCAAGGACCAGCCTGGCCCAGGTCTGGAAGGCTAGTCAACAGAAGTCTGGCTGTTAGGTGTTGAGCTATATCATCCGTAGCAACTCATGAAGACAGAGTCACAGAAGGATTGGGATTGGCATAGACTGGAGAATAACCGTACTATGGGAATTCTGGATCTTGAATGACTGCATTGAGGTTATAAAGAATGGTGTCAAAGTCAAATAGAAAGAAATTCCTGCAGGGGCTGTCTTGACTTAGAAAACCACCAATTAACACTGTCTATGCTTTATTGCATTTTTATTTTATTAAACATTTCCCAATTACTTTTTAATCTGCTTCACCTCAGGGCCCTGGAGTTGAGGTCAAGAAGATCTGAGTTCAAATTCTGACTCAGATCCTCATTAGCCATGTGTCCTGGGCCAAATCACTTAAACTTCAGTTTCTTCATCTATAAAACTGGGATAATAACAGTACTTACTTCCCAAGGCTGTTGTAGGGATCAAAGGAGATAATATATGCAAAATACTTTGCAAATCTTTCAGCTCTACATACATGTAAGCATTTATTATTATGTATGGAAATATTGAACCAGAGCATCAAAACATTCCTTAAACTGAACTAGAATTTGGTAGAATCAGATATTTGAAGCTGTAAGAGACTGTGGAGGGCCTCTGGTCCAGCCACCTGATTTACAGATAAGGAAACTGAAGCTCAAAGTGCGGAAGTGATTTGCCCAAGGTCACATAAATGATGACTGTCGGTCAGTCAACTAGCATTTACTAATGAGTGTCTACTATGTGCAGTCACAATGCTAAATGATGGGAATACAAAGAAAGATTTTTAAAAAGGCAAAATCAGGATGTGAATCTTCCTTCCTCTTTTCCCTATACTTCATTTGGTTTGATCCAAATAATAATGATAATAATAGCTGGTATTTTTTTATAGCTGGCATTTTTTAAGGTTTATAAAAATCATGTCAGTTTATCGTTACAACTTGGGAGGTAGGTGATTTTATTATTCTCATTTTACAAATGAGGAAACTGAGGCAATGAACATTTTTGTGACTTGTTGAGAGTCACATAGCTAGTAAAGAACTAGACTGAATTGGAACTCAGGTCTTTCTGACTCCTGTATTCTATCCACTGTGCCCTGAACCTGCTTCAATAGGAGAGCACTGAGGCTCAGAGTGGGAAAATGACTTAATTATTTATGGTCACCCAGGGTATTAGTGGCAAAGCCAAGATTAGAACCTGAGTCTTTGAGTTCCCTTTCACTACACTATAAAGACTGGTGCTCTGATGCTGATTCTGCAGTATTTGCAAGCTATCTTCACATGACTTTTCCCTCCTCTCCCTTCTCTTCTCTGTCCCCTCTTTCCCCGTAAAAACCTGCGTTCCATAGGTAGAAATGAAGCTTTACTCTAGACATACCCAAGAAACTTGCCTTCAAGCCAGGACCAGCCTGTTAGGGCAGGAGGGCAAAGAATCAGCAGAGACCCAGAAAATGAGTCCAGCTACGAAGGATGTCGTAAACACCCCTGTCTAGGCAGCTTTTTGAGAAGGTCAGCTCTTGGCCTGCAGAGGGAGTGTGTCCTCTTAATTAATTAACTCTGAATTCCTGCTGTGGGGATTGAGACACAGCTCCTGACAGCTTAGGCCGTCCCCCTTCCACTGAAGCACCAGAAAATGAAATAAATGAAATTGTCACTTGTCCAGCACTCAGAAAGGGGCGAACTCTGTGGATGCCCAGGCCCGGGGCAGTCGGGCACCAGAGAAATTAGCTTAGTTTTTGCATCTTTCTGAGGTTGCTGTTGGTTCTGATGCCAATGCGGCTTGGGTGTGGTATAATACAATATTTCTCTATCCACAAAATGGAGTCAGTCACCATTCCTTGGAGAATCGGGAACCAAAGCGGGAGATAAGTTTGTGGAGGAATCCAAGCTCCAGCCTACCTCACCTTCTTCACCACCTTTAACTTCCCCTTCTCTGAACTGAGACAGGCTTAAATATGTTACCACTTTTTCTGATCACTTAATAGAGTCTGCCTCATATTATTTACCTATTTGACATGCACCAGTTATGGGTATGTAACTAAAAAGTAGGCAGCTTGAGGATAGAGTCCATATCCTTCATTTCTCTTGAATATCCCACAACCCTAGCACTGGGCTAGGCACCACAGTGAGCAGTCAATCAGTACTTGTAGGTAGAACAAATGAATGAATTTCAGTAGAATGGGTATTAAAGCAATAGAAATAGAACCATCTACCGGTGCAGAGTGGGGGAGGGGGCTGAGAATAAGGGAATGGATGCAGTAAGAGGCTCCTTCCATCTCTGAATTTCTATGAGTCTATGATGGTTTAGAGTACGTGTGGGGAACCTGCAGCCTTGAGGCCACATGTGGCCCTCTAGGTCCTCAAGTGAGGCCCTTTAGTTTGGATTCAAAGGACTGCACTTGAGGACCTAGAGGGCCACATGCAGCCTTGAGGCCTCAGGTTCCCCACCCCTGGGTTAGAGAAAACAAGTCTGGGTAATGAGACATTATCCCCGGGGGGGAATAACAACAATAATAACAACATACATTTTAAAACATAGGATGAAATATATATGTATATATATATATATATATAATATATATATATATATATATATATATATATAACTTGTCATAGCTGATAGAACACTGGCTTTGAAGTCAGGAAAACCTGAGCTGGAAATCTACCTCAGTTTCCTTGCCTCTAAAAGGGGGATAATAACAGCATCTACCTCCCAGCATTGCTGTGAGGATTGAATGAGATATTTGTAAAGCATTGCTAGCTATTATTAGGAAGGAAGGAATAATGAGATAATATTTATAAAGCGTTGCTGGCTATTATTAGGAAGGAAAGAATAAACATTTATTAAATACCTATTATGCGCCAGGCCCTGTGCTAAGCACTTTATAAATATCATTAGAAAAGTTGTGACTTGACTGAAAACCATTCAGCTACTGAATAGCAGCACCAGGGTTCAAACTCACATCCTCTGATTCTAAGTCCAATCTGTTCATGCTGTGGAAACCTCTCTGTTCATACTTTTCCAGGAGAAAAGAAGAGAGCAGGGGCCTGAGCCCCTGGACAGTGATTAGTCCCCTGGTCTCTTGGGGATGGCCCCAGCCTCCTCTGGGGATACTTCTCTACTTGATCTATAAAATGGAGGGAATTGACTGGGTGACCTATGAGGGCCCATTGAACTATTCTAGTCTTAGGATCTCTCACTTTGAAGAGGGTGGAAATGAGAGGGCAGGAACGTTAGTAGACCTAATCGGGTCACACAGAAACTGGGATTCAAACCTAGGCCCTCTCATGCTAAAATCCAATATTCAATCCTATGATCTACAGGAGGGATAAAACAGGAGGGAGACTTGTTTGGGGAATAAGGAAAAGGGAGAAGCAGCCACCAGTTGGATTATTCTGGGCATAAGATGGAGGGAAAAGTAGCGGAGCTAGCCTGTGACCATGCAGCTGCCTGAAGGCAGGGCCCCTCCCCCCTGCCACAGGGGGCAACTCGACTTTCCCACATTAAACTGCTATTTTTATGGGTGGATTTATTTTTACCCATCCTTCTCTGCCAGAACATTGGCCCTCAAACCTGCCTTCGGAAACCAGGCGTCCAGGCAGCTAGGGTCACTGCAGAGCATGGGATGCAGCTGCAGGCCTCAGAGGCCTGGAGGTGGCCTGGTCCACCTGGCCCCTTATGCCCCTGTGCCTGGTGGGGCTTCTTCGGTACTCTACACTCACCCCCTCTGAAGCTTCTCAAGTGGATGGCAGCCCTGGAGGCCAGGCAGAGTCAGGCCAACCTCAGCTATCACTGGCCAGTCCGTCTTTAACAATTCAAATTCAGCAAACATGTATTAAGTGGATGCCTTGGGCAAGGCCCCTTGCTGCCAAGGCAAAAGTGAAATAATCATGGCCCTCGAGGCACTAATATTCTCCTAGGAGGACATACACTATTGGGACAGGTATAAGGACTTAGAAGATAATTTGAGGACAGAAATAACCCCATAGAGTATGGCATAGGTGAATAGGGAAAGGTGAATGAACTACAGAGGTGGTACCTTAGCTGAGCTTTGAAGGAAAGGAAGGATTCTGAGAGGCCAAGATTCATTTAATCAGAACGTGCTATGCTCCGTGCACTGGGAGATCCAAGGATATAAACAGAACAGATAGTGAGGGAGTGCAGGGTATGACTTATGATGGTACATGGAGTCAAGAGAAGGAATGTTGAGTTCAGAGTCTAGTGAATGTGCAGTGCAACTGGAAAGGAACCTGTGAAAACGAGTAAAATGAAGTAAGATCGTGAAAAGCCTCAGATGCCAGGCTGAAGAAATTACATTTTAGGATCAGAGCTCTAGAGCTAAAAGGGATTCCAGAGGCCATCTACTCCAACCATCCCATTTTACAGATGAAGTAACTGAGGCCTGTGGAAGTTAAGTGACTTACCCAAGGTCACACGGTTAGTAAGGATCTGAGGTGGTGTTTGGCCCCGGGGCTAGTGCTTGTTCCATTATACCACTAACATAATAATTAATTGAGTAATTATTAATAGGTACATTATTATTATAACCAGTATTTATATATTGCTTTGAGGTTTGCAAAGTACTTTACAAATAGATCTCATTTTATCTTCATAACGACCCTGGGAGAGAGGTGCTTTATTATCCCCATTTTACAATGAGGAGACTGAAGCACAGAGCATTTAAATGACTTGCTCCATGTAGCTAGTAAGTGTCTAAAACAGGATTTGAACTCAGGTCTTGCTGACTCCAGGTCCAGTTTTTGATCAGAGAAGAGCCCTGCCCCTCCCTGTGGCCTAGGGAGATTACCATGACAGCTATGCAGTAGATGGACTAGAGGTCACACGGAAGATATAAAAGTCCTGGTAAGTGGTGATGAGATCCTGAAGTAGTGTTAAGGCCCCTATGAGTGAAGAGACGGGGCTATTCAAGGGAGTTTGTGTGGAGGAGTTCCTTCTGTAGTAAAATAAATATAAATACTATATAAACATATATAATATAAATGTTAAAATAAAAATAAAGCCCAAGTATAATATCAACCAGTATATTTCCTTCCCCTTTCCACTCCCAAACTCCCATATCTCAGAGAGGGATACAGCAGGCAGCCAAAGAAATGGGCTCAATCTTTGGAAGCACCCCACATCTGGCTTCAGTTGTGACACTCCACCCCTTCCTAGGACCAGGGTATTGAACAGACAGGCAATAACAAGTCACTATAGACAAGCTTTAAAAATATTTTGATACATTTAAAGAGGACCTCGTTGGGTGCTTTAGGAGCTGTGATAACAAAACCACTGACGCTCCCCATGCAAATAGAAAATTAAATTGTTATGATCCACCTGGCAGTCTGTGGCAAAATGTGGGATTCTCTTACACAAAGTTCTTTTCATTCATATGTTCTTCACACCTTTGCCGTCATCTCAGTTCCCTTCTTTTCCCTCTCAGGGCCAACACTCCTGCTCAGGCCCTGGTCATCACTCACCTGAATTATTGCAACACATTTCTGAAGAAACCTTTCCCTTGAGCTGGTGTTTTGATCTGAAGAAAGACAACACTTCTCTGGATTTGGGAGTTGGTATCACTGGTCTGTCTACCCAAGTTATCTTTCCCATCACCCGCTCCATCCCAGAGCTTCACTCAGGGGGGAAAAAAAGCTGGGCCCCAGGTACCCAAACAATTCAACTTCATCTCCACCCAGACTTGAGCCAGCCTTCCTGTGGTGGAAGCTGACATTCAAAGCCTGGCTCTTTAGGGCCTCACGGTGAGGCAAGACTAGGAGTACAATGGGTGGATGTTTGTAGAGAGATTTGGGAACTGATAAAAGAAACAATTTCCTAGAAATTAGAGCTATCTCAAAGTGGAATGGTCTGCTTAGGAAGTAGTGGAGGTAGTAGTAGGTGGTATAACTCCATCATAGAAGGAATTCCTGGGCAAGTATTGGTAGGACGAGCATGATTACTAAACTCCGTTTCTATCTTTGATATTCTACGACCTGAGTTTTGCAAAATGCTTTCAATCATCACAACCCTGTAAGGCATGTAGCTCAAGTGTTATTATCTTCATTTTATAGAAAGAGAAACTGAGGTTCAGAGGGGTTCAGTAACTAACCCAAGGTCACACAGCTAGTTAAGCGGTAGAGCCAAGACCTGAAATCAGAATTGCCGACTCCAATGTCTAGCGCTCTTTTCATTAAGCCACACTGTCTGATTTGTGATGGGGGTGGTGAGAAAAGTTATTATTGATAACTGACGACTTGGGGAGATCCAGCGTTCCCCCTTTTTCTATGTTCCTCATTTCAAAGTTCAGCTCTGAAGGTTGAACTTTCTCCTCTACCAGATCTCACCCAATTTTACAAGGAATCTCTAATCTAAGGTGAATTCTACCCAATCAAGCTTGGGTGGATGTAGGTGGTCTGGGTACAGGGATAGTCTCTCCATGACATGTCACTCTCAGCCCCTCATTCTAATATTTGTTCTCTCATTAATTGTTAACCAATCAGAGTTGATTGTCACCCTCAGTAATACCTCTCTTGCAAGGGTATATAAGCCTTCAGCCAGTGCCATGAGGGTCTTTGGCATGAGAGTGCCACTGACCTCTTTTTATTAAAATGCTGGCATTATTAATAAAATAGCTAATTACCCAGAAATTATCTCTCAAACTTTTTAAATGTTACAATATGCAAGTCATCTCACTTTTCTAAGCCTCAATTTTCCCATATATAAAAATAGGAATGACAATTACTGTTGGGAGCTATTGAGACAGAGAGAGAGAGAGAGAGAGAGAGGAGACAGAAAGAGAGACAGAAAAATTGAGAAGATAGGTCAGATATATAGATGCATAGACACACATGTAACATTCATTAAGTGCTTATTATGTGTTAACCACTGTGTTAAGCACTGAGGAAACAAACAAAGGTAAACAAAATGATCTCTGCTCTCAAGGACCTTATCATCTAATAAAGGAAGACTACACAAAAGGAGATCAGAGTTCAAACCTAAAACAGGATAGATCCAGTTCTAAAATTAGTTATATCCACAGACACTGTACTAGCAAAGTTTTAGGGTTTTTTCCCCCTACTCTCTCTTCCATCAACTGTGCTGTATTTGGGGTAGGAGAAATAAGCACAGGGGGCTATTTTGGATATTCCCAGAACAGATGAAGTCAGGAGTGCTTGGGCTCCAAAATGAGGGACTTCAAGTTCTAAGCCTGGCTTAACAACTAAAAGCAAGGCCTCTGTCTCTCTAGCTTCACTTTTCCCAGCTTCAAAATGGTGCATGTATCACAAGAACTTTGAGCTGGAAGGGATGTTAAAGATCATCTAATCCAATCTTCTTTCATTTTTTACAGGTGAGAAAATACATCCGGAGGTGAAGGGATTTGCCCAAAGTCATACATCAAATTGGTGGCAGAGCAGAAAACAAAACTTAAGTATCAATTTTGTCCATTGCTCATTCCATTGAAACTTAAACCAGGACCCTCAGCTGTGGGGACACACATGTAAGAGACAGGTCTAACTTAATTATACATAGACTGAGATGCTTAGCCACACATTGCTTTTAGAAATCCTTGAGAAAAGCAGACTCAGCTTGCTTTCTCAGTCTCATGGAATATACCCCCTAGAAACTAAAGAAAAGAAAAATGGAGAAGAAAGAAAACTCCAGTGGGGCATCATGGATCAATGGTGATTTGAGAGGTCTTCTTTCCCAGATCTACAGGGCTCTAAGGCCAAATGTCTCTGGACCTGGTCTTCTGCTTGTGGAGTTTGCTAGGTCATTCTGGTATGGGAAGATTCCCTGAAGTGGTAGGTGGGACCTTTGGGGATTGAATGGGTAGAAAGAAAGGACATGGAGGTTGGCTGAGTAGAGGCAGCTCTGGTGATTCACTGGCTCTCTTTCCCTTCTGTTAGAGTTATACTCAGTTTATAAGTAAGTAATACAGGCTTTTCTTGAAGCTGAGTAGTTGTCACATATTTTACTCCATTCATTCCTTCAACAAGAATATAGTAAGCAGGCCCTGCTTGACATTGACAATAATGATGAAAAATATTGATAACTATATGTGCCAGGCCCTTGGGATGCAAAGAAAAAAAAAACAAATGAAATAATTCATGCCCTCAGAGAACTTAAAATTTATTAAGGACATGGTGACCACTAGATTTGATAGCAGCTAGATGGCACAGTGGATAGAGTGCTTAGCCTCAACCTAAATTTAAATCCAGCCTCAGGCACTTGCTAGCTTTGTGACCCTGGGCTAGTCCTTTAAGCCCTGTTTGCCTTAGTTTCTTCATCTGTAAAATGAGCTGCAGAAGGAAATGGCCAACCACTCTGGTATCTTTGCCAAAAACACCCTAAATGTGTTCACAAAGAGTGGGACACAAGTGAACAAAAAAGAAATGAGAGGGTAGTACTGAAGAACCAACATTGGCTTTGGGGTTAGAAGACTGGTGTTGTGACCACGGATAAGTTACTTTCAAAGCCACAGTTTCCCCTCCATAAAAGGAGAGAATTGAATCAGGTGATTATAAAGGTCCTTTTCAGGTCTATTATTTTATCTTTCTTTGGTTGGAAAAGGAAAGTGGTGGGTCATTGTTTCCATGGCATGAATAGCTTAAGTGTTAAGGCGTCTTCTGTCAGCATGTAAACGTGTGTGAGGTGTATGGAGTGTGTATGAATGTATTAGTGAGTGAATATGTGCAACTGTAAATGAATAGTGGGTGTCTCTGGGAAAGCATGCGGAGGAGACTAGGTAAAAGGATGAGAACAATTTATCTGTGTGCGCAAGTATGTGTTATGACTAAGTGTAGGAAGGTATCTGTGTGTGTGGTCAAAGGCACTTCTGTGCAGTTGTGCATCTTCGCCGGATGGTCCATACCTGCGAATGTGTGTAGTGAGGTAGGTGATGGTGGGAAGGAGGCATGTGAGCATGTATGTATGAAATCTCACTGAGGATGAGTGTGGATGTGCGCACGTCTGATTAAACCCTTCTTTTCCTACAGAGCTAGCTACAGGCTGTTAGCCCCATCAGGGAGTTTTCGGAGGCCACACTGAATGTTTCCAAGTGCAGAGAGTGAAAGACGCGGTAGCAAAGGGACGCAAAGCTCACCACCCTTACATGGCTTTCCCCTCCCCGTCCCCCCCCCCGCCACCCCGCCCTTTTTTCTCCTTTCCTGGGCTCCAACCGCTCGACATCTCTTCCCCCCTCTCCCCCGCCCCTTCCCGCCATTTATTTCTCTAGTCTTACCGCCTTGCTCCCTCCCCCAAGCTTCTCCAGGCTGATCGCGGCGAGGGAGGGGAGAGCGCCAGAAAGACCAGAAAGGATTCTTCCCCTTTCTTTCCCCTCATTCCCCCTTAAAAAGATGCCAGGAAGCAGCCAAAGAATCAGACCACCTTAACAGGAGAGTAATCGCTGGGCTGGCAGCCTAGTCCCACCTCTCCTTCTCCTGCTCCTCCTCCTCTCCCTGCGCTGGGAGAGAGTGGGAAAGAGAGAGCCAGAGCGAGTCTGGCAGGGCTGGCGCTAGCTGTTGCCATGACAAGCATTTTCTGAAGAAAGATCAGCCGTTAAGACCGTCCAGGGCTGGGGGGCCCACCAACTTCCCGGGACAAACCCTCTGCAGAGAGTAAGGGCCAACGAAACCCACCCCAGCCTCTCCTCCACGCGTTTTCTTCCAGGGCTCCCAAGGACCTTCTCCCTTGGAGGGCCAGAGGAGGAGACCCAGCCTACTCTCACCCCAAAGCGGGAAGGCGAGCAAGCAAACAGGCGCCTTTAGCAATTATTACTATATTAGGAGGGCCGGTGGGTGGTCCTCCCCACCCCACCCCTCCACTCTATGGAAGCCCGCTGGGAGATTCCCGCTTGGAGAAGTCTGGATTATTGCTAGGAGCAGAGGTAGGCTTGTGGAGAATGAATTGACTTGGGCTTTGCAAACTTTGCTAGCTTCTTTCCTCTTCCCATCCCTCCTGACACACCCCGGACTCTCCCTTCTTATCATGCCTTGGGTGGGTCAGGGTTTGTGAGATTGTTTCGTTTGAGGTTTCATGGTGGCGGTGGGGTAGCCCTTTGATTTGGGGTGCAAAGATTTGTCCAGGCTTCTTTTCCCAGGCTCAGTTGGGAGGCACCAGATGATTGGTTTGCTTTTCTTCTTATTGCCTTTCAGTTTTGGTCAGGGCTGGGCCAGAGAGAGAGGAGGAGGATCGGGGTGAGGTTGAGGGGCTGGGGTAAATGTCTCTGTTCTTGCAGTCCGGAGCTGATGGGGGCAATGGGTGGGATGTCGGGGCAAATCTCTTTGGAAAATGCATATATTTCTCCCTCCCCCCACCTCCCCTTTGGCTCGGGAATGAGACGCAGAATGGAAAACGGTTGCAAAAATATTTTCCGCGTCTGTTCCTTTTCTTGAAAGCCCCAAAGAGAGAGAGAGAGAGAGAGAGAGAGAGAGAGAGAGAGAGAGAGAGAGAGAGAGAGAGAGAGATGGAAAAAAATAACCCGGTGAGAAATCTTCAGCAGGGAGGAGGAGCCGCAGTGGGGACTGGAAAGGAGTTGCAGAGGGGTTGGGTGGGAAAGGCAGCTGGGGGGAGTTACGGGGTTGGGGGGGTTGCAAATTGAATTTCTTTGGCTTTGCCTAGAAACCTCAGCAGTTTTCTCTCTGCTTCTTGCAAAACAGTCTCAGAGCGCTTCAGACTTTCAAGTCTATAATTAGCTATGGAAAAAGCAGGGAGTTCCCTTGTACCGTTGTCCGTGCGTGCGTGCATGCGTGTGTGTGTGTGTGTGTGTGTGTGTGTGTGTGCGCGCGTGTGTGTGTGTGCGTGCGTGTGTGTGTGTACGCGCGCGTGAGTGTGAGTGTGTTGTTGAAAACCAACTGTAGGAGTGTATTCGAGGGGTGCAGCCCCACAGTTCTGCTCCCGAATGCAAATACGGAATGTATGCATATTCTCTTGAAGTTAAAAAGTTTGCGATTTTTCGGGGATGGATACCAATGTTGATGTGGAGTGAACCTAGTGACTATTTGTCCCTTCGGTTTTAGCTACCAGGATCCTTGGGGAGAGCCCCTGAAGGGAGAGGAGCAGCCTAGGGGGCTGCAGTGTTTTCTAAGACAGGCTTGCTCAGGAGCTCAAACCGCCGGTCACCTTTCTTCCTCCATAGACCCATTTTTTTGCTGGCTTTCTCGACCTTCTGTAGAATTCCCCCAGCTCTTCCGGAGACTCTGATAGCACTGAATAGGGCGGGCGATGGTGCAGACCACGAAGAGTGAAATGTGTACTGGGCAAGGTTGATGTGTTTCCCACTGAAACATAAGGGCACACCCCAAGGTAACTTGCAGGCGTGATGCTGGCGGGTGGGGGCAGTTATCTGATAGTGGGATAGGCAGGCTTCCGGACAGACCCAGGCAGGGAGTCCAAGGAGGAAATATGAAATCCCATTGTTACGCATCATCTGGTGAGTAAAAGAGGGAGTCTCCAAGAAACACTGATCGCCAACCCCTCCCCAGTACCCTTCTCTTGCGCCGCTTCTACGCCAATCCGGGTCCCCTCCCCCTCCCCCTCTCACCACACATACCCGATTATCTTCTTTTTGTGTGGAAGGGGAGAAGCTAGTGGGTTGTCTAAACCAGGCTGAGGAGTCTGGTGTGGGGAGGGGTTTTTGGACCTGGGATGTTGGCTAGGAAGGACGTTGAGCACTGGACGGCAGGAGGGAGCCTGTGGTGGGAATGGCGTGAGAGACTGTGCTGCCCACCTTGCAGAGGAGAGAGAATACGTTACAGCTGTTTGTGAGGTGTGGGATGCCAGGGCTCCGAGAAAGCTGAAGGAAGGGTGGACATGCACGTTGGAGGGCGGAGTTCAGCTCTGACTGATGAGGGGAAGGCACTAGGTAGGGACTGAATAAGGATGTCAGGAGAGTCAGAGGGTGTGTGTGTGTGTGTGTGTGTGTGTGTGTGTGTGTGTGTGTGTGTGTGTGTGTGTGTGTGTGTGTGTGTTTCTGTGAGCTGTGTGGAGGGGGGGTGCATTTAACAGAGATGAGCTACTGGGTAAGGTGCAGGTGAGTATGGGCAGAGGGGATCAGGTGCCTCTTCCGCTGAGGTTTCTGCCGCAAGCTTGGAGGAGGGAGACTGAAAAAGTCGCCCCTCCTACTTCTGGTGAAGCTTGGTTTTTTTGAGAGGCAGGCTGGTCCTATCTGGGTGTGTGAGGTAGCTGAGGACACATTAAAATGCCATTGAAGAGAATCCTTAGGGTGGATAAAGGGGGCTGGAATGTGTATGGGAAGAGACATAAGGATCTGATTCACTGGAAGGGCAGAGGGAAGGAATGAACCTTCATGTTATGTTATATATACTAGAAAGAGTGTACTGCATTGGGAAATGAAAGTTCTGGGTTTGAATGCGACCTTTGCTACTCTGTGACCTTGGGCAAATTGATGATTCCTTTCTCTAGCCTCAATTTCCTCCTCTGTAAAATTAGGAGGTTGGAAGAGATAGTGCTAAATAAAAGTCCCTTCTGCCTCACTGATGCTTTATTTGGAGAGGGGAGAGTAATTTGGTTGTTAGATGACTCCCCTGAAATTGATTTCTATAGGAAGGAGCAGAGGGGTCATGGGAGAGTGGGACTGAAGACTGAACACAGTGCTTGGTACATTTTCTTGTTCAGTCTTTCAGTCACATCCGACTCTTTGTGACAAAGTTACTGGAGTGGTTTGACATTTCCTTCTCCAGTTCATTTTGTAGATGGGGAAACTGAGGCAAACAGGAGGAAGGGACTTGCCCTGGGTCCCTCACACCTAGTAAGTGTTTGAGGCTAAATTAGAACTCAGGTCTTCCTGACTGCAGGCCTGGTGCTCTATCCATTGTGCCCAGAGTTGCCCCTTCTTGGCACATAGTAAGTGCTTAATAAATGCTCTCTGTCTCTGTCTCTCTGCCAATCGAAAGGGGGAAAAATCGTCTTCCTTCTGAAAGCAGCTGAGGAAACACTGGTTTTCTTTTGTTGTTGTTTTTCCCACCTGTATCACACAGTGGCCCCAGCTGAAATGTCAGGGCCAAGCCTATCCCTTTATCCCTCAGAACCTTTTCCTCCTCCTGTCACAGATGCCTGAAATTTCACCTTTAGAGGACCTTCAGTACCTTAGGAGGAGTTGTGACATCTCACTGGGAGCAAGACCCTCCCAGAATAATAAAAAGCATCTGAGGGAAGAGGCAGGGATGTAGGAGAGTAGACCTACAGGTCCCTGAGCTTGGATCCAGCTGACTGGAATCCAATCCTTGTCCTTGGCTTCAAGAGAAGAGAAAAAAGAAAATCCCTCCTGGAGAGGTTTCAGGGGCAGGGGATAAATTCTTGGATAAGAGGCATCTCTTGAGAAATGACAAGTGACTGTCTGGTTAGAGCTGAGCTGGGCTGAGCCAAGCTGAAGAAAAGGTAGAGAGAGGCCTAGGGATAGTTCAAGTGAGAGGGATGATAGTGGTACAGACAATGCCTTCCGTAATTAAAGTTTCATGGAAGGATCATAGACATCTCCACTATCTCCTGTGAAATAGGTTTGGGGCGGGGTAGGAATGAACAAGAGTCTTCCTAATGCCCCTTCACCTCAGCCCACATTCCCCTCATTCTGGGTCTTAAACTGGGAAAGTTGGGAGACAGTAGCCAAGCTGACTGGCTTGTCTAGCCTAGTAGCTTGCCCTTCCCTGTTGTCTCTGTTCCTACTGTGCCTTTAAATCTAAGTGCTGGCAAAGGAGGTGCTAATAGCTGGGAAGTGGAGGTAGGAGAGTAGACAGCTCTGGCTACCTTTCCTTTCTCTATGCCTCGAGCCCTGCTGGTTTCCTAAGTTCTTGACAACTTGGACTGGCTGAGCTTCATGAATTTCCTTTGCTCTTTCCCATCTCAAACCCTGGTTTTAAGGTTAAATTGCAGGGTGCAAGGTTCTAAGCCCCTAATGAATGGAAATATACTATGGCACAAGACCGAGTTGGAAAAGAGAGTTTAGTCATGTTTCAGTCTTGTCCAAGTGACCCCATTTGTGGTTTTCTTAGCAAAGTTACTGGAATGGTTTACTGTTTTCTTCTCCAGATCATTTTACAGATGAGGAAACTGAGGCAAACAAGATTAAGGGACTTGCCCAGGGTCACACAGCCAGTAAGCGTCTGAGGCTGTATTTGAACTCAGGAAGGGGAGTCTTTCTGACTCCAGGCCCAGAATTCTATGATTAAATCCTGATTTTGCTTTTTACTAACTGTGTGACCTTAAGTAAGTGACTTAAATTTTCTGGGCCTCAATTTCCTCATCGGTAAAATTAGGGGGATTGAATTGGATCACCTCTAAGGTCCCTTCCAGCTAAACTATAGGATTATATCATCCAGAGATAAATTTAGTGGGTAACCCAAGAGGCTGTTTCTCCCAGAGTAACCCCTTAGCTTCTGGATGAAGACCTTAATTTGAAAGGTTAGCTGAGTCAGATAGCACTGATCTTTGATCTTAGGAGAAAATCAGAACAAAATCTGGTGGAGACAAGGTATTAAAAAACTCGATTGTATTTGCCAAGGCCTAGGCTGAAAAAGTGAGGCACTATGCTTGGATCATACTAAATGTGGTGGTTGTGGGGAGTGAGGCAGTGAAGTCACTAGAATTAGAATTATCTAGCTAGAAAGGCTCTTAGAGATCATCTAGCCTAACCCTTCTGCCAGCATCACCAGCCTCCATTTTCCAGACGAGGACACTGAAGTCTAGAGAGGGGAATCCATATGCAAAACTCAAACGTGGAGTTAATAGCAGAAGTGATATTAGAATTCAAGTCTCTTAACCCTCAGTCCACTATTCTTTCCATTAAACCACTTTATCTCTCTAAGATCTCTGAGAAAAGGAGGTTAAATTTCCTCCCTTCCCCCTCCCTGCTGTCTAGGGATGGGAGGAAGGGGAGGATGTCTTTGTCCAGTTGCTCAACTTGGCTCAGGTCAGCTCAGTTCTCACCAGGGAGCAACCTGTCAGGGAAGTTCAGGTATTCCGCAGGATATGCTTCTTATCCCAGAATTCCTCCCATAGGCTCTTGATTTCTCTCCTGAGTCCCTGGCTTCCCCTATAATTCCCAAGGGCAGGTCAGTCCACCCCACCTAGCTCAGAGTTACTCAGATCAAGCAAGCACATTTTTAGAAGATGAAAGTCACCCACTCCCCTCTGCCTGTGGGACTGTGGATCTATGGCCTGAATCTCCTGTGCAGAATCAAGCAGGCAGCACAAACTAATTCCCCCTTCCATGTTGCTTCTCAAGTCCCCTTCACTCAAACCAGACTGTTCTCCTATATTCCTTTAAGGTCCAAGACTTTCAGCAGGGCTCTGCCAGACTCTACCCAAGTGGTTTGAGTGTCTGTCTGATTTGGGCTAGGCAAGTGGCAAACAGAGGAGAGAATAATAGAAAATATTTATACATCATGTTAGTAGTTTACAAAGTGCTTTTATTTAGAGCATCACATTTGATTGTCCTAATGACTCCCTCACTCCTACCCCCACCCCCAGGTGATAGATCAGACATTATTATTCCCATTTTAGATCAGGTCCCTGAGATTCTGAGAGGCTGAAGGCCATTCAAGTAGGAAAAATCACAAGTAAGGCAAGTAGAGAAATTAGGACCCCCAAGTTTTTGACTTCAAGCCCAGTACCCTTTCAGTCATACCGTATTAAGACAGAAAGGACTTTAGACATTGTCTCTTCTGAACCTGTCATTTTCAAGTGAGGCACACCACTAAAGCAAACTATAGAAAAGATGGGTCTGTGGTCCAGTGGAAAGAACCCTGGCTCAAGAGTTGGAGGAGGTGGGGTCAAACTGCCACTCTCATGTTTGATAGACTATAAGCTCCTTGAGGGCAGGGACAGCTAACTTCAGTTTTACTTTTATATGCTCAGTGTACATAGTAAGCACTTAATAAATGCCTGCTGACTGATTTGTGACCTCTAAAATTCGGACATTGGACTAGATGGCTGCCAAGGTCCCTTCCAGCTCTATGACTTTAAGTAAGGTAGGATGCCTGGCTTCTGCCTGGAGTCTAACCAAGCTGGAGGGAAGCCCTCTCACCCTGAAAATGGAATCACAATGGGGGAATAGAGCCCTGGGGCTGATGGCCAAAAAAACCTGGAAAAGGAGACCTCTGTTGTCCCTTTCCAGCCCTGAGACTGCAATGGTCTATGAATGTTTCCCATTCAGCTTCCTTTCCCCTTTGTCTCCTCTTTCCTTTTTCCCTCCTGTGAACCATTCTTGTTCCACTGACTTATTTCCTCTGCATGTGTTGAAGCAGAAATTGCAGGGACTTCCTCCCTATTTGCCTCACTTCAGGCCAGCCTCTAGAGCCCACTAGCCTGTATGAAGGTCTAATGGGGAGAGGCCCAGCACGAAGGATCCGGTCAGAGCAAGGGCTGAAAATAAGAAGGAGCAGGTGGGGAGCTGGCCTGTTTGGGCCAGTATTGAATGGGCCCTGGGAATCCTGAAGCTCCCTTTTGTGTTCTGCCACAGTTTGGGGGAGGAACAAGTGAGGTGTCCCCTAGACCTCTTTCTCTCTTCCCTTTTTCCTCTCTCTCTTATCACTTCTTTGCTCTAGTTTCCTGTGTTTGGGACACATCCCTGGGAGTGTTTGGAGAAGGCTGACTGGGCTGGGCTCAAAAGGATCCCCAGCATCCTTTGCTCCCTCCTGGGTCACCAGGGGAGTTCGGAGTGAGTGACAAAGAAAGGAGATTACAGATCAGAAGGTTGGGGACTCCAGAGGGTGACCTCCAAACATAAGGAAGGTGACTTTCAGCTCCAGGCTAAACTGAGTCACAAGAAGATTTGCTTTATTTTAATATCACATTTGTAAAGCACTTAGCACGGTGCCTGGCACATAGTCGATGCTTAATAATGTTCCCTTCTTGTCCCTTCCCTCCTACCTCAGTCTGTAGAGGAATGCCAAGTAGGGAGTTTTTAGGCTCGTGGGTAGTGGTGGTGTTGGAAGGACCCACAAAGGTCAGTCATCCAGCCCATTCCTCTTTGTCTGAGTGGCACTCTTCCTAAAGCAGAACAAGCAGGTTCTGAAATATTCCTGGGAGAAGAGTGCTGCCACTTCCCTTGGCTATTCTCCCACTCCCTCCAAAAGCCTTATAGCTCAGCTCCTAAATGCTTGATGGGGGAGGGGGAAAATAAGCCTTCCTGTCCCAGTGACTTTCTTCCAGAGAGCTCTTCCTCCCCATCCCCATTGCCATTCATCCTTGGAGAGCAGTGAGCAACAGGACCTGTTCACAGGCATCACCCCGTGGGGTGGCGGACGGCTGGTGAGATGGAGGCACTGGAGTGGGGGAGGGAAGAGTAGGGAGAGCCATAGGAAGAGACTGGCTTCTGCCTAAGGGTGTTCCAAACCACTAAACCCTTGGATTCTTCTTAAGGTATAAATGCAGAGTGTTGGAGAGAAGCCAGGCAGCCAGACAGATTCCTAGTCTTAAAGATGAGGACGAGTGCCCAACAATGCTGTCTTGACCAACCCTGTGCTGGAAGCTAAAAATGGTATCCCACATACTTTCCTGGCAGTGCCAGCATGTGTATGTTGCCTGCCTATGACTCAAATCAAATCACCAACTTGTTCTCCCTCCCTCCCGGGGAGTTTCCCTGCTCCAAGCCTTCCTCGGATTGTTCACTTCAGATTAAGTTCCTAGGTCTCTTCCTTTATCTCTCCTTTTTTTCTGTCTCAAAAAGTACACTGGGCCTAACATGACTCAAGGCCCTTTTCATTATGGACATGGCTATTGATCAGTTAGTCAACTGTCCAAATGTCTTCCTTCGGAGGCTCAACAGAGAGGGAGCCATGAGAGAGGGAACAGGGTCCCTCTGATTTGAGGAGGTGATAGAGGGAGTTTAGAGGTGGAGGCCAAATGAAGTCTGGCCAGAGGAGCATTGGGAATAGGAATGCTGGGAATATACTCTTGACTTGCTGTATCGTCTTGGACAAGAGACAGGCTCCTCGGACCTCCATCCTGCTATAAAGCAGATAGAAGGTTAGGTAGGTAACCTTTTGATTCTGCTCTCTGCCTCACTTCCTTCCCTTTCTCTCCTGCCCCATTCACCTCCCACCCTTGACACAGAGGGTGTATTTAATTTATACAAAGCTTTAAGTATCATAAAGCTAGGCCTTCAAAGCAACCCTCTGCGATAGATTTTGATAGTAAGTTATGGCCATTTTACTGATGAGCAAACTGAGGCTCAGAGAAATTATAGGACTTGCTCAAGGCAGAGCCTGATTTTGAATCCTGCTCTCCTTACTCCAAACCCAGCCTCTTCTCTGCCTCTCAAACCTCGATTTCCTCCTCAAGCCAAAGCTATTTTCATCTCACAGGCAGCTAGGAGTACTCATTCCACAGACCCAGCTGTCCAGACAGGGGGAGATTTGGCTGGGATAGCTAGGTTACCTAGCTGCTGTCGGTCACTGCCCGTCAGCTCTGCCACCCCTGATTATGATGCCAGTCGGGGTGAGATTGCAGCAGGTTAGCTTGACAGATGGCCAGAAAGGAAGAGGTAGGTACTGGCAAGTGGATTTGGTCAGGGGGATTGTGGCCAGCAGTCACTGAGTGTCTGGAAGTAGGGCTGAATTTTGAGTTTCCCTGCCCCGATTTGTCGGGGACAGTTATTTTAAAATAATAAGAATTCAGAGCTAAAGCGACATTGGAGATCACTAGTCTTCCCCTTCCATTTTTTAGATGGGGAGGATAAGTCTCAAAGAGAAGAAAACTCGTTCAAGATCACAGAGGCAATAAGTAACAGGTTTTTAAACCCATCTCTTCTGACCCTCAAATCTTTAATCTTCTTCCCACAAGACTATTTTGCACCCTGTACTAGGCACAGTGGGAGGGGGAGGAGGGGAGGTGTAGAGATGAGGATAACAGAAAAGTAAGATACAATATTAGGTCACTGATTCTAGAGACCTTGTAATTTAAGTAAGCAGAAAGATAGGCCCATGTTTAAATAACAAACAACATAAGGCTTGTATGATAAATGCCTAATGAATTGAACAGTCAGGCTGGTAGGATTTGAGAGGAAGGGGGGGTGTGGCTCACTAGAAACCCTTGCACACATTCAGAGGCAGGTCCCCCTCCTCTCCCATGGCATTTACCTCAGGCAGTAAGCCCATGGGATGGACTCCCTCCTCCTCGTGTTATTTTTGTTTTTATTTTTATACGCTGATATACATGTTGTTTCTCTTGATAGAATGAATATACCCCTTGAGGGAAGGGGACTGCTCCATTTTTGTCTTTGTTGTATTCCTAGCCTCTAGGACAGTGGCTGGAACTGAGTCAGTGCCTAATAAATGCTGGCTGGTGACTGGCCCATGTCATTGTTCTGGTTAGAGATTCCATCCCAAACCTCCTAAGGAGCAGTCAGATTAACTCATTATTGGCTCTGATATTTTATGATTCTAACTCAGTCTGGGTTTTACTTTATCCATCTGCACTCTGGGGGTAATCCTTTCTTCTCTCAGGAACAGAATAAGGTACGAAAGGGATCTAGTTCCCAAGAGTATTTATGTCACCCTGCTGTCCCTAAATACTGAGGGGGTCCTGTGTATAGAGCATCATGGCAGCTGAGAGTGGGAGACATCGATGAAGAAACAGAGGCCCTGCTCTCAAGGAACTTTAAATGTATTGGGATGAAAAGGCATTCTTGAAAACACACATGGCAAGTGCCCATAACAACATCTGGCAACACGAAGGAGCAGGAGGGTCTGGACAGGAGGTAGACCTGGATTTGTGTCCCAGTCTGGCCACTCACTTTGGGCCAGTCAGTTATCTCTTAACCTCAGTGTCTTATCAGTGAAATGGGCAAGATCATTTTATTTGTGCCTTCCTGCCCCCACTGGCTGGGTCTTGAGGATCAAATGAGATCACAGAAAGAGAGATAGAAGAGATGAGTCCAATCTGTATCTGAGCTGGAATTTCCTCTACAGGAATCACCTCTCTCCTCCCTTCACCCCCCACCACAGAATGTAAGCTTCTTGGGGCAGGGACTGTTTTGTGTTTTGTCTTTGCCTTCCCAATAAATCCCTGCTAAATTCCATTGAACTGGTATTTCCCACAGTGGTCAGCTTCTTCCTCAAGACTTCCAGTGATGATGGGAAAGGCAGTAGGCAGCTCCATTTGGTAGGAAATCTTCCTTTACATCCAGTCTAAATGTGTCTCTCTTCAATGTCTCTTGCTCCTGATTCTGCCCTCTGGAGACAAGTCAAACAAACCTAATCCATTACTCCTTCTTGACACTTCTTTAGGTAGTTGAAGACAGCCATCACATTCCCTTCAATTATTCTCATCTCCCAAAGGGACTAAACATTCCCAGTTCCTTCAGTCCCCAGATATCATGGTCTCCAGTCTTAACATCCTGGCTGCCATCTTCTGGACCAATCTGTCAATATCCTTCCTAAAAGGACACGTGTAGATAATGGGTGTGCAGTGTAGTATAACCATTAAGTTGCACTTATTAGGGAAACCTGAGTCAGGTGAATTAGTCTGAGAAGGCTTCCTGGAGGGGATGAGTGTTGAGCAAGGAAGGGAGGGACGAGGCTCAGCTGGAAAGAATGTACAGCCCTACGCAGATGAAGGGACCCAGAGCAGGTGGAGACAGCTCTGTCTGCTCACACCCACTGGAAAGCCTCCAGTTTTTGCCTGAGTTGGTGTCTTGGGATTGAGAGCATAATGGCGTCTCCTCCTACCTTACCCTGGACCCCCTCACCTCCGTGGCCCATTCCTTGTCTGTCAGCTGCTGACTGGCCTTTGTCTGCTCCTTGGCATTGACAGACCTTTCGTGTGACCTTTTGGTGCTTTTTCCTCTTGTCTGGCTGTGAAGGCTGTCTGCTCTTTGAGGGCATTAACAGGGCACCCATTAAGATGCCGGCTGAGGCCCAGCTGTCACCAAAGCATCCACAAATACTCTAACCTTGGCCCAGGGGAGACCACCTTAGTTTGGTGGAAGCAGGGAATGAGGGCAGCCCCAAGCGTATGTAAGATGAGTGTGGACGTTTTTGGAATCGTAGTTTGTCAGAATGCAAAGACCAAGGAAGGATTCTCAGCATCGAGTCTATCAGATGCACTGGCAGTTGGAGATGACCTAAGAGGTTTTTAGTTGAACGCCTTCGTTTTACAGATGAGGCGGCTGAGACCAGAGAGGACAAGTGACTGGCCCCAAATCACCGTTAGACTGTGGAAGCATCAGGCCTGAAGCCTGGGTCTCCCAATTTCCCATCCTCCACTCTTTCCATCATGTCATGCTGCATCATGTCTGAAGCTGAGCCTGTTACCTGAGGAATGGGGTTAAATGACCTCCAGAGGGCCAGCTAAGTCACTGGACAGTGTCCATTTTCTTAGTCTGCGGCTGAATCCACTCTGTGCTCTCAAAGTACATGTTACTCTCCCAAGCTACCAGGTCTGCATAATTATAATCATAATCATTCACTACTTACCTTACACCAACCTTTAAGGTTTATAAAGTGTTTTCATTACTTTTACAAGGAGATGGGTGAAGGGCACATGATTGGGGGTCAGGGGACCCAGGTTTGCATGCTAGCCTTGCCTTTTATACTTAACTTCTCTAAGGCTCAATTTTCCCACCTGTGAAATAGGGTGAAATAATGCTTGCATTCCCCACCTCACAAGACTGTTGTGAGGAGGATGCTTCAGAAACCCTGAAGCCTTGTAGAAGCAGGCTCTAGTTAGTAAGACCCTGAAGCAAGAAAAGGCTTGAGGACTCTGAGCCTGAGAAGGCCATGTAGTACCCAGCAAAGAACATTATACCTGGAGAGTGAGAATTTGTGGTAAAGTTCCAGGCCCAGCTCTGTTATCTACTAGATGTAAGACCAAGTCAGTCTTCCCCATGCCTCAGTTTCCTCATCTGTAAAATGGGGGTAGTAATAGTTTTTAAATCTTTGTTGATACCTTTTGTTTTTACATCCTCTTCATTGCCAATATTTCCCTTCCTCCTCCCCAATCTAGAGAGCCATCCCTTATAACAGGCAGCTAAATGGTATGTTCCCTAAAGTGCATTGCAGTCAGGAAGACCTGAGTTCAAATTCTGTTTCAGACCCTTATTAGCTGTGTGACCTTGGCCAAGTCAGTTAATTTCTCTGCTACAGTTTCCTCATCTGAAAAATAAGGATAATAAAAGTACTGATGTCTCAGGATTGTTTTAACGATAAAATAAGGTAATACATAAATACTAGCTATTATATTATGTGATGTCATGTTATATATTATGTTATATTTTATCTATCATATCATATATTATTCCAAGAATATGCAACTCTCATTATGTGTGGTTGAAGTTGCCCTCATTCCCTACTTCCACCAAATGAATTATTTTTATTTTTTAAAAAAACCTTTTTTTTTTACAAATAACAAAAAAAGGAGAAAAACAGTTCATCAAAATTAATACGTCAAGCATAGCTGACAGTTTATGAAGGGGTCCACACACATAATCCCCTACCTCTGCCAAGAAGAAAGGGGGTTTAGTCTTTCTTTGAGGTCAAGCCCTATCATTATATTTAGATTGCATTCGATTCCATCGGGTTGTTTTTTCACTTAACAACGTTGTAGTCGTGTATATTGTTTTTCTGGTTCTTCTTACTTTACTTTGCATCAGTTCATCCAGGTCTTTTTTTGTGTGTGTGCTTCTCTGAATTCTTCATATCCGTCATTTCTTATGGCATAATAATATGCCATAGTAACACTTTTACTCCCTGTCTCCTCAGGTTTGTTGTAAAGAGACACATTTTGTAAAGTGTAAAGAACTATACAGGGAATAGGGATCAGCTTATTACTATCTTAACCATAGCCTCAAGTCCCAGTTCTGGACTTTGGGTTGGTCCCATTTGCCATCCCAGACTACTTGGTCAATAGTGATGCCTCACCTTGAGCATCAGAGTTTGCCCTCTGACATTCCAGCTTCCTAAGCCACCAGCTTCCCATCTCCTGATTGCTACATAATTCCCAAATCCGAGTATATTTTTGTGTATAGGTTTATTTACAAGAAGAAAAAAAATCATCCATACAATACAAATGGAACCACAGTGCAGAAAAGAACATCTGACCATGAAATGCACCCTAATCATAATAGCTGACATTCGTACAGCCTTTGAAAGTTTGCAGAGCACTTATATTACCATATTTGATCTTCACAATAATCCTGAGAAGTGAATACTTACAGGTATTATCCCCATTTTACAGTCCAGGAAACTGAGGCCCAATGAAGTAAAATGGTCTAGTGATCTCATAAGCTCGGTAACTCTACAATCCTTCAGGGGCTTGCCTAGTGTGGCAGAAAGAGGACTACCTTGGAGTCAGAGAACCTCGGTGCTGCTCTATTACTTACAACCTGTATGATTGCTGCAAAGTCACTGCCCTCTCTAGGCCTTTCTAGCTAGACCAGTCAGCCAGCATTTACTGAGCACCTGCTATGTACCAGTCATCATGCTAAGGACTAGGAATACAAAGACAAAGTAAAACTGCTATGATTCTAAATGTTCTAATGAAGCCCAGAGGTCTGTGTGATGAAGCTCCTGTCCTCATGGACCCTCAATCCAGAAATCATCATGATTTAACCCCAGTACAGTTTGCTGATCCCTAAGCTTTGCCCATTTGTTAGCTTATTAAATCCCTGCTCCAGTTAAATCCCCTGCCTTCGCTACCTGGTGAGCCTGTACTTCGTTGATTTAGCCTTATGTATTTTATCTCCTGGGGCAGCTAGGTGCTGCAGAAGATCTAGTGTTAGTCCTTACATCAGAAAGACTCATCTTTCTGAGTTCAAATCTGGCCTCAGACACTTAATAGCTGGTGACCTCAGGCAAGTCACTTAACCCTTTTTGCCTCAGTTTCTTCATCTGTAAAATGAGCTGGAGAAGGAAATGGCAAACCATTCCAGTATATCTGCCAAGAAAACCCCAAATGGGGTCAAAGTTAGACGCGACTGAACATCAACACATTGTAAGTGTCCTTCCTAGCTAGGTCAGGCCTTCTTAGGCCCAGCTCTGATTACTAAAGGTAACAGCGCAGTTGGGGCCAGCATGATAGACCAGAGGAAGGTTTCTTTTCTTTCTTGATGAGCAGGTGGGTTTTCAGCAGATTGGATCTGTGCCAAGCTTGGAATCCGAATCCCACTTGCCTCTTAACACTTCCTAGCTGTGTGGCTATGAGCACTGTATTTAATTTCTCTGAGCCTCAGTTTACTCATTTGTAGAATGGGGATAGGAAGCCTATGGTACCTTCATCATAGGGTTCTTTTAAGTCTCAAAGAAGATAATGCCTGTAAAGCGCTCAACTAAAGCATTATGTAAATGTCACCTAGTATTATTTTGGGGACCTGGAGAATAAGGGCCAGGGAGAACTGGGCACTGACCACTGCCAGGGCTATCCTTCTCCTTCCTCCTTGGGTAAGGAGTGGCTGAGTAGACCAGATGCTTTGTGGGTACCTAGCATATAGTAGTTCCTTAAGTAATGCTTGTTGAATAGAATTGGCCAACAGTGCTGGCAGACGATGAGACTCACAGAATCAAAGAGCTGGGAGGAGACCTTGAAATTTTGAATGGAAAGGAATCTATAGCATTCAGTCTATACTGCCCACCATCATTACAGCAGAAGAAACTGAGGCCCAGAGAGGGGAAATCAAGCAAACTGTTATTAGATGCCTACTACAGTTCCTGGGGCTACACTAGATGGTGAGAATACAAAGACAAAAATGAAACAATTCCTGCCCTCAAGGAGCTTATGTTCACTGGGAGGAGAAAAAAAATGTAGGTATATAAAATTACTTGTCTGAGCTTCCAGTTCATTTTGCAGGGCCAGGGTTCAGCCAAAGATCTTGTGACTCCCAGTTTGGTGCTTTTATTCACAGTACTTTGCTGTGCATGGCATGAGTAGTTTGGGGTCAAATATTGGTACCCTATGGCACTAGGAGCCCCAGTAGCACAAGTGAACTAGGAAAGAAACATTTATTAAGCACTTACATACAGTATGTTAAGCACTTTACAAATATTTATCTCATTTGAGCCTCACAGGGATGTAGGTACTATTATTATGCCCATTTTACAAATGAGGAAACTGAGGTAGTCAGAAGTTGTGAGGTGCCCAGCTAGTAAGTGTCTAAGGCTGGATTTGAACTCAGGTCTTCCTAAGTCCAGGCCCAGTGCTATATCCACTGAGCCACCTAGCTGCCTCCAAAAGTGCTACATAAGTCTGATTTATTTGTAGGATGCTGGTATTCCTGGCTTTCATTTTTTTTTGTTGTTGTTGTTGGGGGGGGGGGTTTCCTACTGCCCCAATGTCTTCAGGATTCAAGATGGATCTTAAAACTAATAAAAAATTTCCTCCCTATGTCAGCCATCCAATAAACATTTATTCAGCACCTACTATGTGCCAGGCATTGTGCTAAGCGTTGGGATTACAAGGAAAGGTAAATGACTGTTAGTGACCTCCAGAAATTCACAGTCTAATGTAGAAGATGTTATGCAAATGATCAATCAGTATTAAGCACCTACTAAGTGCTAGGAGCTGTGTTAAGCTCTGGGGATAGAAAAAGAGGCAAAAGATAGTCCCTGCCCTCAAGAAGCTTACAATCTAAGGTGGGAGACAATGTGTAAATAATAAAGTAGGGGAAAAAAACTATATATAGGATAAATTGGAAATAATCAACAGAGGGAAGGCACCAGAATTAGGGAGCACCAGGAAAGGCTTCTTATAGAAGGTATGATTTTAGGTAGGATTTGAAGGAAGCCAGGAGGAGACCAAGATGAGGAGGGAGAGCTTTCCGTGCATAAGGGACAGCCAGTGAAAACATCTTCCTCTCTACTCTCTGTTCTGGTGCCTAGTCCCCATTTTAATCTCTACCATACTACCCAATTCCTTTTTTTTTTTTTTGCTAGGCAATTCGGTTAAGTGACTTGCCCAAGGTCACACAGCTAGTGTTATGTGTCTAAGGCCAAATTTGAACTCAGGTCCTCCTGACTCCAAGGCTGGTGCTCTATCCATTGTGCCACCTAGCTGCCCCTTACTCATTCCTTTTAATTGGTCTTTTTGCTTCATTCTCTCAGGTCTTTTAATGCATCTGGAAACATCCACTGGAATTATCTTTCAAGATCTGACCACATCACTCTTCTGCTCAAACATGTTCACTGGCTCCCTCTTGCCCACAGGACAAAATACAAAGTCTGGACCTCCAGTGTCTGACTCCAACCTGACTTTAAAGCCTTCTTTCACATTATTTGTCTTCACACACTCTTGTGTGCCATCCCAGCTAGACTACTCCACTCCTCTCTCTTGTTCTGAATAGCCTTAAAGGCACCAAATTTATATACCCTAGAATTTGTCCCTCTTTTCAAGCCTGCCCCCTCCTCTTTCAGGTGCTACCTCCCCCATGAAGCCTTCCCCGTTTCCTTGAAAATAAAAAATATTAAGCAAATTTTCCGAGAGCACTTTGTCTGAATGTCTCCTTTGCCCATACCATGTTCTGTCTTCTATAATGACTGTTTCTGTATGTATCTGTGCCCTGTTAGATTTGTATTGATTTTGATGGCAAAGACCTAGTCTTTTTTCCATCTGGTCTCCATCTTGTCTCCACCCGGACAAGTGTTTAGCCTTTCTCTGTGTGATTCCTCCTGAAGGTGGAGGATAAAGGGTGTGGGCAGTAGGGGAGAGAAAGGCTGGAAGAGGAGTAACTCCAGTAGAAGAACAATAGGCCTCTGGTTTGCTAAGTTCCATGCTCCCTTTTAAAGACAGCTTCCCTTCTGTGGCCCTAGGGATAGATTCTTCACAAAGAAGCAGACCCCTCCCCAGTCCCTGTCCCAAAGCCCTCCCTTCTTAAGGACTCTGTTTTTCAGTGGAGAAAGAAAGGAATTCAGTCCAAGTCAACAAATATTAAGTATGTGTGCTGAATGCTGGGGAGATACAGAAAGTTCAGGTAATTGGGTCTTGGCCTTCTTGAAGATTATTTATCTAATGGGGGGTGAAAACGGACACATAACTAAAATATATAATTACATGTACTCAATAAGTGCATTTGAGAGGTACAAAACAACGAATACATAATAATACGCCATGAGTACTTTGGCTTGATATCTTCAGAGGCCCTGGGGCATCAGGCTTACAAAAAAGGAGGGAGTCTCTAGAATTGGACTTTTAGCTGGATGGGTAGGTAGGCTCTCTACAGAAATCATGGGGGAAGATGGGGGATCTTTCTATGGTTGGAAAGGGAAAGTGGTGGGTCATTGTTTCCATGGCATGAATAGCTTAAGTGTTAAGGCGTCTTCTGTCAGCATGTAAACGTGTGTGAGTTGTATGGAGTGTGTATGAATGTATTAGTGAGTGAATATGTGCAACTGTAAATGAATAGTGGGTGTCTCTGGGAAAGCATGCGGAGGAGACTAGGTAAAAGGATGAGAACAATTTATCTGTGTGCGCAAGTATGTGTTATGACTAAGTGTAGGAAGGTATCTGTGTGTGTGGTCAAAGGCACTTCTGTGCAGTTGTGCATCTGCACAGGTCCATACCTGCGAATGTGTGTAGTGAGGTAGGTGATGGTGGGAAGGAGGCATGTGAGCATGTATGTATGAAATCTCACTGAGGATGAGTGTGGATGTGCGCACGTCTGATTAAACCCTTCTTTTCCTACAGAGCTAGCTACAGGCTGTTAGCCCCATCAGGGAGTTTTCGGAGGCCATACTGAATGTTTCCAAGTGCAGAGAGTGAAAGACGCGGTAGCAAAGGGACGCAAAGCTCACCACCTTTACATGGCTTTCCCCTCCCCGTCCCCCCCCCCGCCACCCCGCCCTTTTTTCTCCTTTCCTGGGCTCCAACCGCTCGACATCTCTTCCCCCCTCTCCCCCGCCCCTTCCCGCCATTTATTTCTCTAGTCTTACCGCCTTGCTCCCTCCCCCAAGCTTCTCCAGGCTGATCGCGGCGAGGGAGGGGAGAGCGCCAGAAAGACCAGAAAGGATTCCTCCCCTTTCTTTCCCCTCATTCCCCCTTAAAAAGATGCCAGGAAGCAGCCAAAGAATCAGACCACCTTAACAGGAGAGTAATCGCTGGGCTGGCAGCCTAGTCCCACCTCTCCTTCTCCTGCTCCTCCTCCTCTCCCTGCGCTGGGAGAGAGTGGGAAAGAGAGAGCCAGAGCGAGTCTGGCAGGGCTGGCGCTAGCTGTTGCCATGACAAGCATTTTCTGAAGAAAGATCAGCCGTTAAGACCGTCCAGGGCTGGGGGGCCCACCAACTTCCCGGGACAAACCCTCTGCAGAGAGTAAGGGCCAACGAAACCCACCCCAGCCTCTCCTCCACGCGTTTTCTTCCAGGGCTCCCAAGGACCTTCTCCCTTGGAGGGCCAGAGGAGGAGACCCAGCCTACTCTCACCCCAAAGCGGGAAGGCGAGCAAGCAAACAGGCGCCTTTAGCAATTATTACTATATTAGGAGGGCCGGTGGGTGGTCCTCCCACCCCACCCCTCCACTCTATGGAAGCCCGCTGGGAGATTCCCGCTTGGAGAAGTCTGGATTATTGCTAGGAGCAGAGGTAGGCTTGTGGAGAATGAATTGACTTGGGCTTTGCAAACTTTGCTAGCTTCTTTCCTCTTCCCATCCCTCCTGACACACCCGGACTCTCCCTTCTTATCATGCCTTGGGTGGGTCAGGGTTTGTGAGATTGTTTCGTTTGAGGTTTCATGGTGGCGGTGGGGTAGCCCTTTGATTTGGGGTGCAAAGATTTGTCCAGGCTTCTTTTCCCAGGCTCAGTTGGGAGGCACCAGATGATTGGTTTGCTTTTCTTCTTATTGCCTTTCAGTTTTGGTCAGGGCTGGGCCAGAGAGAGAGGAGGAGGATCGGGGTGAGGTTGAGGGGCTGGGGTAAATGTCTCTGTTCTTGCAGTCCGGAGCTGATGGGGGCAATGGGTGGGATGTCGGGGCAAATCTCTTTGGAAAATGCATATATTTCTCCCTCCCCCCACCTCCCCTTTGGCTCGGGAATGAGACGCAGAATGGAAAACGGTTGCAAAAATATTTTCCGCGTCTGTTCCTTTTCTTGAAAGCCCCAAAGAGAGAGAGAGAGAGAGAGAGAGAGAGAGAGAGAGAGAGAGATGGAAAAAAATAACCCGGTGAGAAATCTTCAGCAGGGAGGAGGAGCCGCAGTGGGGACTGGAAAGGAGTTGCAGAGGGGTTGGGTGGGAAAGGCAGCTGGGGGGAGTTACGGGGTTGGGGGGGTTGCAAATTGAATTTCTTTGGCTTTGCCTAGAAACCTCAGCAGTTTTCTCTCTGCTTCTTGCAAAACAGTCTCAGAGCGCTTCAGACTTTCAAGTCTATAATTAGCTATGGAAAAAGCAGGGAGTTCCCTTGTACCGTTGTCCGTGCGTGCGTGCATGCGTGTGTGTGTGTGTGTGTGTGTGTGTGTGCGCGTGTGTGTGTGTGTGCGTGCGTGTGTGTGTGTACGCGCGCGTGAGTGTGAGTGTGTTGTTGAAAACCAACTGTAGGAGTGTATTCGAGGGGTGCAGCCCCACAGTTCTGCTCCCGAATGCAAATACGGAATGTATGCATATTCTCTTGAAGTTAAAAAGTTTGCGATTTTTCGGGGATGGATACCAATGTTGATGTGGAGTGAACCTAGTGACTATTTGTCCCTTCGGTTTTAGCTACCAGGATCCTTGGGGAGAGCCCCTGAAGGGAGAGGAGCAGCCTAGGGGGCTGCAGTGTTTTCTAAGACAGGCTTGCTCAGGAGCTCAAACCCGACGATCACCTTTCTCCCTCTATAGAACGATTTTTGGGGTAGCTTTCTCTCTCTCACTCACTCTCTCTCTCTCTCTCTCTCTCTCTCTCTCTCTCTCTCTCTCTCTCTCTCTCTCTCTCTCTCTCTCTCTCTTTGCTTTTTTAGGCAATTGGGGTTAAGTGATTTGCCTGGGGTCACACAGCTACTGTCAAGTGTTTGGTCTGAGCCCGAATTTGAACTCAGGTCCTCCTGACTTCAGGGCCGGTGCTCTATCCACTGCGCCACCTAGCTGCCCCGATTTTTTTACATCCATTCCTGAGAAAATTCCAGAATGATGTTTGAAGAAATTGTTGGTGAACATTTTTATTTTTATTTTTTTTAGGCAATTTGGGTTAAGTGACTTGCCCAGGGTCACACAGTGATTGATCAAGAGTTTTATCTGAGGCCCAATTTGAACTCAGGTCCTCCAGACTTCGGGGCCGGTGCTCTATCCACTGCACCACCTCCCTGCCCAGCTTTCTCGACCTTCTGTAGAATTCCCCCAGCTCTTCCGGAGACTCTGATAGCACTGAATAGGGCGGGCGATGGTGCAGACCACGAAGAGTGAAATGTGTACTGGGCAAGGTTGATGTATTTCCCACTGAAACATAAGGGCAGACCCCAAGGTAACTTGCAGGCGTGATGCTGGCGGGTGGAGTCAGTTATCAGATGGTGGGATAGGCAGGCTTCCCGACAGACCCAGGCAGGGAGTCCAAGGAGGAAATATAAAATCCCATTCAGTTATGCATCATCTGATGAGTAGAAGGGGGAGTCTCCAAGAAACACTGATCGCCAACCCCTCCCCAGTACCCTTCTCTTGCGCCGCTTCTACGCCAATCCGGGTCCCCTCCCCCTCCCCCTCTCACCACACATACCCGATTATCTTCTTTTTGTGTGGAAGGGGAGAAGCTAGTGGGTTGTCTAAACCAGGCTGAGGAGTCTGGTGTGGGGAGGGGTTTTTGGACCTGGGATGTTGGCTAGGAAGGACGTTGAGCACTGGACGGCAGGAGGGAGCCTGTGGTGGGAATGGCGTGAGAGACTGTGCTGCCCACCTTGCAGAGGAGAGAGAATACGTTACAGCTGTTTGTGAGGTGTGGGATGCCAGGGCTCCGAGAAAGCTGAAGGAAGGGTGGACATGCACGTTGGAGGGCGGAGTTCAGCTCTGACTGATGAGGGGAAGGCACTAGGTAGGGACTGAATAAGGATGTCAGGAGAGTCAGAGGGTGTGTGTGTGTGTGTGTGTGTGTGTGTGTGTGTGTGTGTGTGTGTGTGTGTGTGTGTGTGTGTGTGTGTTTCTGTGAGCTGTGTGGAGGGGGGGTGCATTTAACAGAGATGAGCTACTGGGTAAGGTGCAGGTGAGTATGGGCAGAGGGGATCAGGTGCCTCTTCCGCTGAGGTTTCTGCCGCAAGCTTGGAGGAGGGAGACTGAAAAAGTCGCCCCTCCTACTTCTGGTGAAGCTTGGTTTTTTTGAGAGGCAGGCTGGTCCTATCTGGGTGTGTGAGGTAGCTGAGGACACATTAAAATGCCATTGAAGAGAATCCTTAGGGTGGATAAAGGGGGCTGGAATGTGTATGGGAAGAGACATAAGGATCTGATTCACTGGAAGGGCAGAGGGAAGGAATGAACCTTCATGTTATGTTATATATACTAGAAAGAGTGTACTGCATTGGGAAATGAAAGTTCTGGGTTTGAATGCGACCTTTGCTACTCTGTGACCTTGGGCAAATTGATGATTCCTTTCTCTAGCCTCAATTTCCTCCTCTGTAAAATTAGGAGGTTGGAAGAGATAGTGCTAAATAAAAGTCCCTTCTGCCTCACTGATGCTTTATTTGGAGAGGGAGAGTAATTTGGTTGTTAGATGACTCCCTGAAATTGATTTCTATAGGAAGGAGCAGAGGGGTCATGGGAGAGTGGGACTGAAGACTGAACACAGTGCTTGGTACATTTTCTTGTTCAGTCTTTCAGTCACATCCGACTCTTTGTGACAAAGTTACTGGAGTGGTTTGACATTTCCTTCTCCAGTTCATTTTGTAGATGGGGAAACTGAGGCAAACAGGAGGAAGGGACTTGCCCTGGGTCCCTCACACCTAGTAAGTGTTTGAGGCTAAATTAGAACTCAGGTCTTCCTGACTGCAGGCCTGGTGCTCTATCCATTGTGCCCAGAGTTGCCCCTTCTTGGCACATAGTAAGTGCTTAATAAATGCTCTCTGTCTCTGTCTCTCTGCCAATCGAAAGGGGAAAAATCGTCTTCCTTCTGAAAGCAGCTGAGGAAACACTGGTTTTCTTTTGTTGTTGTTTTTCCCACCTGTATCACACAGTGGCCCCAGCTGAAATGTCAGGGCCAAGCCTATCCCTTTATCCCTCAGAACCTTTTCCTCCTCCTGTCACAGATGCCTGAAATTTCACCTTTAGAGGACCTTCAGTACCTTAGGAGGAGTTGTGACATCTCACTGGGAGCAAGACCCTCCCAGAATAATAAAAAGCATCTGAGGGAAGAGGCAGGGATGTAGGAGAGTAGACCTACAGGTCCCTGAGCTTGGATCCAGCTGACTGGAATCCAATCCTTGTCCTTGGCTTCAAGAGAAGAGAAAAAAGAAATCCCTCCTGGAGAGGTTTCAGGGGCAGGGGATAAATTCTTGGATAAGAGGCATCTCTTGAGAAATGACAAGTGACTGTCTGGTTAGAGCTGAGCTGGGCTGAGCCAAGCTGAAGAAAAGGTAGAGAGAGGCCTAGGGATAGTTCAAGTGAGAGGGATGATAGTGGTACAGACAATGCCTTCCGTAATTAAAGTTTCATGGAAGGATCATAGACATCTCCACTATCTCCTGTGAAATAGGTTTGGGGCGGGTAGGAATGAACAAGAGTCTTCCTAATGCCCCTTCACCTCAGCCCACATTCCCCTCATTCTGGGTCTTAAACTGGGAAAGTTGGGAGACAGTAGCCAAGCTGACTGGCTTGTCTAGCCTAGTAGCTTGCCCTTCCCTGTTGTCTCTGTTCCTACTGTGCCTTTAAATCTAAGTGCTGGCAAAGGAGGTGCTAATAGCTGGGAAGTGGAGGTAGGAGAGTAGACAGCTCTGGCTACCTTTCCTTTCTCTATGCCTCGAGCCCTGCTGGTTTCCTAAGTTCTTGACAACTTGGACTGGCTGAGCTTCATGAATTTCCTTTGCTCTTTCCCATCTCAAACCCTGGTTTTAAGGTTAAATTGCAGGGTGCAAGGTTCTAAGCCCCTAATGAATGGAAATATACTATGCACAAGACCGAGTTGGAAAAGAGAGTTTAGTCATGTTTCAGTCTTGTCCAAGTGACCCCATTTGTGGTTTTCTTAGCAAAGTTACTGGAATGGTTTACTGTTTTCTTCTCCAGATCATTTTACAGATGAGGAAACTGAGGCAAACAAGATTAAGGGACTTGCCCAGGGTCACACAGCCAGTAAGCGTCTGAGGCTGTATTTGAACTCAGGAAGGGGAGTCTTTCTGACTCCAGGCCCAGAATTCTATGATTAAATCCTGATTTTGCTTTTTACTAACTGTGTGACCTTAAGTAAGTGACTTAAATTTTCTGGGCCTCAATTTCCTCATCGGTAAAATTAGGGGGATTGAATTGGATCACCTCTAAGGTCCCTTCCAGCTAAACTATAGGATTATATCATCCAGAGATAAATTTAGTGGGTAACCCAAGAGGCTGTTTCTCCCAGAGTAACCCCTTAGCTTCTGGATGAAGACCTTAATTTGAAAGGTTAGCTGAGTCAGATAGCACTGATCTTTGATCTTAGGAGAAAATCAGAACAAAATCTGGTGGAGACAAGGTATTAAAAAACTCGATTGTATTTGCCAAGGCCTAGGCTGAAAAAGTGAGGCACTATGCTTGGATCATACTAAATGTGGTGGTTGTGGGGAGTGAGGCAGTGAAGTCACTAGAATTAGAATTATCTAGCTAGAAAGGCTCTTAGAGATCATCTAGCCTAACCCTTCTGCCAGCATCACCAGCCTCCATTTTCCAGACGAGGACACTGAAGTCTAGAGAGGGGAATCCATATGCAAAACTCAAACGTGGAGTTAATAGCAGAAGTGATATTAGAATTCAAGTCTCTTAACCCTCAGTCCACTATTCTTTCCATTAAACCACTTTATCTCTCTAAGATCTCTGAGAAAAGGAGGTTAAATTTCCTCCCTTCCCCCTCCCTGCTGTCTAGGGATGGGAGAAGGGGAGGATGTCTTTGTCCAGTTGCTCAACTTGGCTCAGGTCAGCTCAGTTCTCACCAGGGAGCAACCTGTCAGGGAAGTTCAGGTATTCCGCAGGATATGCTTCTTATCCCAGAATTCCTCCCATAGGCTCTTGATTTCTCTCCTGAGTCCCTGGCTTCCCCTATAATTCCCAAGGGCAGGTCAGTCCACCCCACCTAGCTCAGAGTTACTCAGATCAAGCAAGCACATTTTTAGAAGATGAAAGTCACCCACTCCCTCTGCCTGTGGGACTGTGGATCTATGGCCTGAATCTCCTGTGCAGAATCAAGCAGGCAGCACAAACTAATTCCCCTTCCATGTTGCTTCTCAAGTCCCCTTCACTCAAACCAGACTGTTCTCCTATATTCCTTTAAGGTCCAAGACTTTCAGCAGGGCTCTGCCAGACTCTACCCAAGTGGTTTGAGTGTCTGTCTGATTTGGGCTAGGCAAGTGGCAAACAGAGGAGAGAATAATAGAAAATATTTATACATCATGTTAGTAGTTTACAAAGTGCTTTTTATTTAGAGCATCACATTTGATTGTCCTAATGACTCCCTCACTCCTACCCCACCCCCAGGTGATAGATCAGACATTATTATTCCCATTTTAGATCAGGTCCCTGAGATTCTGAGAGGCTGAAGGCCATTCAAGTAGGAAAAATCACAAGTAAGGCAAGTAGAGAAATTAGGACCCCCAAGTTTTTGACTTCAAGCCCAGTACCCTTTCAGTCATACCGTATTAAGACAGAAAGGACTTTAGACATTGTCTCTTCTGAACCTGTCATTTTCAAGTGAGGCACACCACTAAAGCAAACTATAGAAAAGATGGGTCTGTGGTCCAGTGGAAAGAACCCTGGCTCAAGAGTTGGAGGAGGTGGGGTCAAACTGCCACTCTCATGTTTGATAGACTATAAGCTCCTTGAGGGCAGGGACAGCTAACTTCAGTTTTACTTTTATATACTCAGTGTACATAGTAAGCACTTAATAAATGCCTGCTGACTGATTTGTGACCTCTAAAATTCGGACATTGGACTAGATGGCTGCCAAGGTCCCTTCCAGCTCTATGACTTTAAGTAAGGTAGGATGCCTGGCTTCTGCCTGGAGTCTAACCAAGCTGGAGGGAAGCCCTCTCACCCTGAAAATGGAATCACAATGGGGGAATAGAGCCCTGGGGCTGATGGCCAAAAAAACCTGGAAAAGGAGACCTCTGTTGTCCCTTTCCAGCCCTGAGACTGCAATGGTCTATGAATGTTTCCCATTCAGCTTCCTTTCCCCTTTGTCTCCTCTTTCCTTTTTCCCTCCTGTGAACATTCTTGTTCCACTGACTTATTTCCTCTGCATGTGTTGAAGCAGAAATTGCAGGGACTTCCTCCCTATTTGCCTCACTTCAGGCCAGCCTCTAGAGCCCACTAGCCTGTATGAAGGTCTAATGGGGAGAGGCCCAGCACGAAGGATCCGGTCAGAGCAAGGGCTGAAAATAAGAAGGAGCAGGTGGGGAGCTGGCCTGTTTGGGCCAGTATTGAATGGGCCCTGGGAATCCTGAAGCTCCCTTTTGTGTTCTGCCACAGTTTGGGGGAGGAACAAGTGAGGTGTCCCCTAGACCTCTTTCTCTCTTCCCTTTTTCCTCTCTCTCTTATCACTTCTTTGCTCTAGTTTCCTGTGTTTGGGACACATCCCTGGGAGTGTTTGGAGAAGGCTGACTGGGCTGGGCTCAAAAGGATCCCCAGCATCCTTTGCTCCCTCCTGGGTCACCAGGGGAGTTCGGAGTGAGTGACAAAGAAAGGAGATTACAGATCAGAAGGTTGGGGACTCCAGAGGGTGACCTCCAAACATAAGGAAGGTGACTTTCAGCTCCAGGCTAAACTGAGTCACAAGAAGATTTGCTTTATTTTAATATCACATTTGTAAAGCACTTAGCACGGTGCCTGGCACATAGTCGATGCTTAATAATGTTCCCTTCTTGTCCCTTCCCTCCTACCTCAGTCTGTAGAGGAATGCCAAGTAGGGAGTTTTTAGGCTCGTGGGTAGTGGTGGTGTTGGAAGGACCCACAAAGGTCAGTCATCCAGCCCATTCCTCTTTGTCTGAGTGGCACTCTTCCTAAAGCAGAACAAGCAGGTTCTGAAATATTCCTGGGAGAAGAGTGCTGCCACTTCCCTTGGCTATTCTCCCACTCCCTCCAAAAGCCTTATAGCTCAGCTCCTAAATGCTTGATGGGGGAGGGGGAAAATAAGCCTTCCTGTCCCAGTGACTTTCTTCCAGAGAGCTCTTCCTCCCCATCCCCATTGCCATTCATCCTTGGAGAGAGCAGTGAGCAACAGGACCTGTTCACAGGCATCACCCCGTGGGGTGGCGGACGGCTGGTGAGATGGAGGCACTGGAGTGGGGGAGGGAAGAGTAGGGAGAGCCATAGGAAGAGACTGGCTTCTGCCTAAGGGTGTTCCAAACCACTAAACCCTTGGATTCTTCTTAAGGTATAAATGCAGAGTGTTGGAGAGAAGCCAGGCAGCCAGACAGATTCCTAGTCTTAAAGATGAGGACGAGTGCCCAACAATGCTGTCTTGACCAACCCTGTGCTGGAAGCTAAAAATGGTATCCCACATACTTTCTTGGCAGTGCCAGCATGTGTATGTTGCCTGCCTATGACTCAAATCAAATCACCAACTTGTTCTCCCTCCCCTCCCGGGGAGTTTCCCTGCTCCAAGCCTTCCTCGGATTGTTCACTTCAGATTAAGTTCCTAGGTCTCTTCCTTTATCTCTCCTTTTTTTCTGTCTCAAAAAGTACACTGGGCCTAACATGACTCAAGGCCCTTTTCATTATGGACATGGCTATTGATCAGTTAGTCAACTGTCCAAATGTCTTCCTTCGGAGGCTCAACAGAGAGGGAGCCATGAGAGAGGGAACAGGGTCCCTCTGATTTGAGGAGGTGATAGAGGGAGTTTAGAGGTGGAGGCCAAATGAAGTCTGGCCAGAGGAGCATTGGGAATAGGAATGCTGGGAATATACTCTTGACTTGCTGTATCGTCTTGGACAAGAGACAGGCTCCTCGGACCTCCATCCTGCTATAAAGCAGATAGAAGGTTAGGTAGGTAACCTTTTGATTCTGCTCTCTGCCTCACTTCCTTCCCTTTCTCTCCTGCCCCATTCACCTCCCACCCTTGACACAGAGGGTGTATTTAATTTATACAAAGCTTTAAGTATCATAAAGCTAGGCCTTCAAAGCAACCCTCTGCGATAGATTTTGATAGTAAGTTATGGCCATTTTACTGATGAGCAAACTGAGGCTCAGAGAAATTATAGGACTTGCTCAAGGCAGAGCCTGATTTTGAATCCTGCTCTCCTTACTCCAAACCCAGCCTCTTCTCTGCCTCTCAAACCTCGATTTCCTCCTCAAGCCAAAGCTATTTTCATCTCACAGGCAGCTAGGAGTACTCATTCCACAGACCCAGCTGTCCAGACAGGGGGAGATTTGGCTGGGATAGCTAGGTTACCTAGCTGCTGTCGGTCACTGCCCGTCAGCTCTGCCACCCCTGATTATGATGCCAGTCGGGGTGAGATTGCAGCAGGTTAGCTTGACAGATGGCCAGAAAGGAAGAGGTAGGTACTGGCAAGTGGATTTGGTCAGGGGGATTGTGGCCAGCAGTCACTGAGTGTCTGGAAGTAGGGCTGAATTTTGAGTTTCCCTGCCCCGATTTGTCGGGGACAGTTATTTTAAAATAATAAGAATTCAGAGCTAAAGCGACATTGGAGATCACTAGTCTTCCCCTTCATTTTTTAGATGGGGAGGATAAGTCTCAAAGAGAAGAAAACTCGTTCAAGATCACAGAGGCAATAAGTAACAGGTTTTTAAACCCATCTCTTCTGACCCTCAAATCTTTAATCTTCTTCCCACAAGACTATTTTGCACCCTGTACTAGGCACAGTGGGAGGGGGAGGAGGGGAGGTGTAGAGATGAGGATAACAGAAAAGTAAGATACAATATTAGGTCACTGATTCTAGAGACCTTGTAATTTAAGTAAGCAGAAAGATAGGCCCATGTTTAAATAACAAACAACATAAGGCTTGTATGATAAATGCCTAATGAATTGAACAGTCAGGCTGGTAGGATTTGAGAGGAAGGGGGGGGTGTGGCTCACTAGAAACCCTTGCACACATTCAGAGGCAGGTCCCCCTCCTCTCCCCATGGCATTTACCTCAGGCAGTAAGCCCATGGGATGGACTCCCTCCTCCTCGTGTTATTTTTGTTTTTATTTTTATACGCTGATATACATGTTGTTTCTCTTGATAGAATGAATATTCCCCTTGAGGGAAGGGGACTGCCCCATTTTTGTCTTTGTTGTATTCCTAGCCTCTAGGACAGTGGCTGGAACTGAGTCAGTGCCTAATAAATGCTGGCTGGTGACTGGCCCATGTCATTGTTCTGGTTAGAGATTCCATCCCAAACCTCCTAAGGAGCAGTCAGATTAACTCATTATTGGCTCTGATATTTTATGATTCTAACTCAGTCTGGGTTTTACTTTATCCATCTGCACTCTGGGGGTAATCCTTTCTTCTCTCAGGAACAGAATAAGGTACGAAAGGGATCTAGTTCCCAAGAGTATTTATGTCACCCTGCTGTCCCTAAATACTGAGGGGGTCCTGTGTATAGAGCATCATGGCAGCTGAGAGTGGGAGACATCGATGAAGAAACAGAGGCCCTGCTCTCAAGGAACTTTAAATGTATTGGGATGAAAAGGCATTCTTGAAAATACATGTGGCAATAGCAATTCCAGATCTTAAATTGTATTATAAAGCAGCAGTCATCAAAACTGCTTGGTACTGGCTAAGAAATAGGGAGGTAGATCAGTGGAATAGGTTAAATATGCAACACACAGTAGTCAATGACTATAGCAATCTATTATTTGATAAACCCAAAAACCCCAGCTTCTGGGATAAGAACCCACTCTTTGAAAAAAAACTGCTGGGAAAACTGGGAAAGAGTATGGCAGAAACTAGGCATAGACCCAAATCTCACACCATATACCAAAATAAAGTCAAAATGGGTTCATGACTTAGATATAAAGGCTGATACCATAAGTAAACTGGGAGAACAAGGAATAGTTTACCTATCAGATCTATGGAGAACAGAAGAATTCATGACCAAACAGGAGATAGAGAACATTATGAAAAGCAAAATGGATAATTTTGATTACATTAAATTGAAAAGTTTTTGCACAAAGAAAGCCAATGCAACTAAGATTAGAAGGAAGGTAGAAAATTGGGAAAAATTTTTACAACCAGTCTCTCTGATAAAGGCCTCATTTCTAAAATATGTAGAGAATTAAGACAAATTTATAAGAACACAAGCCATTCCCCAATTGATAAATGGTCAAAGGATATGAACAGACAGTTCTCAGATGAAGAAATTAAAGCCATCTATAGTCATATGAAAAAATGCTCTAAATCGTTATTGATTAGAGAAATGCAAATCAAAACAACTCTGAGGTACCACATCACACCTATCAGATTGGCCAACATGACAAAACAGGAAAATGATAAATGTTGGAGAAGATGTGGGAAAATTGGAACACTAATACATTGTTGGTGGAGTTGTGAAATGATCCAACCATTTTGGAGAACAATTTGGAACTATGCCCAAAGGGCTACAAAAATGTGCATACCCTTTGATCCAGCAATAGCACTTCTAGGGCTATATCCCAAAGAGATCAAACAAATGGGAAAAGGACCCACATGTACAAAAATATTCATAGCAGCTCTTTTTGTGGTGGCAAAGAATTGGAAATTGAGAGGATGCCCATCAATTGGGGAATGGCTGAGCAAGTTGTGGTATATGAATGTAATGGAATACTATTGTGCTATAAGAAATGATGAACAGGCTGACTTCAGAAAAACCTGGAAAGACTTATATGGTCTGATGCTGAGTGAAGTGAGTAGAACCAAGAGGACTTTGTACACAATAACAGCCACGTTGTGCGATGACTAATATTGTTAAACTGAACCCTTCTCAGCATTACAAGGATCTAAGACATCTCCAGAGGCCTTGGGATGGAAAATGCTGTCCACATCCAAAGAAAGACCTATGGAAGTCGAACCACTATCACTTATTTTTACCTTCTGTTGAGTTTTGTTTCATCTTTCTGATGGTTCCTCCTATTAATTTTAATTTTTACTTACAACTTCACTAATATGAAAATATGTTTAATAGGAATGTAAATGTAAAACCTATATCAGATTGTGCACCGTCTTGGGGAGGGTGGGGGGCAGGAAGGGGGAGAAAAATTTTCAACTCAAAACCACATGGAAGTGATTGTTGATAAATCAATAAATTAATAAAATTGGGGAAAAAAAAGAAAATACACATGGCAAGTCCCCATAGCAACATCTGGCAACACTAAGGAGCAGGATGGGCTAGACAGGAGGTAGACCTGGATTTGTGTCCCAGTCTGGCCACTCACTTTGGGCCAGTCAGTTATCTCTTAACCTCAGTGTCTTATCAGTGAAATGGGCAAGATCATTTTATTTGTGCCTTCCTGCCCCCACTGGGGCAGGGTCTTCAGGATCAAATGAGATCACAGAATGAGAGCTAGAAGAGATGAGTCCAATCTGTATCTGAGCTGGAATTTCCTCTACAAGAATCACCTCTTCCCCCCCCCCACCACAGAATGTAAGCTTCTTGGGGCAGGGACTGTTTTGTGTTTTGTCTTTGCCTTCCCAATAAATCCCTGCTAAATTCCATTGAACTGGTATTTCCCACAGTGGTCAGCTTCTTCCTCAAGACTTCCAGTGATGATGGGAAAGGCAGTAGGCAGCTCCATTTGGTAGGAAATCTTCCTTTACATCCAGTCTAAATGTGTCTCTCTTCAATGTCTCTTGCTCCTGATTCTGCCCTCTGGAGACAAGTCAAACAAACCTAATCCATTACTCCTTCTTGACACTTCTTTAGGTAGTTGAAGACAGCATCACATTCCCTTCAATTATTCTCATCTCCCAAAGGGACTAAACATTCCCAGTTCCTTCAGTCCCCAGATATCATGGTCTCCAGTCTTAACATCCTGGCTGCCATCTTCTGGACCAATCTGTCAATATCCTTCCTAAAAGGACACGTGTAGATAATGGGTGTGCAGTGTAGTATAACCATTAAGTTGCACTTATTAGGGAAACCTGAGTCAGGTGGAATTAGTCTGAGAAGGCTTCCTGGAGGGGATGAGTGTTGAGCAAGGAAGGGAGGGACGAGGCTCAGCTGGAAAGAATGTACAGCCCTACGCAGATGAAGGGACCCAGAGCAGGTGGAGACAGCTCTGTCTGCTCACACCCACTGGAAAGCCTCCAGTTTTTGCCTGAGTTGGTGTCTTGGGATTGAGAGCATAATGGCGTCTCCTCCTACCTTACCCTGGACCCCCTCACCTCCGTGGCCCATTCCTTGTCTGTCAGCTGCTGACTGGCCTTTGTCTGCTCCTTGGCATTGACAGACCTTTCGTGTGACCTTTTGGTGCTTTTTCCTCTTGTCTGGCTGTGAAGGCTGTCTGCTCTTTGAGGGCATTAACAGGGCACCCATTAAGATGCCGGCTGAGGCCCAGCTGTCACCAAAGCATCCACAAATACTCTAACCTTGGCCCAGGGGAGACCACCTTAGTTTGGTGGAAGCAGGGAATGAGGGCAGCCCCAAGCGTATGTAAGATGAGTGTGGACGTTTTTGGAATCGTAGTTTGTCAGAATGCAAAGACCAAGGAAGGATTCTCAGCATCGAGTCTATCAGATGCACTGGCAGTTGGAGATGACCTAAGAGGTTTTTAGTTGAACGCCTTCGTTTTACAGATGAGGCGGCTGAGACCAGAGAGGACAAGTGACTGGCCCCAAATCACCGTTAGACTGTGGAAGCATCAGGCCTGAAGCCTGGGTCTCCCAATTTCCCATCCTCCACTCTTTCCATCATGTCATGCTGCATCATGTCTGAAGCTGAGCCTGTTACTGAGGAATGGGGTTAAATGACCTCCAGAGGGCCAGCTAAGTCACTGGACAGTGTCCATTTTCTTAGTCTGCGGCTGAATCCACTCTGTGCTCTCAAAGTACATGTTACTCTCCCAAGCTACCAGGTCTGCATAATTATAATCATAATCATTCACTACTTACCTTACACCAACCTTTAAGGTTTATAAAGTGTTTTCATTACTTTTACAAGGAGATGGGTGAAGGGCACATGATTGGGGGTCAGGGGACCCAGGTTTGCATGCTAGCCTTGCCTTTTATACTTAACTTCTCTAAGGCTCAATTTTCCCACCTGTGAAATAGGGTGAAATAATGCTTGCATTCCCCACCTCACAAGACTGTTGTGAGGAGGATGCTTCAGAAACCCTGAAGCCTTGTAGAAGCAGGCTCTAGTTAGTAAGACCCTGAAGCAAGAAAAGGCTTGAGGACTCTGAGCCTGAGAAGGCCATGTAGTACCCAGCAAAGAACATTATACCTGGAGAGTGAGAATTTGTGGTAAAGTTCCAGGCCCAGCTCTGTTATCTACTAGATGTAAGACCAAGTCAGTCTTCCCCATGCCTCAGTTTCCTCATCTGTAAAATGGGGGTAGTAATAGTTTTTAAATCTTTGTTGATACCTTTTGTTTTTACATCCTCTTCATTGCCAATATTTCCCTTCCTCCTCCCCAATCTAGAGAGCCATCCCTTATAACAGGCAGCTAAATGGTATGTTCCCTAAAGTGCATTGCAGTCAGGAAGACCTGAGTTCAAATTCTGTTTCAGACCCTTATTAGCTGTGTGACCTTGGCCAAGTCAGTTAATTTCTCTGCTACAGTTTCCTCATCTGAAAAATAAGGATAATAAAAGTACTGATGTCTCAGGATTGTTTTAACGATAAAATAAGGTAATACATAAATACTAGCTATTATATTATGTGATGTCATGTTATATATTATGTTATATTTTATCTATCATATCATATATTATTCCAAGAATATGCAACTCTCATTATGTGTGGTTGAAGTTGCCCTCATTCCTTACTTCCACCAAATGAATTATTTTTATTTTTTAAAAAAACCTTTTTTTTTACAAATAACAAAAAAAGGAGAAAAACAGTTCATCAAAATTAATACGTCAAGCATAGCTGACAGTTTATGAAGGGGTCCACACACATAATCCCCTACCTCTGCCAAGAAGAAAGGGGGTTTAGTCTTTCTTTGAGGTCAAGCCCTATCATTATATTTAGATTGCATTCGATTCCATCGGGTTGTTTTTTCACTTAACAACGTTGTAGTCGTGTATATTGTTTTTCTGGTTCTTCTTACTTTACTTTGCATCAGTTCATCCAGGTCTTTTTTTGTGTGTGTGCTTCTCTGAATTCTTCATATCCGTCATTTCTTATGGCATAATAATATGCCATAGTAACACTTTTACTCCCTGTCTCCTCAGGTTTGTTGTAAAGAGACACATTTTGTAAAGTGTAAAGAACTATACAGGGAATAGGGATCAGCTTATTACTATCTTAACCATAGCCTCAAGTCCCAGTTCTGGACTTTGGGTTGGTCCCATTTGCCATCCCAGACTACTTGGTCAATAGTGATGCCTCACCTTGAGCATCAGAGTTTGCCCTCTGACATTCCAGCTTCCTAAGCCACCAGCTTCCCATCTCCTGATTGCTACATAATTCCCAAATCCGAGTATATTTTTGTGTATAGGTTTATTTACAAGAAGAAAAAAAATCATCCATACAATACAAATGGAACCACAGTGCAGAAAAGAACATCTGACCATGAAATGCACCCTAATCATAATAGCTGACATTCGTACAGCCTTTGAAAGTTTGCAGAGCACTTATATTACCATATTTGATCTTCACAATAATCCTGAGAAGTGAATACTTACAGGTATTATCCCCATTTTACAGTCCAGGAAACTGAGGCCCAATGAAGTAAAATGGTCTAGTGATCTCATAAGCTCGGTAACTCTACAATCCTTCAGGGGCTTGCCTAGTGTGGCAGAAAGAGGACTACCTTGGAGTCAGAGAACCTCGGTGCTGCTCTATTACTTACAACCTGTATGATTGCTGCAAAGTCACTGCCCTCTCTAGGCCTTTCTAGCTAGACCAGTCAGCCAGCATTTATTGAGCACCTGCTATGTACCAGTCATCATGCTAAGGACTAGGAATACAAAGACAAAAATGAAACAGTTCCTGCCCTGAAGGAGCTTATGTTCACTCGGAGGAGAAAAAAAATGTAGGTATATAATATTACTTGTGTGAGGTCCCAGTTCATTTTGCAGGGCCAGGGTTCAGCCAAAGATCTTGTGACTCCCAGTTTGGTGCTTTTATTCACTGTACTTTGCTATGCATGGCATGAGTAGTTTGGGGTCAAATATTGACACCCTATGGCACTAGGAGCCCTAGCAGCACAAGTGAACTAGGAAAGAAACATTTATTAAGCACTTACATACAGTATGTTAAGCACTTTACAAATTTTTATCTCATTTGAGCCTTACAGGGATGTAGGTGCTATTATTATGCCCATTTTACAAATGAGGAAACTGAGGTAGTCAGAAGTTGTGAGGTGCCCAGCTAGTAAGTGTCTAAGGCTGGATTTGAACTCAGGTCTTCCTAAGTCCAGGCCCAGTGCTATATCCACTGAGCCACCTAGCTGCCTCCAAAAGTGCTACGTAAGTCTGACTTATTTGTAGGATGCTGGTGTTCCTGGCTTTCATTTTTTTTTTTTGTTGGGGGGAGGTGGTTTCCTACTGCCCCAATGTCTTCACTATTCAAGATAGATCTTAAAACTAATAAAAAATTTCCTCCCTATGTCAGCCATCCGATAAACATGTATTCGGCGTCTACTATGTGCCAGGCATAGGGGAAGGATGGGGGAAAGCTCTTCCAGGTGTGGAAAACTGGGGGGACAAATTCAATTCATTTCTACAAGCATTTATTATGCACCTACTTTGTGTTTGTTACTGTGCCCGAGGAGAGAAAGAAAAGAAATGAAAAGTCCCTGGCCTCAGAGAGTTTCCATTCTCCTGAAAGGTAAGGAGTGTGGGAAACCATGGGGAGTTTTCCTGGCCTTGGGAATGAGTGTTAGCAAGAGAAGAGAAATGCGTTCGTAATGAATAAGGATGCTCCTGAGTCCAGTGCAGGGAAACAAACTGGGACAGCCCTCATTCAGGTTTGGATCCCTGAGGACTGAGGGCCGTTGCCCTGGTGGCCATCCAGCTCAGCAGAGGCCAGTGCCCTGGCGGGTTGCTTGCCTGGGTGCTAGCCAGCTGACGGGCATGCCTTTGGGTCACAAAGCCTTTTCTCATCTCATTCCTCAGCCACCTGAAAGACCCGAGGCTGGCTTCAGCCTCCTGCCCTTCCCCTCCCCCACCCTCACCTTCCTGCTGTTTTTCTCACAGCATCAGCCGGCCAAGGCCCAGCTGTAGAGGATCTATCCCTTCCTGAGGCCAAGTTACTCACTCATTGCCACCTCCCAAGATCCTGTTGCTTGCCGATTTGTTGATGGAGCATCAGATTTAGCAGCCAAAGGAGAGAGAGGTTACGGGGAGGAGGAGAGGAAGGGTCAGCAACTGTGGGGAGGTGGGGAGGATGGGGAAAGGGAGGGAGGAGAGAAGCTATCTCACCACCTGGTTTCCTCTTGCTCTGAGCTCCCTCCCTGGAGTCCTAATGCTGAGAACACTGCCGGGAAATCTCCTGTTGATGGGATGAGCTGGGCAGGGCGGTGAGACATCATTTCCTTGAAGAAGCTGTTACCCAAGGGTGCCATCCTGACATTGTGCCCCTAGACCTAGTGCTAGCTGCCATTGGAGTAAATCAGGCTGACTTCTATTGAGTTGGAGACCAATGCCCCTCGGGCAGTACTCTATCATAGATATTAGGAAGTGGTATGCTGGCCACTTTGTGTGTGTGTGTGTGTATACACACACAAACGTGTATATATACAGATATACACACATATGTATATGTATGTATATGCACATATATACATATTTGTATGTATATGTATATATATGCATGTCCTTCCCTCAGAATTTAAGCTCCTTCATGACCAGAGCTGACTTCTTGAATATTGGGCAGCTAGATGGTGTGGTGGATAGAGTAATTCACCTGGAGACAGAAAGACCCGAATTCAAATGTGACCTCAGCTGTGTGACCCTGGACAAGCCAATTTTGTCTGTCATGGTTTCCTCATCTCTAAAATGGTGATAATGATAGCACCTCCCTCCTCCTAGGGTTGTTATGAGGATAAAATGATATAATATTTGAGAAGCTCTTTGCTAACCTTAAGGTGCTATAGAAATACTAGTTATCATGATTAAAATGATTATTCTTTGTCATTTTACAATTGAGTCGAAGCCCAGAGGACACATGTGAATAGTACGAGATAAAACTAGAAACATTAGGTGGTGCCAGATTGTAAAGGGATCTGAAATGATGTAGGGAGAGGGGTTTTCTGTAACACTAATTGTGTGTTTCAAGATCATTTATTTATTCATTTAAAACATAATGATTGAGCACCACTAGGCACAGGGAAGATTCATTGCTAAGGAGGAAATAGAGAGAGGACAGAAACCCAAAGGTTTTTATAATCTAGTTTTTTGGTTTGTTTTTTTTTTAATTTTTAAAAAATTTTGTTAGGCAATTGGGGTTAAGTGACTTACCCAGGGTCACACAGCTAGTAAGTGTTGAGTGTTTGGTCTGAGGCTGGATTTGAACTCAGGTCCTCCTGACTTCAGGGCTGGTGCTCTATCCACTGAGCCACCTAGCTGCCCCCCCCCCCATAATTTAGTTTTGATAATGGAATAGAATAGGAACTGGATCTGTGATTTCACTGGTGTTAGGGAACTCTGGGGCAGCTAGGTGGTGAAGTGGTTGAGGTACTGGCCCTGGAATCAGGAGGACCTGAGTTCAAATCCACCCTCAGACATTTACTAGTTGTAACCCTGGGAAAGTCACTTTACCCTGTTTTCCTCAGTTTCCTTATTTGTAAAAGGAGCTAGAGAAGGAAGTGGAAAATTACTCCAGTATCTTTGCCAACTAAACCCCAGATGGACTCATGGAGAGTTGGACTCTGAACAACAACTAACAGATCCATGGTAGACAGAGGGAGATCGCCCCCCAAAGCAAAGGCCTGTGGGAAGGATATTCTCTGTCTCTCTCCAGGTGAAGGGAAGGAACTAAAATGGCCTGGAGTCCTCATGTCGAGTCCTTCTGAGTCCTCCAGTCAGCCTGGTTTCCAGGAACTGGTGGGAATGTGTGATAAGATGGGACCCAGGTCAAACCTCCAAGTAGTAAGTCCACTTTTGAACAACCTTCTACTACTGCCTTTATCCAATAGGGAAAAATAGAGGATTTTTCTTGGTTTGGGGTTTTGAGTTGGTTTTTTTTAATTTGTCCTACATAGTAGCCTTCCACTCCCCACCTCACCCCCACCCACACACCTTTTGCTTTTTTTCTGGGACTTACTCGTCCTCTGATAGTGTCTCTTCGTGATCATAGATTCAGATCTAGAATAGCCATCAGAGGTCATTTGGTCCAATCCCCTCATTTTACAGATGTGAAAACTGAGGCCTATAAGTGACTTGTCCAAGGTCTTATAGATAGTAAAGAGTAGAGCCGAGACTTCAGCCAATGATCTCAGATTGACTCCAGATCCAGAGTGCTTGTTTTGTTTTGTTTTGGTTTTTTTCTGCATCCTGCTGCCCTTCAAGAATGAAGGAATTTTCAACTAGTGATGTCTGGGTGTGACTGATATACAAATGGGTAATTAGTGGGCAGGAGTCCTGAAGCTAGGCTGATTTGGCTTAATTTATTCATTAAGTTCTTTATCTTTCCAATCTGGGTGTCCCATAGGATTGAGAATTCCCTCAGTCTTTCGTGCCTGGTAAGGCCCTCATTGCCACCTGTCAGGACCCCTCCATAGGTCTTTCCACCTCCTTTCTCTTCCCCCTCCAATCTGCCCTTTATGCTGCCCCCACCATGGAGTGGTGAGAAGAGCTTGGGACTTGGAGTAGGAAGGCAAGGAAATGAGTCCCCACTCTGCCTCTTACCATGTACCCTGGGTGAGTTGCTTCACAGCTCTGGGCCTCAGTCTTAATGACAGAAAATTGCCACTCCACAACCTGGAGCTGCGTATTTTTGGGGTGAGTCAAGTGGAATGTCCCCAAAAGCTTTGGGGTGAAAGTAGTTCACTGCCTGTGGGGCACCATTGCTTCATGCCAAGACTGCCTTATTCGTAATCTTCCCAGATCCTAGTAATCAATCAACAAAAGCTTTTTAGGATCCTTGCCCCCTCTCCTGCTTACACATCACCCTTCCCCCTTCTCCTGGGTAGGTTTCATGATGATGATGATGATGATGATGATAACTGACATTTAAATTGTGCTTCAAAGTCTTAAAAACTAGGGGCAGCTAGGTGGTACAGGGAATAGAGCTCTGGCCTTGGAGTCAGGAGGACCTGAGTTCAAATCCAGCCTCAGCCACTTACTAGCTGTGTGACCCTGGGCAAGTCACTTAACCAATCGCCTCAGCAAAAAGTAAAAGCAAAACAGCAACAAAGCCTTAAAAACAATTTAAATTTATCTTATTGGAGCTTCCCAATAACTCTTTTGAGAGTAGGGACTAGGGGCAGCTAGGTGGCACAGTGGATAGAGCTCTGGCCTTAGAGTCAGGAGGACCTGAGTTTAAAACCCGACCTCAGACACTTGACACTTACTAGCTGTGTGACCCTGGGCAAGTCACTTAACCCTGATTGCCTCACCAAAAGGCCAAAAAAAAAAAAAGAGAGTAAGGACTAGGAATGTTGTTATTCCTACTTACAGATGACAAAACTGAGGCTGAGAGATTAAATGACTTGCCCATTTGTCTGATAGCTAGTAAACATATCAGAGGTAGGATCTGATGGCTGGTTTCTCTGACTCCATGCTGTTCATCAAATAATTCTACCTTAGTGAAAGAGTTTGTTGTTTTTCAGTCATGTTTGACTCTTTGTGACCCTATTTGGGGGTTTCTTGGCAGAGATACATGACTGGCTTACCATTTCCTTCTTTAGGTCATTTGACAGATTAGAAAACTGAGGCAGACAGGGTGAAGTGACTTGCCCAGGGTCACACAGCTAGTAAGTGTCTGAAGCTGGATTTGAACTCAGGAAGATGAGTTTTCCCAACTCCAGGCCAGGCTTTCTATGTGCTTTGCCACCAGGCTGCCCTCCAAGCATTAGAATTTCCCAGAAGCAGCCTACTCATCCAGGTTGGCCACGGTGGCCTTTACTGCATGGGGCTGACTATTGGCATGGAGTGGTAGTGAGACTTGGTCCTGGCACCCCTTCTCCCCATTTCAGTCCCGACGGTGTGTGTCAGGCTAGGATGAGCCAATGGAGGGACTGGGCGTGAGGGCAGGGGAAGCGGGTAGGATTCTATCAGAGACGCCATTGGTTTTCGGCTGGTGGTCTGGAGCCAGGATGTGAGAAGAGCATTTAAAGGGTCTTGCCCAAAGATAAATGGAAACTGGCAGAGACCAATCAGTTCAGCATTGTTAAGTGCCATACCTTGTGGTCTCAAGTCATCAGTTAGGATCTAAATACCAAATCCAGTGATTTTTTTCCCAGGGCCCATCCTCCTTGAACTCTTTGCAGTCTTTGACATTTCTTACCACCTTCTCATTCTGAGTACTGTCTCCTTCCTTGGGTTCTGAGGCACACTGTGTTCTCCTGTAATGGAGAGAACCCTGGACTTGAAATCATGAGACATATTACTTTGAATATGCTGCATGATCATAGGGAAGTCACTCACTGAGCCTCAGTCTCCCTATCTATAGAATAAAGATAATAATAGACTACTTCACAGTATTTAGGTAACATAACATAATTCACAGAAACAAAGTTGAGGTAAAACATGGTTCTTGTCTTCATACAGTACCTCATAAGTTGTTGCAAGAAAAGTATTCCATTTAGCTTGGCTCACTGGTCCTCTTCAAAAATGAAGGACAAACAACATTGCATTTAGCTTAAAGCTCTGTGTGCTGTGGTAGAAAGACTGGATTTTGGAGCTAGAGGACCCGTGCCTGGAATCCTAGCTCTGTAACATTGTCCAAGGTCACACAGGTAGTAACCAACACACCTTGGGCAAGTCACTTATTTTATCTGGGCTTTATGTTATGCCTCTTGCAAAATATAAGCGGGTTGGACCTGGTGACCTCTAGAAATCTGTGAGCTTTTGTGAGTTGCTGTTATTATGAGTCATCTTTACCCCATTTCTTCTTCTTCTTCCCAAATCATTAAGGTAATTATTCTTCCCATGTTCTGTCTCTCTTTAGTCCTCTGTTCTGTCAACAGTCTCATCTACTTCCCCAGCTTTAACCACACAATGACTGCCTAATCTCTATTGGCAACATCGACCTTCCTTGTGATCTATAGACTGCATCTCTGATGCATAGAGCTGCCTGTAGGACACCTCCTCCAGGCTCTGGAGCTCAACCACATGCTTGTAACTTTGAACATGATCTTTCTCTTCTGTTTTAGGGGAACCACCATTCACACGGTCTCCCATGTTCAAAGACCTTAGTGGCACCTTGGAGTTGTTCTAAGACTTCCTCCTCTTATTCAGTCAGTTACCAAGTCCAGTGCAGTATTTTCCCCGTTCTTTTCTCGATTCTCATGACCACCATTCTAATGCAGATCCTCATTGAAGGCCCTTGAAAAGTAACTATCTCTTCCCCCCTTCATTCTCCTCCAATTCTCCTTCTGCATTACCTATAGGAACCTTCCTCGTGAAAAGATCTGGTCACTTACTTCTCAGCTTAATTCCCATGATGGCTCTCATGATGTCTATCCATTGGACAGATTTCAAACTAGCATTAAAGACTCTCCGTAATACGACACACAACTTTACATTTTTTATAGTACTCTTTTCCTTGTAGTGTGACATCTAATCAAACAGAGCTGTTTGTGCTAGCCTCCTACTTATGCCTGACTTTTCCTCCCCCCACGCCTTTGTTTCTATGCTATTTCCTATGCCTGTGCTGCCCGTCTCCCTTTACCTACTGAATGCTTAGCCATCCTTTAAAACCCAACTCAAATGCCTCTTCTTTCAGGAAACTGTTCCCATCCCCATAGTCGGTAACGGTTTTTCCTCTCACATTCTGTATACAACACTTCTTTGGGCACATATATTGAGTGTGACCTGTGGTTGTCCGTGCCAGAAAACAATGATGAAAACGGGAACCACATCTCGCCTATCTATCACACTGTCCTGAACCCGGTAGAGGCAGTGGGGTAAATGTTGAATTGAAAATCTTTGGGCAAATTCCTTCTCTTCCCCATGCCTCAGTTCTTCTTTCTGAAACACGGAGCTAATTCATAGTTTGGAGGGAAGAGGTCAAGCAGGTTAACTTTTGTTTGAAGAAGATTTTTTAAAAAAACTGGCTTTTTTAAGAGACTCCACTGACTGACACAGAGCCTTTCTTCAGGGCTCCGGAAGCAAGAAACACCCCATATAAAGCCCTCTATATAAATCTGTGCATGGGATTACTCATTGATGACTGGAGAGACTGATTCCTCATCATTGTTTTCTCTCTAAAACTTCTCTTCGGTTGCAGAGATCTTTGTAAAGTTCTCATGCCTTTGTTCCCCTGAGCTTGTGTGTGTCTGTGTCGGAGTGTTTTATATGTATGAGATTAAAAAAAAAACTCTTCAAAAAAGCATCTAGGAATTATGTGAGGTGGGGGAGGGGCAGGAGCAGAGAGAAAAATGAGAGTTGGGGAGGCCAAGAAATTGCCATCAGCTGTATGGTAATTAGCAAGGTTGGGGTTAAGGTAAGGAAAGAGTTTCTAGGATGATGGAAGGCGACATTGTCTCTGGCATGGACAGCACCAACTCAATACGTTCTGGGTGTTTCAGAGTGGTGGTCCACCTTGGGCATGAGGAGGCTGCCCAGGAATGTTGGGTAAGTCTTTCAGAGGCAAGAAAAGGTCATCATTTGGAGAGGGACGACAGAATGCCAGGGGACCCTGGGACAAATACAAACTTGTCTTAGGAATGCTAATGGATACTCCATTACAGTAGGAAGGGCTAGGGCATTTGTCCTCAACTTTATCCTTTTACTGACATAATCATACTGTGTGACCTTAGGGAGGTCCCTTGGCCACTCTGTGCTCATGTTTTCCCTGTCACATGGGAATAATAATAATTTAAAAAATAGTGAAGGTTTGTGGATTGTTTATGCAATGCTCCCATTTTACTATGTGATCTCACTAATGGGGGCGCTCTTTCCACGATAGCCTATACAAATCATCTCATTATGTGCTGCTCTTGTCTCCATAAGGCTTCTATAAAGATTTCACTCAATTTGCTAGAGACCTCCCCCTAGGACTTTTCACATTACCTTTACCAGTGTGGCGCTCAGTCTGTCCGTCTGTTATCTTTTGCTTTCACTACATGACATGACATTTCATGGGTACCAATGGGACTCTGTCCATCTCTTTTCTTTTGCTTTTACTACACAATCAATCTGCCTCCTTTTCTGGGCACAATGTTTCTTGGTTGGTGTCTTCTAAGCTACCTGTCACACAGAAGTCTTCTTTGGCCATAAACTGAAGTCAGCTTCCATCCTCTGTATGTCTCCCCACTGCCCTTGTGTCATGCACGATTGTGATTCTCCTGAGATTGTAGAGTTTATGATTCACAGCCATATAGCATCCCACCTCCATCTCAACACGGTTGATCTTTAAGTTCTGTTTGTGGAAGAAACAGAGTTGGAAAAATAGTAATGTGTTGGTTTTTTTTAAATGAGTTTTCACATAAGGATGTAAATTGGGTTCCTCAAAATCTCTGAACAGTTTCCCCAATACTAGCCTTTTCTTTTCCACCTGCTTGATTTGAGGCCTGGCTCATTGTCCATTTGTAGAATTTGTCCAGAATATGTGTAGTGATAGGCTAACTCAGTGGGCTTCCCACCAACATGTCATAATCAGGACAGCTTCCTTACTGTTCCTCTCGCAAGACACTCCATGTCTCAGTTCTGGGCATTTTCTCTAGTTGCGTCCCATACCCACAATGCTCTCCCTTCTCATCTCTGCCTCCTGGCTTCCCTGGTTTCCTTCTAGTCCCAACAAAAATCCCACCATCTACAGGAAGGCTTTCCTGATCTGCCTTAATGTTAATGCCTTTCTTCTAAGACTATCTCCAATGTATCTTGTAGATAGATAGATAGATAGATTTAGATTTCTATATTTATGTATCTGTATGTATGTATAGATATAGATATAGATATGGATGCTATATATTTATATCTATACAGGATACATTGGAGATAATCTTAGAGGAAAGGCATATACATGTATCTGTCGAGATATAGGTATATGGATATCTTGATTTATCTATATATACATATCTATATATCTTATTTGAACCTAGCTGTTTGCATGTTGTCTCCTTCGTTAAGGCTGTGATCCCCTGGAGGACAGTAATCGTGTCTTTGGTCATTGTATGTCCAGTGCTTAACACAGTGCCTGGCATACAGTAGGTGCTCCATAAATGCTTGCTGACCTTACAATAGGCATCCTTCTTCTAAATGGCTTTTCCTCATAGATTGTTAGGCTTGTCTCTCTTTAGTGGTCAGGGATCTCATGGAGGAAGCCCTGCCCTATTCTGGAGCTTGAGACTAGCAGTGCATTGTCTTCCAAAAATGCCTGGAAGAACTCACCCTCTTTTTTGTTGTTATTCAGTCCTGCAGTTGAGTCTGACTCTGTCATGGACCACAGCAGACCAGGCCCTTCTCTCTTCCGCTATCTCCTGAAGTCCATCCAAGTCCATGCTTGCTGTTTCCATGACACTGCCCATCTATCTCATCCTCGGCCGTCCCCTTTTCCTTTTGCCTTCATTCTTTCCCGACACCAGGGGCTTTTCCAGTGAGTCTCATCTTCTCATTATGTGGCCACATTTACCATCTTTAGAGAATCCTTTTTCCATCTGGATTCTGCCCAGGACCTCCCTGTCTTTGTCTTCCATGAAAGTGACAAATACCTCAGTGAGTAGCCACCTCCCTGTTGTGTCCCTTGCTCCTTACTGATACTCAGATATCTGTTGAATAAAAATATCTCTATGGTTACGTCTGCCAAGGAGTCTTATATGATCTTAACACAAACATGCTCAACTATTTTTGAAGCGGGCCCTTTTTAAGGTGACATTTTGTTCTACCAAGTCAAATGTTTTTTAAATAACGAATAGGCCGAAAAACCCATTGGGAGCTGTATTCTCTCCATTCTTCAGTAATTGTGTTTATGATCTCATTTGATAGACAATAAATTATAGCACGTTTTATGTTTTTTTACAAAATGATTTCCTGTCAACAACTTTGTAAGGAGATTGCAGGGTAAGAAGTACAATTCGCATTCTTCAGTGAGGAAAGGCCTAGAGAACTGAAGTTATTTTCCCAAGATCACACTTAAAAAGTGACAGGGCTAGTATTAGACTTCAAGCTCAGTGTTCTTTCCACATTCTCTACTGCCCTTTCCCTTGGGGATCTGAAGAGGACAAAGCTGCTCATTTGAGGCAAATACTTTAAAAGTTTTCTTTGCGGTGTAAAATGTTCATTATTGGTAATGAATCCAAGCATTTCCAGCTATGGTGTCCATTCCTGAAACACTCATCTTTAGTTCCGCCTCTTACGATCTCATGCGTCCTTCAAGACTCAGCTCGAAGACAGTCTTCTGCTGAGGGTCTTATCCATTCTCCCCAGCTTCCAGTGCCTTCCCCTTTGAGATGGACTTCCACCAGTTCTGTAGGTATCTTGTACGTGCTGAGTTATTTACATATTCCCTCTCCCATTGGAAGGTAAGCTCCTTCTGGGCAGGGGCTGCTTTTGCTCCTCTTTGGGTCCCCCGGTGCTTGGGATTGCCTAGCATATAGTGAGCATTTAATAAATGCTTGTCGATTGGTTGATTGATTGTTGGAAATAAAAGAAGCACTAGACTAAGGGTCAAAAGGCCTGGGTTCTAGTCCACGCTTAGTCCTTACTATATGTCAGACCTTGAGTGAATCATTTAAACTCTCTGAGCCTCATCTGTAAAATGGGGATAATAACATTTCTAGCATCTCCCTCCAAAGGTTGTGGTGAGAATCACTTGAGATAATAGCTGTGAAAAGGCTTTGTAGATTGTTAACGATCTCAATGGAGGTTAAAAAAAATGCTAGTTCAATGGACCCTTTACCCCTGCAAACCTTGACTCATTCTCTACAGGGTATCTATCAGCTCAGCTGGAGTTTGCCTAACATTTTCCCACCTCCATTGTATTTATCTTCAAGACTCTTAAGCAGCTAAGTTGAAATGGTTAAAGTGTAGGACTTGTATTGAGGAAGGTCTGAGTTCAAAACCTGCCTCTTATACTTCCTAGCTGGGTGACCTTGGGTAAGTCTTTTAACCTGGTTATACCTCAGTTTACTCATCTATAAAGTGAGAATACTACTAGTACGTACCTTCCAGGATAAAATGAGTTAAGATATGCAAAGTGCTTTGTAAACCTTAAAGCACTAAATAGTTTGAACTATTAGTGGCAGCACAGAGGATGGAGCACTGGGCCTGGAGCTAGGAAGATCCTAGTTCAAATTTGGCCTCAGACACTTAACTAGCTGTGTGACCCTGGGCAAGTCATTTACCTCTGTTTTCCTCAGTTTCCTCATCTACACAATGAGCTAGAGAAGGAAACGGCAAACCACTCCAGTATCTCTGCTACAAAAACCCCAAAATGAGGTCATAAAGAGTCAGACCGAAGAACAACAGCAGAAACAAAAATTGTTATTAATACATCCTTGTGGAGGAAAGAGGAATGATTATGATCAAAACGTTAGAGCTGGAAGTAACTTTAGAGATCACCTAGTGTTTGTCCAACCCCCTGATTTTTACCAAGGAGAAAACTGAGGCCCAGAGAAATGAAATGACTAGCCCAGGTTTCACACGAGTAGGTAGTAAGTAGTGGAAGGTCTGAGTTCAAATGCTACCTCATAGTTACTGAGCCAGGGATTCCAACCCAAGTCCTTCACTCTAAATTCAGCACGCTGAGCTGGGCCCTCTCCAGTCATCCTGATCTGTATCTGGCCACTGGACCCAAGTGGCTCTGGAGGAGAAAGTGAGGCTGGTGACTTTGCACAGCCCTCCCTCACTCAAATCCAGTTCAGTGCAAGTCAACTCATCGTCTCCGTCATGTCATGGTCCTCTTCAAGAAGGAAGGACAGACCACAACAGCATGCAATGAAGGTTTCTCCCCCATGTCATACCTGGGAAAACTGATGCCCACAAATGTAGGACAACTTTCTTATGGCCAAGGAAAGATCTTAGAGAAAAGGACCAGAGTGCCCCAGTGGATAGGCCAGGTCACTCAGCCCAACTCCCTGATTTTACAGGTGAAGAATCTGAGACCCAGAGGTTGTCACAAAGGAAGGATTTTCATTCAGATCCTCTAGTTCCAAGCCCAGTGTTTTTCCCATTTTACTCTTTCTGGAAGTCAGGATGCCCTGGAAAAAAGCCAAAGGACTTCAGCTATATTGCTTATTCTGCTGTGTGACCTTGGGCAAGTCACTTCACTTCTGAACCTGGGTTTCCTAATTTGTCAAATAAGGATAATATCTGCCCTGCCTGCCTCACAAGCTCATTGTGAAGCTCAAATCAGATCATCTGCTAAAAAGTGTTTTGAAAATGATAAAGCTCATTTTGAAATGTCCTAAGCAGAAGAAGATACAGTTGAGGGATTGGGGCGGGGAAGGGAGTGGTCACTTGGATTGAGACAGAGCATCTGGAACTTCAGCCATCATTCCCCACTTGTGAACTGTGGCTCTGGGCTTCAGCTTTCCCGTTGGTCTAGCTCTTGATAACAGGCAATAGACCTGGAAGGGCCCTTCAGAGTCATTTACTCCTATCTCTTTCTTTCCCACATGAGGAAACGGAGACCTTGAGAGGGGAAGGGACAGCACTTAGTTATTAAACACTTTTCAGATAAGACTCTGTTCTCCCTCCCCATCCCATGGGGACATATGGTGGCTTTTGTGGTTGTTATTGTTTAATCATTTTCAGTCATGTCTGACTCTTCATGACCCCATTTGGGGTTTTCTTGGCGAAGATACTACAGTGGTTTGCTATATCCTTCTCCAGCAAACAGGGTGAAGTGACTTGCCCAAGGTCACACAGCTGGTATTTGAAGACGAATTTCAATTGAGGTCTTTCTGACTCCAGGCCCAGCACTATATCCACTGTATTACCCAGCAGCCCTAACACACACA